>NC_086318.1:16972766-17298391 GCF_036172605.1 Pelobates fuscus | reverse complement strand
CTCCAATTCAAAAAACAATTTGTGTATATTAGTTTCAGAAACCGGAGTGATTTCCGCATTATCTGAGACTCTTTCATTAAATAAGTTCGTTCTCCTATCTAGTCTATTGGTGACACTGTTTAGACTCATATTGATAGGTGATTCCCAAAGGGATGATAATTAAACAAAAAAATACAAAAAAATTATTATTAGAGCCTAACTGAACACCTTAACATGCCCTTGTATAACCATATACGAAATAGAAAAGTAAATACAAGGTGTAATGAATAACAAATAATAAAACTGGCAGCTACATACGTTCACAAGCGAATAAAATTGAGTGATAGCTCAAAAAATAAAAAAGTATGTGCGCTCAGAAATAGATATTAAGAAAATATATAAGCTGTATTTATTGAGGTAAAACTCATATACAATAAATATAGTTAACCCCTTAAGACCGGAGGGCGTACTATTACGTCCTTTTAAAAGCGGCTCTAAACGCCGCAGGGCGTAATAGTACGCCCTCCGGTTTTTAATAACTTACCCGGTCGCCGGCGATCTCACGCCGGCGATCGCGGTTGGGGGGACTCCCAGGGAGCCCCCCCGCGGCACATCTTCCTCCTCCGGTCCCTCCCGGTCATGTGAGAGTGAGGTCCTTGCGAGGACCTCACAATCACATGGCCGGTATAGCTGGCTCAGGCATTGCCAGCAGGGGGACCAACTGTAATGACAGTTGGTCCCCCTGCTGGCTGAAATCAAATAAAATAAATGTTAAATAAGTGTAAAAAAAAAAATTTATACTTAGATCATATATATATATATTATATATATATGATCTAAGTATATATATACACATATACATACACACACATACACCGTCTAGGTGTATTTTAATATTAATATATATATAATTATATATATATATATATATATATATTAATATCAAATTACACGTAGACTGATACTGATTAAATATATATATAATTATTGTTATATATATATTTATAAATAATATAAAAAAAATAAATATATAAATACGTAAAAAAATAAAATAAAAAAAATAATTAAAAATAAAATATTAAAAAATATATAGATGTGTTTCATTTCGTTCTAACTGTATTGTGATATTAATATATATATATTTATATCAAAATACACGTAGAACGAAATAATATATATATATCTATATACATAAATATATACGTATATATCACTATATATATACCTATATATAAATAAAAATATAAAAATATATATATATATATATATATATATACGTATATATACACATATGTATATATATATATACACACACATGTATTAATTCTACACATATATTTATGTAATAATTTTACATAACTAGGTATCCTAATTAATTACAATTAGCGGGACCTGCCTGACCACACATGCCGAAAGTATAGGGAATTTAATTTGCTAGCACTATATTTAACCCTATAACTTTCCAAGACACCATAAAACCTGTACATGGGGGGTACTGTTTTACTCGGGAGACTTCGCTGAACACAAATATTAGTGTTTCAAAACAGTAAAATGTATTACAACCATGATATCGCCAGTAAAAGTGAAGTTTTTTGCATTTTTCACGCACAAACAGCACTTACAGGGACGATATTATTGCTGCAATACTTTTTACTGTTTTGAAACACAAATATTTGTGTTCAGCGAAGTCTCCTGAGTACAACAGTACCCCTCATGTACAGGTTTTATGGTGTTTTCAAAAATTACAGCGTCAAATATAAGGCTTGTGTTTAATTTTTTTCACATTAAAATTCGCCAGATTGCTTACGTTGCCTTTATGACCCTATGGTAGCCCAAGAATGAAAATTACCCCTATGATGGCATACCATTTGCAATAGTAGACAACCAAAGGTATTGCAAATGGGGTATGTCCAGTCTTTTTTAGTAGCCACTTAGTCACAAACACTGGCCAAAATTGGCGTTTTTTGCATTTTTCACACACAAACAAATACGAACGCTAACTTTGGCCAGTGTTTGTGACCAAATGGCTAGTAAAAAAGACTGGACATCGCTTATTTGCAATACCTTGGGTCGTCTACTATTGCAAATGGCATGCCATTATGGGTGTAAATTTATTTCCTGGGCTACTATACAGTCTCAAAGGCAACGTAACCAATCTGGCGAATTTCAATTTCAAATGTAACACGCTATATTTGACCCTGTAACTTCCCAAAACACCATAAAACCTGTACATAGGGGGTACTGTTTTACACGTGAGACTTTGCTGAATACAAATATGTGTATTTTATTGCAGTAAAAGCAAACAGTATTATGACATTGACAGTTAAAATGTCATGTAGAACGAAAAAAATCAAAAAAATCTTATTTTCTCCCATTTTTTTCATATTAAATTATGTTTCATAGCTAAATATTTGATATTAAATGAAAGTCCTGTTTCCCCTGAATAAAATGATATATAATAAGGGGGGGGGTGCATTTAATATGAAAGAGGTGAATTACGGTTGGACAGACATATAGCGCAAATGCCAGGTTTTGTTTACGTTTTGTTTCATTCACAACTTGTACATTTGGCTGCGGTGTTAAGGGGTTAAGATAAATCAAAACAAAACACTAAATAAATAAAAATAAAAATCACAGTGAATACATGAACCCACTAATGTAAATGATGTACCAATGAACTGTATATTATAGGTATAACTATAGGGACCTACTATTATAAAGGGTATACCAATGAGCTATGTATTACAAATACATGGTAAAAAAGAGAGTATCAACACCGCTGCCTAAAAAGTGACACAGTATAAGTGAAAAAAGAAATCACAAAAGATATATGTAAAACACAAAAAAATTATAAAAAACAATGATAATAGTACCTGCCTCGGTGTGGGCCCCTACGAGGTATATGTAAATGGAGATCGATATTTGAAGAGAGAACAAAAATAAAAATATAAAATATGTAAAGGAGGGTGGGAATTCTGTGCAGCAAGTCTCCGACCTACTCCAAAGGGGATCCGTCAGAACCGATGATATGCACCGTGGTCGGGATCTTCAAAAAAGACCGCGATGTAATTAAGGCAGACCACCCACAGATACGGCTGGTAGATCACACACGAGCTGGAAACATATACCGCGGTCGGAATCTTCTCAAAAGACCGCGGTACAGTTAGATGGAACAGCTGAAAGGTATCCGAAAGTCCTCTACTCCCTCACTCACCGAAAAGTCAAAGACACAAAAAAATAGAAATAAAAAATAAAAAATTGAAAACGGCACTCAAAGGCAGTCAAAGGATACCAAGTGGGTCCAGTAGCAAAGTGCAGACACGTCTACGCGTTTCATCCCGCCCACGGGACTTTCTCAAGACTAGATAGCTGCAGGACAACCTGATTTAAATACCTCCAAGGTAATGAATCAATTAAACATGTGAGGGAACCCCCCCCCCCCCCCTAAATTAGGTAAATCAATCAAATATACTTAACAAAATTGCAAAAAATAATGATATAATACAATACACATCTGTGAGTGAAAGGTAAAAAACACTTTCCTCAAAAACAAATTAATGTGCAGTGTGTATCAACGGATCACAGAGCTCCACAGTAATAACAATCTCAGTAATGTGCAGTGTGTATGAATGTATTACAGAGCTCTACAGTAATAACAATCACAGTAATGTGCAGTGTGTATTAATGGATCACAGAGCTCCACAGTAATAACAATCACAGTAATGTGCTGTGTGTATGAAAGTATCACAGAGCTCCACAGTTATAAAACTCACAGTAATGTGCAGTGTGTATCAACGGATCACAGAGCTCCACGGTAATAACAATCACAGTAATGTGCAGTGTGTATCAATGTATCACAGAGCTCCACAGTAATAACAATCTCAGTAATGTGCAGTGTGTATCAATGTATCACAGAGCTCCACAGTAATAACAATCTCAGTAATGTGCAGTGTGTATCAATGTATCACAGAGCTCCACAGTAATAACAGTCACAGTAATGTGCAGTGTGTATTAATGGATCACAGAGCTCCACAGTAATAACAATCACAGTAATGTGCTGTGTGTATGAAAGTATCACAGAGCTCCACAGTTATAAAACTCACAGTAATGTGCAGTGTGTATCAACGGATCACAGAGCTCCACGGTAATAACAATCACAGTAATGTGCAGTGTGTATCAATGTATCACAGAGCTCCACAGTAATAACAATCTCAGTAATGTGCAGTGTGTATCAATGTATCACAGAGCTCCACAGTAATAACAATCTCAGTAATGTGCAGTGTGTATCAATGTATCACAGAGCTCCACAGTAATAACAATCACAGTAATGTGCAGTGTGAATGAAAGTATCACAGAGCTCCACAGTAATAACAATCTCAGTAATGTGCAGTGTGTATCAATGTATCACAGAGCTCCACAGTAATAACAATCACAGTAATGTGCAGTGTGTGTCAATGGATCACAGAGCTCCACGGTAATAACAATCACAGTAATGTGCAGTGTGTATCAATGTATCACAGAGCTCCACAGTAAAAACAATCACAGTAATGTGCAGTGTGAATGAAAGTATCACAGAGCTCCACAGTAATAACAATCTCAGTAATGTGCAGTGTGTATCAATGGATCACAGAGCTCCACAGTAATAACAATCACTATAATGTTCAGTGTGTATCAATGTATCACAGAGCTCCACAGTAATAACGATCACAGTAATGTGCAGTGTGTATCAATGTATCACAGAGCTCCACAGTAATAACAATCACAGTAATGTGCAGTGTGTATCAATGTATCACAGAGCTCCACAGTAATAACAATCACAGTAATGTGCAGTGTGAATGAAAGTATCACAGAGCTCCACAGTAATAACAATCTCATCAATATTCATTAAGGGAGGAAGTGCACTGCAGATTTTTGTTAAGGGGTGTGCAGGATTTTAAGGGGGGTGTGCAGGTTTTTGTTATTAAAGGGGGTTGTGCAAGTTTTTTTTATTTAATAAGGGGGATCATTGCACATTACCTCTGCCGAATAGACTGAGTGGTCACTTTGGATCTGTGTGTTTTTTTGTTTATAGAAAGCGTATTAACTGTTAAGTAAATGTTAATTATTTAAATTTTATTTATTTCTAAGTTAATTTATTTTTCATAGTTCCATTTTTCAAGTTAATATACAGTTTACAAATTTGTGAAATAAATATTATTGAAAACATTGAAAAAATTGTGGGTGTTTTCCTAAATTTTTATTAGTGGGGGTGCCACATTCTGGGTCCGCCCCGGGTGCCAAATGTTCTAGGTACGCCCCTGTTTCTCATCACCTCCCCTTCCCTGTAGGGTGGCCGAGCTCCTCTTCCTCCTGGCTGTTAGTCCGGCCGGGAACCACGCGGTACAGGAGATTAAGTTTCCTGTTCCCGGTCGGACTGACAGGAAGGGCACACTGAGTGCTCACTTCCTTTCAGTTCGGCCGGGAACAGGAAACTGAATCTCCTGTACTGCGCGGTAACCAGTCGGACTGACAGCCAGGAGTAAGAGGAGCTCTGCCACGCTACAGCCAGAGAAGGGGAGGTGAGAAGAACATAAGGAGGAAGGGGGAGTAACAAGAACATAGGGAGGGAGGGGGGAGTAAAAAAAACATAGGGGGAGTAAAAAGAACATAGGGAGGAGGGAGGGGAGTAAGAAGGACATAGGGAGGGGGAGGGGAGTAAGAAGGACACAGGGAGGGGGAGGGGAGTAAGAAGGACATAGGGAGGGGGAGAGGGGAGTAAGGACACAGGGAGGGGGAGTAAGAAGGACACAGGGAGGGGGCGGGGGAGTAAGAAGGACACAGGGAGGGGGGAGGGGAGTAAGAAGGACACAGGGAGGGGGGAGGGTAGTAAGACGGACACAGGGAGGGGGAGGGGAGTAAGAAGGACACAGGGAGGGGGAGGGGGAGTAAGAAGGAAACAGGGAGGGGGAGGGGAGTAAGAAGGACACAGGGAGGGGAGGGGAGTAAAAAGGACACATGGAGGCGGAGTAAGAAGGACACAGGGAGGGTGGAGTAGTACGAAGAACATGGGGGGAGGAGTAAGAAGAACACAGGGAGAGGGGGGTGAGGAGATGAGGAAAACACAGGGAAGGGGGAGGTGCGGAGATGAGGAGAACACAGGGAGGGGAGTGAAGAGAAGCGGAGATGAAGAGAACACAGGGAGGGGGGGGGGGTGAGGAGAATATGGGGAGGGTGAGAAGAGACTGGTAGGGGAGGGTGGGGAAGAGGAAAGACCACTGAGGGGCAGTGCAGAGCTCTAAGCAGTATTTGCACTGTAAACCTTTTCTGTTTATATAAAGTGTGGGTGAACTTAAACTGTATGGCTATGCTGTGGTTCCTGTAGGCTTTGCGTGCGTGTGGGAGTCTGGGGGGTGAGGGGTTGGGGGTGGGGGGCCTCCATGTCCATTTTGCTTGGGGCCCCCAAATTCCTTCAAACGGCCCTGTATGAAAGTATCACAGAGCTCCACAGTGATTACAATCTCAGTAATGTGCTGTGTGTATGAAAGTATCACAGAGCTCCACAGTAATAACAATCACAGTAATGTGCTGTGTGTATGAAAGTATCACAGAGCTCCACAGTAATAACAATCTCAGTAATGTGCTGTGTGTATGAAAGTATCACAGAGCTCCACAGTAATAACAATCTCAGTAATGTTCTGTGTGTATGAAAGTATCACAGTCAGGGGTCAAGTCCTGGGGAAAAAAGTGTGGGAACTCTCCCCCACCAAAAAAAAACCCACTTGTATGCATATATAAACGCGTGCACACACATGCACTCAGACACTCACAGACGCACGCACACACATACTCAGACACTCACACAGTGGTGTATTTTAATTTTGTGCTGCCCTAGGCATGACTATACTGGAGCACCCCCTAATCTAAATTTACCACCCCTTCCTTTCAAGGGCGCACCGCTTCCTGATTAAGAACCCACCCCTTCCTCTTTAGACTCCACCTTTTCCTGCTCCTTTTAAAGAAATACTATAGTGCCAGGAAAACAAAGCTGTTTTCCTGGCACTATAATTCCCTGTAGTGCCCCCCCTCCCTCATTCGACACTGATGGGGTTAAAATCCTATGGGTATTTAGCAGATGCTGGATGTCCTCATGCACAGGGGTGAGGACGTCCAGCATCAGTTAGGCGACTTTTGGTCACCTAACCACCCGAAAGTCCCTCTAGTGTCTGATAGACAGCCACTAGAGGTGGAGTTACCCCTCAAGGTAATTATTGCAGTTTCTGAGAAACCGCAATAATTACACTTGCAGGTTTAAGGGGACTGGGACACTGCACCCAGACCACTTCAATGAGCTGAAATTGTCTGGGTGCCTATAGTGTCCCTCTAAGCACACTCTCTGACAGACACCCACACTGGCAGATTCACACTGACAGTAACACACACACTACGTGACAAACACACAGACGTCACTGATTTGACACACACACACATTCACTGACACACACTCATTCATTGACAGAGAGACACACACAAACACACACTAATAGTCACACACACACACTAAATGACAAACAGACTCTCACTGATTTGACAGACACTTACAAACATACACTAACAGAAGCACATACAGGCAAACATGTGCATACACTAACAGAAGCACATACACTCACACACACGTACATATGATAACAGACGTAAATACACACATACACACACACACACACTGACACAAACACACACATACATACACCAACAGACATGAACTTACATACACACACACACACACAAACAGACATACACACACACACACACAAACAGACACACACACACACACACACACAAACAGACATACACACATACACTAACAGACATACACACACACACACTAACAGACATACACACACAGATACATACACATACACTAACAGACATACATACACATACACTAACAGACATACACACAGACATACATACACATACACTAACAGACATACACACAGACATACATACACATACACTAACAGACATACACACAGACATACATACACATACACTAACAGACATACACACAGACATACATACACATACACTAACAGACATACACACAGACATACATACACATACACTAACAGACATACACACAGACATACATACACATACACTAACAGACATACACACACATACACTAACAGACATACACACAGACATACATACACATACACTAACAGACATACACACAGACATACATACACATACACTAACAGACATACATACACATACACTAACAGACATACACACAGGCATACATACACATACACTAACAGACATACACACAGGCATACATACACATACACTAACAGACATACACACAGGCATACATACACATACACTAACAGACATACACACAGGCATACATACACATACACTAACAGACATACATACACATACACTAACAGACATACACACAGACATACATACACATACACTAACAGACATACACACAGACATACATACACTAACAGACATACATATATTCAAATTATTCAAATAAACATTGCCCACCCACCCAGCCTCCCTACCTTTCAGGAAAGCTGGCATGGATGGGTCCCTGGGGTCCAGTGGGGCTGCAGTGAGGCTGGCATGGGGGGGCCACCTGATTGCCCCCCCTCCTCCCCCCGGCGGGCGGCTCTCTCCCCCCGGCGGGCGGCTCTCTCCCCCCGGCGGGCGGCTCTCTCCCTGTCACACGCGGCGAGGGAGCTGTGTCCTCTCTGCTCCCTCTCGCCGCGCGCCGTTTTCTGATGCAGGGAGCCGGAATATGACGTCATATTCCGGCTCCCTGCATCAGCAGACAACCCACGCGGCGAGAGGGAGCAGAGAGGACACAGCTCCCTCGCCGCGTGTGACAGGGAGAGAGCTGCCCGCCGGGGGGAGGAGGGGGGGCAATCAGGTGGCCCCCCCCATGACAGGGGGAACAGAGGGCATTTGGGGGCGGCATTTTTTGCCGCCCCCTGAGTGCCTGCAGGGGGAACGGCGTTCCTGCTGTGAAAAAAGTGCAGGAACGCCGTTCCCACGCGTTCCTGCAGGACTCGAGCCCTGATCACAGTGCTCCACGGTGATAAAACTCACAGTAACGTGCTGTCACTCCAGTATATTCTTAACACGGTATGAGCCAACATAATGTTTGCACTGTCTATAAATAACTCTTAATTTGATTAAATAATTACTTACAGTGCAGTATTTATTAACAACTTTCTTACTCCGTCCTAATTAGTGCATCCCTGAAAGGTTATGGTGCAATATACGTTATCGGATTTTACATTTTCTGCACACGCAGTACTGAAATATTTTCCACCTGCTGAGGTTAAATACCTGCCAACAGCCACCCAACAGTGAATGTAATGAATACGTTCCAAGTAGAATGACATCCCGACTGAGTACATGACCCAGGAAGTGACCTATTTAAGATGATCGAATGATTGCTTAACCAGATGCAATAATGTTTATTAAACAAGCTATAACTGTAGGGGACCCAAAGCCTGCTTTAACCTGTTCTCTGGCTCAGGAACTATATGTACACTGCAATTATTCCAATGATGGGCATAACATTTAATAAACTATACTATTTTCTTTCCATTTAAATGAAATGTTCTTTGCCTAATGTCAATAACTTTGCCTGTCAAGGATTCCAGTAATTTGTTTCAGATATGTTTTTTTCCAGCTCAACATATATGTTCAAGGCAATTCTGTCTCGTTTTATTGAACATGGCATATAAAATGAATTTAGGTAAAGTACAGCATTAATCATACTTTTCTAAAGTATCCCAACAGAATGCTGGAGATTTCGACATTCCATATGTGCTCCCCGAGGCTTTCCATATGAATATTGGTGGTGAACCATCATCGTCTTGGTCACATGTTTGCTTCCATCTGTTTTCAATCCCAACACACTTGGGAGAAAATAAAACACTTTGATGGTTTGATAAGGATCCAAATGTACGTGTTAGATTTTGTTATAATTCGTCCAGCCCCACCTATTCTCTGGGTAGAATGAGATAGTAAATATACAGTTGGATATTTTAACTTCTGGCAAATGTCCCAAAACTTTTATTGTTTACCCATACAAAAGGGTTTTTGAATTATTTATTTTCATGTATTTAGCCACATACCAACTTATTGGGTGGTTTTTGTAAATTCAATTTTGAGTAATTATTGTTTGCGTTAACTTTGTTTACCCACTTGATGTCATTTTAATTCAAATACTCTTACAGTGTAACATGAAATAGCACTGATCTACTCTGGGAAATCAGAATTAAATAATGGTTCTTGAGTGCAAGCCAATTCTAGATTTAGATACCATCTAAAAAGAGTTTAAAAACTAACATATTTTTTTTTCTTTGAAAATTATATATGGGCAAAATTAGATATTTCTCCAAGCATAACAGAAACAGACAAACTTATGAAATAGGTGGATGGCAAGAATATATACATGCCTTCAGAGTGTATTATATTAGGTCATGCTTTGATTTATGTTGGAGAACATTACATTTAGTGAGGTTTTAGTGACTAGCCACCCAATACATTCATATCACACTCGGCTGTACATCATGTATCGGCCATTAGCTGTTTATGATGATGGTACAATGTCCCAGTTCAGAGGATAGGCAATCCCTAGCCTGTTTATGGTGTAAAGCATGGCACTAGAAGGTAAACATACTTGGAGAAGGGATACACACTGTATTGGTTCCTGTTCAAGAGTATGTGGCTTGTGTCTCATTGAAAGATAATTAAAGTTAAAGTTGTCAAATAAGATTACGATAATGTCCAGCTATTGTTGAACTTCTCAATATTGAGGGTGTCTAGCAACGGTCCTACTTGGGCTGTTCAAGTCACCTAATCGCCATGGCACATATCATAATGACCACATGCTATTTCCTGCTGGGGTGGCTGAGGAATCAAGGATTCAATATCAGTGCCAAAATGGGGTGTGTGGGTCCATGGCTGCTTAGAAATATTCTTTGACCTGGATACATACATGAGAGGTAATAGATATTTGCTCTGATAAGAAGAATAAAAGCAGGGCAAACCAAAACAGAGAGAACCTGATATTAGACACAAACATTGCTCCCAGGGTAGGAGTACTTGTGATCAGGTGAGAAAATGAAAACATGGAAATGAGAGTGTTATAGCTTTCACCCAGTGATACAGGCTTACATGCAGTCAGGTCCAAATACCTATGAGCATGCACAGTATGACAGTCTAACAACTGAAATGGGCATGCAACAAACATCCAAGCTGAAAATCTCACACGTGTGTCTTGCAGGCAATATGAAATGTCTCGATACTGTTACGACACTCGCCGCCTGGGGAGTGAAGCCGCCGTTTAGCCGATAATCCCCTTTCTCCAGAAATGCAGTTCCAGCATTACCGATCATAAGACTCCCGACCGGAGCATACGAATGCGGTAACTCCCGATCAGCAATCCATCCGAAATCCTTCCACAGCTAGAAATAAACGAAAACGCTGTCCCAATAGTCAATCCCTCCACAAACGAGACAAAGCTCCGTTTTGAAGGTCAAGCAGAATGTCTTTAATGGGGGCTACCTGCCCAGTATTTATGCAGGTCTCCACCAGGTAGACACTCCCCTAGGGGACCTGGTGGAAGACTGTAAAATATATTTAACAGTAGCCAATCGCAGTGGCCATAACACAAGCCCTCCCCATTTTACCCATAAGACATTTCTTCCTATCCCGGAGATAATTAGGGAGAAATCTAATTAACTCCGAGGATAGGAACCATCGCCATTTTAAACACAAACATACAAAATGCAATAAAATACATAAAATCTGAAATACCGAAGATATAGTGTTCGTCCAACGTATCCCCAGATAGCCTGAATCTGAAGGCATATTCCTGCCGAATAGCGCTCAGATCCGAAGTACACAGTCCAATCGCCATGGAGTCAAAGTCTCTCATAAGTCTTTCGGTGTACGAATGACTCCATGGGCCGGCTATCTGGGTAAGTCCATACGGATGAAGAAAACCCCCGAACGGAACAGGGTTCGTATGCCTCCAAGGGAATAGAAGGAGGGACGGCCGTCTCCAGCGGTGTTCGGTAGATAAAGAGTCCGTTTTTAGATCCATGGGTTTTGCACCGAACACCGCTGATTCGCCTCGTGTCCAAAATGGCCGCCGCCTCGTGGTCGGCATACGAACGACGACCACCCGTATGAAATGGAATGGAGAGGTGTTTGCGGTTAACCACAGCGTTCTAATTTGTGGTCAAGGTGTTAATGAGCCGCACACTCCTCTCCTGGGTGGCCGATGTTCGGTAGTTTTATTCGGTACTTTAGGAAACGAAAAACCAATAGCGTACGGACAGGAAATCCACGAATCTCATGGAAACAGATGAACCCGCAATACAGGTCTATGCAGTAGGGTTCGTCACACGGCTCCCCCCTTGTGGAACACTCCGGCAGACCCGGCTTGGCCCTTTAGCGGGTCAACGTGGGGATGACCGGACTAGGAAGTAGTAAGGACGTCGGTTTGCCGGGATAGCCCATCTGCATTCCCATTCTGCTTACCGGGTCGGTAACTGATGGTGAAGTTATATGGCTGTAATGCTAAACTCCACCGCAGCAGTCTACCATTGTCTCCCGAGACCCGGTTAAGCCAAACAAGGGGATTGTGGTCCGTGATAAGGGAAAATTCCTGTCCATACAAATAGGGGCTCAATTTCTTCAATGCCCAGACCAGGGCCAAACACTCTTTCTCTACTGCCGCATAACTCACTTCCCGGGGTAACAGCTTTCGACTGAGGTATGCGACAGGGTGTTCTCCTCCATCTTCCCCGACCTGGCTTAGCACAGCCCCCAGTCCATACATGGAAGCATCTGTATGGACGAGAAAACGTTTGTTAGGAAGTGGGGCAGCCAGGACAGGGGCATTCATGAGGGCCTGCTTAAGTGCTTGAAACGCAGCTTCACAAGCTGGAGACCACAGGACCTGCTTAGGGAGGTTCTTCTTAGTCAGGTCTGTCAGGGGTTTAGCTATCGAGCTATAGTCGGGGACAAAGCGTCTGTAATACCCTGCAGTCCCTAGGAAGGCCAATACTTGGGTCTTGGTTATAGGTGTGGGCCAGTTCGCTACTGCCTCTATCTTGGCCGGCTCTGGTCTCTGGCTCCCACACCCTACCCTGTGACCCAAGTATTGTACCTCAGCCATACCTAGATGACACTTCTCTGGCTTTAACGTCAGGCCAGCGGCCCGAATTTTATCCAGTACTACCCCTATGTGTACCAGGTGTTCCTCCCAGGACTCACTGTAGATCGCAATATCATCCAGGTATGCACAAGCAAAGTCCTGGAAGCCATCAAGGAGCCGATCCACCATTCGTTGGAAGGTAGCCGGGGCGTTCTTCATCCCAAATGGCATAACCTTAAATTGGTATAAGCCAAAGGGGGTGACGAAGGCCGACTTGGGGATGGCGTCCTTGGCCAGGGGAATCTGCCAGTAGCCCTTACACAGGTCTATGGTGGTCAGGTAGCGTCCCCTGGCAATGCGGTCTAATAACTCGTCTACCCGTGGCATCGGGTAGGCGTCAGTGGTGGTCCGCTCGTTGAGCCTCCTGTAGTCCACACAGAACCGGGTGGTCCCATCTTTCTTAGGCACCAGGACTACAGGGGAGGCCCAAGGGCTATCGGAGTGCTCGATGACCCCAAGCTGGGTCATCTCCTCTATCTCCTTCCGCATTCCTTCTCGGACTGCTTCAGGGATACGGTAAGGGGGCTGTCGTAAGGGGTTCTGTCCAGGGGTCTCTACCTTATGTACAGCTAGGGTAGTGTAGCCGGGTTCTTGGGAGAACGTCGCCTGCTTCTCCCACAGAAGCTGTTTCGCCTGTTCCTTCTCCGTGGGGCTTAACCTGTCCCCTAGCTGTACGAGCTCAGTCAGATCCGTCTGGGCACCTCTGGCTAATAGGTCGGGTAGGGGTAAGCTTTCGGTATCGTCTGCAGCGGGGGCACACACTGCGGCTATATCCTCCGGTCGTTCCTGATATTCCTTTAGCATGTTCACATGAAAGGATCGCTGGATCCTGTCATCTGAACAGCTGGCTATAAGGTACGTAGTATCGCACACCTGGGCTAATACTTTATACGGGCCCTGCCAAGATGCCTGCATCTTGTTCGCCTTCACAGGTTTGAGCACTAGTACCTTCTGCCCAACCTGGAATACTCGCTGTCGGGCACCCCGATCATACCATTCCTTCTGTCTCCCCTGGGCCACCCGGAGATTCTCCCTTGCCATCAGAGACAGTTTCTCCATGCGGTCCCGAAGTTCCAGAACATACGGTACTATGGGGGTACCTTCCTGCTCTGTCTCCCCCTCCCAGTGGCCTCTAATGAGATCTAGAGGTCCGCGGACCCTTCTCCCATAAAGCAGCTCAAAGGGGGAGAACCCAGTAGATTCCTGGGGCACCTCTCTGTAGGCAAACAACAGATGAGGCAGGAATCGCTCCCAGTCTCGGCAAGTGTCAGAAAAGGTCCTCAGCATCTGTTTGAGGGTGCCATTAAATCGCTCGCAGAGACCGTTAGTCTGTGGATGGTATGGGGAACTAAGTATCGGTTTAATGCCGCATACCCTCCACAGCTGCTGGGTGAGCACAGCGGTAAATTGGGTTCCCTGGTCAGAGAGAATCTCTTGAGGGAACCCGACCCTGGTAAAAATCCTAACCAGGGCATCAGCAACTGTCTCTGCCTCTATGTTAGACAGCGCCACTGCCTCTGGATAGCGAGTGGCGTAGTCCACCACGGTGAGAATGTATCTCTTACCAGATGGACTAGCCCTGGCCAGTGGACCCACAATATCAACGGCTATGCGGGCAAAGGGCTCCCCAATAATAGGCATCGACATAAGCCTACCTTTTGGGTGGTCCCCCCGCTTCCCTACCCGTTGACAAGTGTCACACGTGCTACAATATATCCGCACAGCCTGGTTAATTCCTGGCCAAAAGAAATTCTGCATAATCCTATGGCCTGTGCGGCGGGACCCTAGATGTCCGGCTAGCGGGACATCATGCCCTATCCGCAGAATCTCTCGCCGGTACTTCGCGGGTACTACCAGCTGTCGATTCGGCGGAGGGGCAACACTTTTCTGGGATGGCTTAGGGATCCGATATAACCTGTCCCCTACCCACTCATACCGCTCCCCCTCTGCTCCCTCCTCTCCAGTGTCTGCTCTGCCTCTATACCTCTGGAGAGATGGGTCTGTCTGGGTTTCCCTCCCGAACTCCTCCGGGGAATCCCAACTAGCTAACGTCGGCCCTGGGGTGTCAGTCGGGGAATCGGTCCTTACCTGGGTCTCAGCAGCAGGTGGGCCGGTTCCAGCAGCACGGGTCTGAGCACGGGTAGTCACTGGGTTGGCTTCGCCAGGTCCCATAGTAGCATAGGCGGAAATCAAAGGGGCCAAATCATTTCCCAGCAAAACATCGGCAGGCAAGTCCTTCATAACCCCCACATTCACATGTCCAGCTCCCGCTCCCCAGTCCAAATGAACTCGGGCAACAGGCAGACGGAACACGGCGCCTCCTGCCACCCTTACTGCCACAGTGTTCCCGGTGTGTTGGTGTTCCGAAACCAGGTTCTTTTGGAGCAAGGTCATCGTAGCCCCGGTGTCTCTTAGACCAGTGACCTCTTTCCCGTTCAACTTAACGGTCTGTCTGTGGTGTTGGCGGTTGTCCTGCTGAGCTGCGTGAACTGGGTCTGCTTCGTGCAGGAAACCCCAAAATTCCTCCTGCTCCAGGCAGTGAGCAGAAGGCTGAGGTGGTTGCTGGGCTCCGCCGGCTGGGTTTCTCCAGGATGGCGCTTGGTTGGCGTGGTTTAAAGGGCATTCCTGTTTTTTATGTCCCATCTGTTTGCACCCAAAGCACTGGATCTGGTTGGAGTAACCCCGTTTGTTGAATCGGGCTGACTGCCCATGGTTGGTTGCTGGCGGTATAGCGGGGGTACGTTGTGCTGGGGGGTGATATAGGTTGGTGGTTGGAGGTGCTGCCGGTTTGTATTCCACTCGGGCAGGGACCTTGGCTGCTGTCTGATCGAGCTTACGGGCATCAGTGTATTCGTCAGCCAGACGAGCAGCTTCGTGGAAGGTAGCGGGTTTGCGGTCCCTGACCCACTCTCGAACTCCTGCAGGTAATTTGTCAAAGCAGTGTTCTAGCAGGAACACTTGCAGCACCTCTTCCCCAGTTACCGCTCGACATCCTGTCATCCAGTGGGCTGCCGTGCGGTGTACCCGGCATGCCCATTCCACATAGGAATCACCAGCCTGTTTATTATTGTCCCGGAATCGCCTCCGGTACGCCTCAGGGGTAACAGCGTACCGGGTCAAAAGAGCATCTTTTACTGTCCGGTAGCTAGTGAGTTCCTCCTCTGGGATGGCCCGAAAAGCTTCACTAGCCCGGCCGGATAGTTTCCCAGAGAGGATAGGAACCCATTCTTCTGCGGGTACCTGGTGTAAAGCACACTGTCGTTCAAAGTCCGCCAGGAACCCGTCTATCTCTCCTTCCGTCTCAATAAAGTTTTTAAAAGCAGCAAATGGTACCTTTTTCTTCCCATTGTTATTATGGGGTACCTCTGCTGCTGCAGCTCCGCTTCTCTGGAGCGCCTGTTGTGCTGTTACTGCGGCTTGTACTTGAACCACAATATCCGCTGCAGGGTTGGGGCCAAAGTGTGCCAGCCTGATCTGAACTGCCCGGTTAAACGCTATTTCCTCGGGTGTTAGATCCAGTAGGCCAGGCACATTAGCTATCTCCCTTCCCTGTGCTGTATCCATCTCCACCAATATAGCAATAATCTCTCTTTTCTTGAGATTGCTCGCTGATCGTCCTCTGCGCTCCAAAATGTCTTTAAGGGTAGCACGCCTTAACTCCTCATATTGCATTTCCAATCCGGGGTGTGTAGCTGGCCTTCAGGGCGGTGGGATTCATCCCGTCGCTTGCCACCAGTTGTTACGACACTCGCCGCCTGGGGAGTGAAGCCGCCGTTTAGCCGATAATCCCCTTTCTCCAGAAATGCAGTTCCAGCATTACCGATCATAAGACTCCCGACCGGAGCATACGAATGCGGTAACTCCCGATCAGCAATCCATCCGAAATCCTTCCACAGCTAGAAATAAACGAAAACGCTGTCCCAATAGTCAATCCCTCCACAAACGAGACAAAGCTCCGTTTTGAAGGTCAAGCAGAATGTCTTTAATGGGGGCTACCTGCCCAGTATTTATGCAGGTCTCCACCAGGTAGACACTCCCCTAGGGGACCTGGTGGAAGACTGTAAAATATATTTAACAGTAGCCAATCGCAGTGGCCATAACACAAGCCCTCCCCATTTTACCCATAAGACATTTCTTCCTATCCCGGAGATAATTAGGGAGAAATCTAATTAACTCCGAGGATAGGAACCATCGCCATTTTAAACACAAACATACAAAATGCAATAAAATACATAAAATCTGAAATACCGAAGATATAGTGTTCGTCCAACGTATCCCCAGATAGCCTGAATCTGAAGGCATATTCCTGCCGAATAGCGCTCAGATCCGAAGTACACAGTCCAATCGCCATGGAGTCAAAGTCTCTCATAAGTCTTTCGGTGTACGAATGACTCCATGGGCCGGCTATCTGGGTAAGTCCATACGGATGAAGAAAACCCCCGAACGGAACAGGGTTCGTATGCCTCCAAGGGAATAGAAGGAGGGACGGCCGTCTCCAGCGGTGTTCGGTAGATAAAGAGTCCGTTTTTAGATCCATGGGTTTTGCACCGAACACCGCTGATTCGCCTCGTGTCCAAAATGGCCGCCGCCTCGTGGTCGGCATACGAACGACGACCACCCGTATGAAATGGAATGGAGAGGTGTTTGCGGTTAACCACAGCGTTCTAATTTGTGGTCAAGGTGTTAATGAGCCGCACACTCCTCTCCTGGGTGGCCGATGTTCGGTAGTTTTATTCGGTACTTTAGGAAACGAAAAACCAATAGCGTACGGACAGGAAATCCACGAATCTCATGGAAACAGATGAACCCGCAATACAGGTCTATGCAGTAGGGTTCGTCACAGATACATAGATTATAATGATCCTGCTATGATTTAAAGGGGGCAAACCTGTTGCTAACCATTTTTGTAGACTAGAAACACCATTGTATTGAGAAACCATGTTTAAAAAGATCATGCATGGAGCTATTGTCCAAGGCTGAGTCTTCCATGTTAGTGGTTGTGGTTCCCTGAGGACAGTGATAGAATTTGCAGTTGTACTCAGTTGGGTAAAAGTAACAACATGCCAGATTTGCAGGATACCGGACAAACTGACCAATGCAATGGAGAGCATTAACTTAAGGCATGGACATCATTCCACAGTTATGCATCCCTATTTCTTTTTTTCATTTGTTATTTAGAGTACCTCAGATTATAAACTTGGTGGCATTCTATAATCTCTAGTATGGTCTTATTTAGTCTTTAATTTGTGAGTCCAAATGGTTAGAGGTACTTTCAGCAATCTTCCTTATTGTGTCTGATACAAAAAAGCTTAACAAAGCATATGTACATACCCTGATTTTGTAGTTCCCCATTAAAGAGATTTTTAAAGTAAAGAGTCTAAGTTAACTCATATTAGTTTGAGTTAATGTAGTTATCTCATTATTAATTAGACCTCCTGGCCCTTTCTAACTCACCTGTCTAATCTCTACATCTATGCCAGATTGAGTCATACCTTTATGGTTACATAAAATGTATATTCACGCCCCCCTGCAGGCACCTGCAATGGACCTGAGCTATACCTTGCGTGATGCTTATATAATCTCAAAGCCTCGCATTGCTCTCTAACTAAGTCTAAGGTAGGTCCAGTGGAAATAGGTCTTCCCAAATGCTGATCTCACCTGAATAAAAAGTGCATGTCGTACGTATTTAATGAGGAGGAATTGACACAAATTAAATTAATATGACACCAAATTAATTCCATGACTTCCCAAATATCTGAAAATGAAAAACCCAATTGAAATACACTTGTTATATTTAATGTGTTAGTGCACACCTGGATCTGATTAAAATGAAACAGGGAAATATAAAGATATGTCTCATGATATGTTTTATCATTCCCTGAATATGTGATTATATTTTATTTTACATAGCTATGGTTAACAGAAATCCTTTGATTTATATTATTTATTTCATGCTTTGCAAATCCTGGCTCACATTTTTTTTAAACTATATTTTCTTAAGTGCTTTTTGACACACCAGCCCACTATAGCAATCCAATATATTCTGTTTCAGTTTTAAATATAATTTTGATATACCCACTCTACTAATGGAGAAATATATTTAAAGGAACACTATAGTCACCAGAACAACTACAGCTTATTGTATTTGCTCTGGTGAGTAGAATCATTACCTTCAGGCTTTTTGCAGTAAACACTGCCTGTTTACATTACAGCCTAGGGATACCTCCACTGGCCACTCCTCAGATGGCTGCTAGAGGGGCTTCTTGGGGCAGTGCTGCACAGTGTGACTGACATTCAGTGTCTCCACCCACTGCATGGAGACACTGAACTTTCTTCATAGAGGTGCATGGATTCAATGCATCTCTATGAGGAGAAGCTGATTGGCCAGGGCGGTGTTTGACTTGTGCTGGCTCTGCCCCTGATCTGCCTTGATATGTGCGCTGATATATATATATATATATATCACACAGACTCAGGAATATGGATATAAAGGCTGTGGTCTCTTGTTTAGTTTAAAAACATAAACAACTGTAACTTTAATCACTTTTAACCCCTTAAGACCGGAGGGCGTACTATTACGTCCTTTTTAAAGCGGCTCTAAACGCCGCAGGGCGTAATAGTATGCCCTCCGTTTTTTTGTAACTTACCCGGTCGCCGGCGATCCCACGCCGGCGATCGCGGTTGGGGGGACTCCCAGGGAGCCCCCCGCGGCACCTCCGTCCTCTTCAGCCCCCCCGGGCCATGTGAGAGTGAGGTCCTTGCGAGGACCTCACAATCACATGGCCGGGATAGCTGGCTGCAGCAATGCTAGCAGGGGGACTAACTGTAATGACAGTTAGTCCCCCTGCTGGCTGGAAATTAAATTAAAAAAAGTTAAAATAAGTGTAAAAAAAATATATATATACTTAGATCATATATATATATTATATATATACACATATACCCACACACACATACACTGTCTAGGTGTATTTTAATATTAATATATATATAATTTTATATATATAGATTAATATCAAATTACACGTAGACTGATACTGATTAAATATATATATATATATATATATAATTATTGTTATATATATATATTTATATATAATATAAAAAAATATATGGAAATACGTAAAAAAATAATTAAAAATAAAATATTAAAAAATATATAGATGTGTTTTATTTCGTTCTAACTGTATTGTGATATTAATATATATATATTTATATCAAAATACACGTAGAACGAAATAATATATATATCTATATACATAAATATATACGTATATATCACTATATATACCTATATATAAATAAAAATATTGAAAAAAAATTATATATATATATATATATACGTATATATACACATATGTATGTAGCGGGACCTGCCTGGCAACCCATGCCGAAAGTATAGGGAATTTAATTTGCTAGCACTATATTTAACCCTATAACTTTCCAAGACACCATAAAACCTGTACATGGGGGGTACTGTTTTACTCGGGAGACTTCGCTGAACACAAATATTAGTGTTTCAAAACATTAGTGTTTCAAAACACCCAGAGTTCCGCCCCATTAGCCAGAACTTAAGACAATATATAACCAATCACAGGTAGTCCACCCCCTCCCCCTTTAACTAGGCAGGTGACCTTACCTCAATAAAAGACCATGACGCAATGAACAGCTAGGGGGAGTAAGCACTCCATTTATAACATATTACCCTAATTAGTTTCCTCAGCTCACACTTCGGCCTATTTATAACTCCTTGGACATCACTTCCTTGTCCTTTTATGTTCTTTATACCCTGTGTTTCTTTAGCTTTGACTTTTCTGTTATATGACTTTGGCTGTGCTCCTCGTTTATCTGTTCCTCTGGTATTTTTGACACTTGGCTTTGTTCTATGTTTACCCTTCTGTCTCCAATCCTGACCATGGCCTGTCTGACTATCCTATGCTTCTCTATGTACTCATACATATGTTATGTGTATCGCTAAAGAGCTCCTTAGTTTGCGTGTAAGGGTGATTGACCTTGACACCAGACCACTTCTGTGTGCCTATCGTGTCCCTTTCAGAAAATTAAATATTCTCAAAATAAAACTATTTCTTGGAATAAAGTGCTAATTTTATTTAATTCCTGAAATAATACCTTATATTTTCAGAAATAAATTGTGAAACCTTTCCAAATTAGGCAAATTTGTATTATTATTAATGCTATTTATAAACACTATATTTTAAAATCAGATCAAAAATCAAAAAAAGAATCCTTCTTTTAATAACTAGATACAATAATGATGGAGTGAGAGTTGCAGAAGAATGTATCCGGTATTATGTAAGTATTCAAAGTGGACCTGTCATCACGATTATAAGACTGTGGCCAGGACTAGTGCTATCTTATCTTCGTTTGTCTCGGTTTGTTAAATTGTTTTTATAGTACTGTTTAAGCAGTCTGCCAAGTGCTGAATTAAATTTCCATGTCAATCAAATGTTAGAATTGAAGATGTAATGAAATAAATGGAAAACACAAAAACTCAATTTGCTCTGATTAACCCATTCACTGCGTAGTGACAAAATGTAACATACAGCTTTATATATTGGATGATTTGGATATTGGATGAAAAATTAAAATTGAATAAAACTATTTTAGAAAATATGGTAAGTGCTCTGCTATTTGGACGCCTGCCCCTGCCCCTCCTGCCCCTTCCTTCCCCCCCCCCCCCCCACCACCCATGTGTAATAAATAAATAGTTTTACTTACCTTTCTGGCCTCGTCATGCTAGTCTCTGTGCTGCTGGCCCACCTCCTTGGCCAATCTAATGCTTCCCCTTAGGAATCATCGGGAGGCTAGTGCACATGTATGGAAAATCACTGCGCTGCACCAATCAGCATCTCCTCTGCTGAAGCTTTGAGTCAGTGCATCTCTGTGGGGAAATTCAGATTCTAAAGAGATGCTAAATGTAGGACTTTGTCCATGAAGTGCCTCTTGTGGCTGTCCAAGTAAGAGCTACTAAAGGTGGATTTTGGCAGCAGTGTAAATACTGTACTTTCACAGTAATTGCAGTGTTTGACCTGCCTATCCAGCAGGGACAGGTTATATGCATCAGAACCACTACATTGAGTGCCCCTTTAAGGAAACAGCATTTTGGGGGATGCAGAGTCCCAGAATGCCATCAGAATATAATTACCCTGGTACTACAAATACAGAATACACACTGCCCTGGAAAAAGCCATGCTTCTACATTTAATTAAAGGACCATTATAATCACTCAGGCCATCTCAATAAGGTGCCTGGGTGCAGTGTCCCAGTTGTGTTTCTCCCACCATGTAAATCATTGCCATTTTGGAGAAATGATGAGTGTTTTATTATTATTATTATTATTATTATTATATTTATAAAGCGCCATCCGCAGCGCTTTACAATGGGTGGACGAACAGACATGTATTTGTAACCAGACAAGTTTGACGCACAGAAACAGTGGGGTTCCTCTCCAGAATATCTCCAACCACACACTTTGTAGCAGCACTTAGAAGCAGCTGCCAAGCTCTATTAGCCAAGCTAATATCTACATCCCTTATATACACTCGTAAAGGCACTAACCCCTAAGAATGTAACACCTGAGTGGGCCTGTGCTTATTTGCAAACAATAGCAAACACCCAACTAATTAGTTAAGATGCCTTACCAAATCTTAGACAGTTGAATAATCAAATAAAACTCTCCAGAATATCTCCAAATACACTTTGTAGCAGCACTTAGAAGCAGCTGCCAAGCTCCCTTATGAGTCAAGTGGACATTCGCTGGCAAAATTCAAAAAGACCTACATTTGAACAAATGCTGTAAAATATGAGAATTCCTTTGTGTTAAATAGTGGGTCTCTTACCCTTCTCTCCCTGATGCCCATATCACATGTATCAATTAGTGGAGGCTCCCAGCATGATGGGACATTCTCTTTAAACATAAATTATCCAATGAATATGTTGTAATTTTTTTGTAAAAAAAGGTTCTATTTCCTAGTAAGAAACCTGTTTTAATACACGAGTGATTATGATTATGACCACACACTAATCAAAGTAAAGCAGTTCAGCAATATCGTATTTCCCCTATCAGAATCTTTCTTAAATTCGTAATTACTGTGTTTTTTGGAAAATGCCTTCTGACAGCTAAAATAGAAAAATGACCTTGGTGATACTAAAATGAAGTGTATTGTAAATTCTGTGAAACATTACGGAAACTACAAAGTATGTTTTCATAAACAAATATTTTACACAGAACTCAACCAAAACAACATCAACAAATGCTGTATTGGAAAGGCGAAAAAACCTTCGAGCAATAAAACTATTTTTTCTCAGCTATTTTCTTTGCGTAGCTTTGTAGTCATAGACATCTGGTCACCACATCGTTTGTAAATATCAGCATTTGGAAATAGTAACAAAGACATTTTCACAAGAACTAAAAAAAAAAAAAAAAAATGCTAAAAATATTGATTTCTAAATTTGGACCTTTAGCAAGTGCAAACATGGAAATAAACTAACAAAAATGTTGAGGGACATCATTCAGCAATGCAGTTGTCGGGGATTGCATTTCCTATAATGCTCTTACCGGTATAACGCTAGCAAACCATCAAGGGAGATGAAGTCCACAACATATTGTGAATGCAGAAGGTTGCCTACTCCTGGCCTATGATGTTCCATCATCAATGTTGTAAATTCCATGTTGGGGGTAATTCTCATTCCTGGGCTGTCATACAGTCTCCAAGGTGACAAAGACCCAGAAAACCAATCTGGCATACTAAAATAGACAAGCCCTATATTTGACCCTGAAACTTTCCAAATTACCATGAAACCTGTACGGGGGGGGGGGAGGGGGGGGGGGGGGAGAAATGTTGTACTTGTGAGACATCGCTGAATAAATATATGTGTATTTTATTCCAGTAAAATCTAACAGCATTATGACATTTAAATGCCATACAGAACTTGGAAAATATCAACATTTCTTTATTTCTCACTATTTCAGATTATTAGATTTTTGTAATTTTAAATTATGTTTCATATATAAGTTTTTGATGTGAAATAGAAGCTATATTCCTCATGAACAAAGTTATATATAATAAGTAATATATAATAAGTATATATAATTAACCACTTAAGGACCACATGATGGTCTATGCCGTCATGCAGTGCAGGCCTTTAAAACCCAGTGAAGGTATAGACCGTCATGTAGTAAAGGTACCAGCAGGGGTTGAATCTCTGTGCCTTTGGGTTCTCTCTGTCAGCTGAGTCCACAGTTATTGAGCTTTCACTGCCCCCAGCCTCCAAAATAAAAAAAAAGGGGGAACCCCAGGTATCTTTTAATACCCGCAGGTTCCCTCTGTCAGTTGGGCCCACAGGTTGTATAGCATGCAGGGTCTCAGGAGGACTCATACTCTGATGCTGCTTTGCCTTTTAAATCTGAATGTAGGCACAAGGTGAGAGACAGTCTGGCACCTCTTTTCTGCACAAAGGTTACTCTACCTGTGCCAGATTTCTGGGGCCTCTGTTGCTTTGGCTCCCTGTGCAGCCTTACAGCTCAGCTGTAGCTCACACACCCCAAAGGCCAACCATGCCTTGTAGTATTTAGACAACTTTTTAAAACAGAAATCCACTCCAGTTCTCCTGCTTTCCTACCTTGTTGTTTGGTTGCTATCCCCATTGATGCCCTTCCTGTTACATTTTTATACCCCCCCCCTCCTCTAGACTGTAGGCATATTTGAACAGGGTCCTCATCAATCTTATTGTTCTTGGAACATTTTGTAATTATCTCATTTATTGTTAAATCTCCCCCCCCCCCCACGCCCTCCCCCTTTTTAAAATATTGTAAAGTGCTGTGGAATAGATTGGCGCTATATAAATGCCAAAAGTAATAATAATAAAAACAACAACTCTTTGATAAATTCCTCCCCCCCCCCACATCCTTCATCATCCTCCAGATATCATGTGCCTTGCTCTTATCTCCCTTCAAGCCATCATTTCTCTCATCTTTCTACTGTCCACAAATTGTGTCAATTTTTTCTCAAAGAGGTGGTCATGGACATATTTTTACATACAAGAATGTTATCCAGATCTGGAGAGAAAGAGGTCTATATGTCACAGAGAGCAGAGTCATATACTGTAAAGAAATAAAACGATTCAGGAAATTCTCCATGCATTGCCATAACTTCATCACATAAACAGTGGGCTCTGGATTTCATGATCGCTACGTTTATGGACTGACTTGGCAAAATAAACTCATTTTTGTCTTTTCTTCTTGTTATAGATTCAATAGAACAATTCATTTCTAGGGACTTGCGTAACAGACTGTGTTTCTCCATATGTATAATGACTGTAGAGTATTCACCCCTTGACTCCCCTCTCATCTAAGTATAAAGTGCTACACTTGTATCCATAATCCTTCGTCTCTCTTTTCTTCCCATATTCCTGTGAAAAGACTTTAAACAACCACAGGCTTTCTTTTATATTTCCTCTTTCTTAATTTGAAACAAATACTTCAGGAGAAAAGCTCATTTTCATGTCATTGTATAATCTGCATGAGAGATGCCAGGATTAAAGTTTGCCAGCAATTCCTGGCAAGCGAGCCCGCGGTGATAGCACAAATAACGCCATCCTTTGTTTTTCGGCCATTTTCCTGGAGAGCGAAACCTTTATCTCGCTGTCGCAAATAGACGTCCTGTAATAAAATGTGTTTTGCTCAGGAGAACACCTGGCTAATGAGTGTAGCAGTGATGTGTACGGTTTCGGCAATAATTTTCATTGGAATCATTAACCACAAAGCAGACATCATTAAGACTCCAAGTTCTATGAAATATAGAAGTGTTTAAAGGGAAACATATATATATAATCCTGTTTGGGTAGCAAATAAACGTTTAGATATCTTTAGCTTTGAATTTGAGGGGCCTCACGTTCCCTTAATCCTCAGTACTTTTCACTGCTACCTAGCAGAAGTGCATTATGGGTAAAAGTAAAACACATGTTTCTATTGTTTTCTTTATGTTATTTTACATAGTTACATGATATTAGAAAATACTACTACATTGTGTGAGAAAATGCTAATATTTACGATCTGAAATGCCATTAATTTTGCATGTTTTGATAGATTTGAATTGCATTTTTCCATCTATGTTTGGAATTATATAGTGTAGAAACAGAGTAAGCTCTTCTTGTATGAACTATGTAACTGCATGCATGTGTTCATTGGGGTATATCTACTAAATACTAATTTGAAGTAAAACAAATCAGTTTGGCCAATGGAGAGTCTTTTTAATAGTAGTGAGAGAAGCACCCATCAAGAAAGAAATCATGTTAATCTTCAAAAACGTGTGATGGCCCATAGTCGTCTTAATGTGTAAGGCCATCTAAGTATTTAAAGCTTTGTACCCAGTATCTAAGGGACTCAACATCCTCATTTATGATTTTTTTTAATCCGTTGACCCTTGACTGATATGTGGTGCGGTAGACGACCTACATTGACAAAAAGAAACAAAATATATATACAATATAGACATGTTGCATATGGTGAAGGAAAGACCAAAGTGAGGGACAGACAACTTGGCCAAATTCCATGTAAGCATTTCTACTGTGTTGTAGCAAAAAAATCAAAGCACTTAGAACATGTTTGTGGACACCGTGAAATTTCCTAGATGACCTCTTGACTGAAAAGGGATATCCATCACACAATTCTGATACTTCACTGAACCTATAGTGTACGATGAAGCCTACATCTAAGTGATGTTATTGGGAGTTGGGGATTTTGAGAAAATGTATTTCTTGTTTTGAGGGTTTTTTCATCACATTTGAACAAATGCATAAGTATACCATGTAATGGGACAACAATATTTCTATACTGGGTACATTGGAATGCTACCCAAGTGGAAGAATAAAGGACAGTCATTTGGACAGCAATGTGAATAGTAGTTTTGATTACTCAGGTATGTGTTGGGTTGCTCAGTTTAAGGCTTGATTTCTTTGATGATCATCCACTGGAACAGATGTTTTCTAATTGCCGTTGGTTCTTGTACAAGTGATGACCGCAGATGTCAGAAGCTCTGGCGGTTTGTTTATATAACAAGCTTTTATTAGGAAGATGTTAAGAGAGTAGTAAGAAAAAATCAAAAAACTAGAAAACTAGAAAACTAGGAAACTAGGTTTTACATTTAGGGCTCAAGGATTAACTACTAGAAACCCATCGATCAAATCAAGCTGGACCTAAAATGTTACTCCTTGGTCACCTAGTGCTGTGGATCCCATTCCGCTCCAGCATTCTGTTTCTGTTATGCAGTATGCGATGGCAGAGTTAGTGCTTCTTTCTTGCTGTTTGGGAAGGTCTGGCTGAAGAAAACCAATTTCTTTTAATGTTGCCAGTTGCCGTGTTATGTTACATTTATTTCTTACTTTTCTTAGAAAAATGAACCCAATAAACTAAAAGAACATGTGGAGTAATTACCTTACCTGGTTGGTCACGATTAGTCACAGTATAACCACTAACTCCTACATTTAGGCCCTGGCTTTGCTGACTACAATGAGTTTAAGTTACGTTGTTGTTTTGTAGCAATGAAAAGAATGAAAGGCCAGGCATCATTAATTCCATTAGCATTAGACGATCTAGGGTTTATTTCATGCATAAAACCAGGTGCCGTCTCATTGGAAGCACAACAAAGATCGTGAACAAGGGTTTAACTTGGTTTATTTTGGCAAATAATCGCTCCTCATTCTTCTCCGCACTGAAAATATTCTCAAGTAATGTGTGTTTTGTATTGAGGTTAATCTCTTTTGTCTTTTTCATGTGGTCATACTATACATTAAATTGTGTTCCTAACATATCACACAATATTTTGCACTGTTGTTGAGGGATCAAGGCCTATGTAATGTTTGTTCACCCATCATTAGCAGTAGTGGAAAGGCACGATGATCGACACTGTGCACAAGCACCGCCACAGTCCATAACCCATCACTGATTTATTATTATTGACATTTATATAGCGCCTACTTATTATACAGTGCTTTACAATATTATAAATGTCTGTACATACCTGAAGGGAAAAGTGTAAATTTTTTTTTTTTTTTTACAAATTATTTCTTGTTTTATTGATTTTCTATTTTTTGATTATTAATAATGTTTTTTTAATTTTTCTGAAAGACAGTATTAAAATTATAATAATGAATAACTATAGGAATATGTATGATAGAGACAAGTGCACAGATATTCCTGACTAATGGTATTATAGAATTCTACTGCCAACCCTCAAAGTAATTATTTTTTCATATGGAGTATATTAATTTTTATTAGTTATGTTATCACCCATTTTGAGACTTTTCACTCCATTAGCAGAAGCTGGTATATCCAAAAACAGCTATTAATGCAAATTATTTAAAGACACGTTGGCCTTAATCTTTCTCGTTTTATGTATATATATATAATTTTATTTTTTTATAAACTCAAGCATTCTCCAGCATCTTAAAATACGTTATCCACTTGGCATATGTATAAATTATTTATTTTATATTATTAATTCTTGGCAATTGGTAACAAAAAAAAAAATATGAGTTCTTTAAGGTCTATTAAGTACAGACTGTGTTCTTTACATTGCACAATGCATAACGATAGATTTTAAATTTCTGTTGAAAACAGTGAATTCTTGAAGGTTATTTATTACCAAATAATTATGGAGTTCCTTTTTTTGTCAGAACTTTTTAACATTCCGGAGAATTAAAGCGCAGTTCTGTCTCTATTCACTGATCCATTGATGGTCATGTTTCACCAACTTCAGGGGTTAAGCTTGTCTGAGTCTCAGCAAGTCACATAACACTTGAGAGCTATTTCTGTTTTATGCATTGCTGGCCCTGTGCCTGGTAACATTAAAGATCTTTCCCCGGCTGTACTTCTTCTCGTGTGTCCAAATTATTTGCAATGAGGTAGAGAGCACTGTGCTTTAAAAGCTCTCCCTTGCACAATCCCCATTGGTTTTCTACGGTAATTCAATTGACATTTAATTGTCTAACCAATGATCTTGGAGAGAGATGGTCACTTGATTTGAATATTAATCAAACTTAGAATGATATAAAAATGTTTTTTTATTGTTTTGCCTAAACCATATATTGGTTGATGGAATATACTTAATATATAATAATTACAAATCATTTTCAAGACATTGATCCTGGGAGATGTCATTGCTATCACAGCATTAATCTATCTTCTACATATGTTAGTATGATGTAGCAGTTTCCGTTTTAAATACGTTATTAGTTTATGGAATAAAATATACAGAGCACAATAGTCTGTTCATTTTTCCCCAATAACTGACCTGAATAAAGAGTCTTCGTTGTTTAATGTATTTCATTTTGATATGCACTCAAAATGACCATGAATCTGTCTAGTCAATCTATCCAGACATTTAAATGAATTGTAATTCATCCATATTTTGGGTGATCAACACCTGAAGTGCCACGAATAACATACATACAACAAATCAACTGAAATTTGACAATGGAAACCATCAAAATTCCTGTACACTTTACATTTCAGATATTGTGAGCAAGGCTGATGCCCCCTACCATTCCTTTGGTGCCAAGCCATAGCTGACTGATTATCAATCAGATTGTGTCCCTCAAACACATTTAAAGCTGAGGTTCTGTAGATATTTGTGAAGGTCAATGAAGTGATGTTCAGCCATTCTTGTAGACTAGCTAAGCATTAGAGGAAATGTATGTCATGAACACTTTTATACACCCACCTTAGTGGCCCTTCATGCAGCTTTACATTTTCTCTACATAATATCTAAGCCTTGATATTAATTACTTTTGTGAGTACAATATTCAGCAATTTCTATTTATAGTGTTACTCAAAGTGTTTTTTTGTTTTGTTATACAAACTGTCCCTGCCTAGCCCCCACCGGTGCCTCATGAGTGGGGCCTATTAAACTAAACGGGGGACCTAGTGTCCAGCCCCCCTCCCATTAGCGACGGGTAGGGGCCATAAGTGACAAAATGGGGATCCTATTGCCTCCCCCCACCCATGAGTGGAGGGTGGGGACCCTAAGTGACAAATAGGGGGGACCTACTACCTGAGTGGCAGGTTGGGGCCCTAAGTGACAAAGGGGGGAACCTACTGCCTGCTCCCCTGACCCCCAACGGAAGCAAGCTTCTTTTCTTCTATTTTTACATATTACAAGGAGGGAACCGCAAATCGGTAACATTATCCTTGTAATAAACTAAATGAACTTCGGTCTTCATTTCAAATTTCTATTCATTCATTCATCTTTCTGCAGACTGAACATATAGCGCTTGAATTTCCCAGTTCTGTCTAGTGTGGGCAGATGACGTGTCCCACAGGGCTTTCATCTGCCTATACAAAGATAATAGTACCTAGGACCTAGTTCCAGGCATGAAACAAAGAGTTTAAAAAGGTAAAATGGGGGGCCTAGGGGCAGGAAGGGTGAGTTAAAAAATGGATGCGGCCATGACAGGGCCGCTTGAAGCAAGAATGGGAAGAGTCTGTTTTTATCAATGTGGATTTTGAGGAGACTTCCTGGGATATGTGTAGCAGATGGTATCAGGGCTGTCCTAAAAGACTGTAATATTATTGCAATTTGTGTGTTATTTTTGTTCCTATGGTTAAAATGTATGTGGGATTCGTATAATTGTTCGGTAGTTTCCATCCGTACTCCATACGAATGTAAACTACCGAACCAATAGACCACCCCAGAGAGGAGTGTGTACCTTATTAATCGTTCACACTTCCCTAACCGCAGGTTAATCGGTACTTTAGTGCTGTATTTGGGTGGCCGCTGTTATACGAACACGTGGCGGCGGCCATCTTCCACACGAAAATCTCAGCGGTGTTTGGTCGTCGAGTGTCTGGAACTCAAATCAGACGCTCGATTACCCGAACACCGCTGAGACCTCCATAGCTCCGTAACTCCCGAATGGGAAGGCTAATCAGTCTCCCATTCGGTAGTTTCAAAGTACCGAACAAGGGGATTCATACGAATCCAAGATTAATCGTGGATGGCAGTATTTAATGTGTATTTTACCTACCGAACGAAGACCGACCGCAGGGCCAAAACCTATGGAACTCTTTTTGGATACCACCTCCTGTGCGGTCGGTCAAATTACACCCTCTACCTAACTCCCGAACCCCTGGACCGATCTGGGTGATTTTTGGATATGTTAGTCACCCAGATCAGGGCTACCAGGGGGATTATTGTAACTGCTTGTTTTGGGGTACATTCAGAACTGGGGGAAAACTACAGTATGTGTAATGGGATTAAGTGTCATACTGAGGGGAGGAGATGTGAGGGAGGTAACGGTTATACTATTGGATACTGTCCTAATTAATGTGAATCCCTCGCTTTATAAGGAGACTGTGTGGATTAAAAGTTAGTTCTGCTCCTGATGCTGTGTGTCGTCCAGTCATTGGGATCTGTATGGGGCTATTCTTGGATTACTTTATTTGCTGGAATTATTGCTTCATGGTGTTTTTAATACTTGTTCCTGAGCCTCACTGGGATCTATAGTGGAGTTAACCTGTGGAATATCAGGCCTCCGCTACAATATGGGTTTAAATGGTAGACATTATCATGGTCTCAGGAATGACTTTTATTAACATTTACTAAAACATAGCATTTTTAAATACCTTAGGTAGTCATCTAGATGCTTTTTCTCATAGATGGTTCTTTTCTAATTAATAACTAGATTTTGTCAGTGTCTAAGGATTTTTGAGACTCAAGAGATTTTATTTTTGTAAGGATATCTGAAGTTGATATATGTTGATTTGGTTTATTCAACAAGGTTCTGTAACGAGAATATACCCCTACACGCAGAATCCAGCTAAACAGAAGACAGCACAGAGGAGAGATACGTCTACCCGACCTTAGAATGGCCGGACTCGACGTATATAGGAGAAGTACAGAGTCAGGAACGATCCGAGGTCAAGGGCACAAAGAGACAGCATAAACGAGGACTAGCCGGGGTCTGGTACACAGGAAACAGCAAGCCGGCAAACAGAACAGACAAGGATAAAGCGAAAACGAAGTCAGAATACAAAGCCAAGGTCAAATACGGAGGAACACAACTGAACACAACAAGCGCTAAAGGGAACTGAAACAGAAACCACGATAGGGCAAGGAACTAAGGAAAAAGGGTAAGTATATATAGCATCTGAACTAATGTGATTGGCTCCTGTCATATCCACACCCCCAAAAGGTAAGTGTATGGGGTGTGTGGCATGACAGGGGCCAATGGGAGCCTTTTGGCAATTTAGGCTCCCACTGTCTCTTTAAGAGCGCGTCCGAGACTCGCGGCGCGCTCTTAGATTCAGGCGGGACACGTGACCGCTTCTCGCGGTCACTGCCCGCCTTCCTGTGTGAGCAGTCGGATGAGCCGTGCGTGGCTCGTGCAGCAGCATGACCGCGCGCGGCTTGAAGAGAGGACTGCGGCCGGCCCCTGGAAAAGGTGAGTAACGCTACAGGTTCATGGAGTGAAGCAAGGCTACTGGCAGAGGTTCTGCAAATGTCTTTATTGGATCCATATTTTGTTGTTGCCATCAGTACTTTGAAATGCTCAAGAGCAAATGTCCTTAGATAGTCTTACTTTTGTTGTGTTTTTTTTTTAATATACCATAACATTTTTAATTTTAGCTGTTCCTCCTAAGTTTTTTCAAGTAACAGAATTAAATTGAAGACAGAATAAATAATGGATTTTATTCTCAACCACCATAATTCCCCACTACATTCTTGCTATAAATCATCAACACTTGGAACACATATTGCACAAATTTCTGCATGACCAAATCTCTGAGGCATAATCAAACTTTAATATACAGAATTAATACATTAATTGAATCTGGCAAGGATCTATCTTCTCTCTGGGTTGTGAAGACTCCTGCTTTTTTTTATGTTTTATTTTGTTATAACAGCCAAAACGTTCTTGGAGAATTTAAACGCTATTTCCTCTCCATAGTATTTGGCCTCCTAAACTTAAATAACCTAACCATTTTGGCTTTCCAACAAAGTACAAAAAAATAAAATAAACAACACTGCGCAATAATGTCCCCTTATGCATCTTTGATTATGAAATTAATTCTTTATCCCAGTTTAACGAAAAGTTTCTGAAGATTATGGGTTATAAAGCAGCCAGTAGGAAGGCTACTTTGGTTACATATGTAGATCATAAAAATTATCTGTTTAATGAGTAACATAATGTTCTCAGAAAATATGGATTTATTTACTTTCTTTATATTATATCCTTATGTTATCTTCAATTTGAGTTCTAGCTGATTATTTGACCTACTTTTACTGTGACTTGCTTAAAAGTCCTGCTTTAGACTATCTCCTGACAAAGCATCTTTATTTTAGTTATATTATTTTTACATAGAACTTTAGGATACATTTAGGGTTTACTTTGCTTACGAAATAGTAGTTCTCCAGTAGATTTCTAAGGAATGGCTATTAGGTAAACTAAGGAGTATCCAACTCACTAAATATGGTTGGCTTGTTTTTGCTTTTTTATACGCAGCCCAGCCAACGTTTGATGGGGTACAATTCAATTTCGTCCATGGAAATGCCTCAACATAGTAATTTATTCTGAGTTGCTTAGAAGTCTGAAATGTTATGTTTTGTTTTAGAATTGTATTCCAGATTATAATACTGCATTCTATATTGTGCTATTGTTTGTTTGTATATTTTAGAAAGTGTGAATATGTTGGGAATTGTAAATCTGGATCAATGAACATAGAAACCAATAGAACGTTTCTGTTAATGTCTCCATACTTAGTATTCTCCTGTAGAATCAAGCATATTTTAATTTAATTTAATATCATTTTCTCTTATAAATTTGGTAATGCTGGTTTATTTATATTGAATGTCCTGGTGAAATACAAGGAGGGACTAGGGTTTAAAAAAGGAGACATATTTCATGCAAAACACAGCTCTATAATGAACATTACCAGCCACTAAACCCCCTATAATTTCCAACCACTATAAACATTTGCTGAAGTCATCTGAACGCAGTGTCACAATATACTGCTCTAAACTCTTTGCTAATTTCTGGTAACAGTCAAAGTGTTTCCTACACCTCTAAAACGTAGTGTTTATAATAAACAGTCTTAGCAAAGCATTTTATGACCGTAACATATTTCTTCAGGTTTATTTCACCAGCTGGAAAGTAAAATGCTCTAACAGACTAAAGACAGAGGCCAGATAATATAGTCATTTATGCATATTGTCTTTGGCTAATGTATTTCTTTATAATGTATTCACTAAGTTCTGCCCATTGCCTATTTTAAGTGTATTTAAAATCCTTTTATTGAAGTGTAACACTCTTTTTGGGATTTGTATTTCCAGTTTCAAGGCCCCAGACCTCCCCTGAAGATTTAAAAGCATTAACAAGCAATGTGAACCGTTTAAATGAGAGCTATCGGGATATACAGTTCAAACTGATGCAACTGACCTTCAAGGGGGATTTTATGGACCACATTTGGAAACTTCAAGACCTTTTCCAAAATCATTCAGACTCACTTTTTCAGCTAACGGAAGCTCTTCAGAAGCTTGAAGAGAGTGTGCACAGTCTTCAAGACGTGGCAAGCAACACTGACACAACTGTAGCTGGCCTAGGTACAAGCTTAAACCAGCTAAGTGACTCTCATAACCTTGAAGTATATAGACTATCCACAGAGGTCAATGCCAGTAGATATGCTTGGAACCATCATGACAGTCTCCTGAAGGAGATAACTGCAAAGGTTGAAGGATTTAATGACCAAGCTAGCGAAATACTTGGAACAATAAATAATGTCAATACTACATTCTCCTATGATATTGCCCTACACTATACAAGGATACAAGATCTCCAGGTCCTAATAAACAATGTAACAGAAGACACCAGACAAACTAGATTACTTCATATTGTGATGGAACAACAGTTAAAGCATGAAATGGCTCTACTGAACAATGTAACAGAAGATCTGCGTCTGAAAGACTGGGAGCACTCTATCACATTGAAAAATATCACTCTAATACGAGGTGAGCTACGTGTTACACACATGCTTAATATTTGGGTATACATTTGGGTATGCAAATATCAAATAGTTGTTATAAAACACAGTAAAATAACTATTTGAGAGCATTGAGCACATATGTGTTTTAAAGACTGTGAGTTTAACCCACTGCTTTTTGATTGGCTGCAACAAATATCATTGTCGAAGAGACAATATGTTTTACTATAACTCACTGTATCTTGTGTTTTCCAACACTAGAACTTTTTTTTTTTTTTTTTAAAAAACATTCTGTTACAGCAAGCATGTCAAACTCAGGGCTAACATGGGCCAAATAAGCAAGGCTTACGTTTACGTGGGCCGCAAAAAAAATACCTAACTTAAATTTTCATAGAAAAGTAAAGTATAAAAAATACAAAAGAACAAGAACAACAATACAATTTCTGTTTTCTACTAAACTTCAGCCCCCTCTACAAAACATCAGCCCCCTCCTCTAAAAAAAAAATAAGCTCCCACCTCTACTAAGTTCCCCCTCTACTAAACCCCAGCCCCCCTAATAAACTCCAGCCCCCACCAGTACTAAACGCCAGCCCCCCCTACTAAACTCCAACCCCCCTACTAAACTCTAGCCCTCCTCTATGAAACCCCACCCCCCACTAAACCTCAGCTCCCCAATACTACTAAACTCCAGCCCCCACCTCTACTAAGTTCACCCTCTACTAAACTCTATCCCCCTCTAGTAAATCCCAGCCCCCTATACTAAACTCCAGCCCCCACCTCAACTAAGTTCCCCCTCTACTAAACTCTATCCCCCCTCTACTTAACCCGAGCCCCACCCTACTAAACCCCTGCACCTATTAAAAAAAAATAAAAAAATATTAGACTTCACTCACATTTAGTATCAGAACCCGGAATACTGCGCTTAATGGCGCCGTCCGCACCCTGTGCCAGATCTGAAACCCCTTGAAGGCGGAGCATGTAGATGTAGTGTCGGGATGTGATGTTTCGCACTTCTGCCCACCTCCAGCCTGCCTCCAGTGCGCCTTGGCCCACTTCCATGCACCTCCTCCTGCCTCCATGTGCCTCCAGTCCACCTCGGCCCACTTCCATGCACCTCCTCTGCCTCTGTGCGCCTTCCGGTCCCCTTAGCAATGCATATCTTTTCTGGGCCACAAAGATATTCATTGGGGGTCGCATGCGGCCCGCGGCTTTGACATCCATGTGTTACAGCAAGAACTTGAGTTAGTGAGACCGATTCCTATCTTTAGTCTTAGTTTAGTTGTCTTGCTGGTGTCTTATTCCCAAGCACTCTGATGGTATATACAACACAGTGCTATGTAGCTTCATTAGCGGTAATCTATTGAGCTAAGATAAGAAACGTTTATTTAAAGTAAAACAAGCATTGAATTACACCAAAAAGAGTTTCTCATACAGTACTGTTAAGAAAACCTAAATAAACAGTATGTTTAGCCCTTAAAAATTACGCTTTCTCACGTCTTATTGAGCTAAGATAAGAAACGTTTATTTAAAGTAAAGAAAGCATTTAGACACCAAAGAGAGTATGGAACAAACATTTCTCATACTGTTAAGAAAAACGAAATAAATTAAGTTCATCCCTTAAAAATTACACTCATTATTACATTCAAACAATAGCATCTGTCACTGACTGCCCTATAAATCTTGAATAATTCTGATAAGCAAAGAAATTGGTAAGTAGATTAATTAATAAATCTAGTTTGTAACTGTCTGGGATATTTCCTGTTTTTACTATAAAAGAGGAATGATAAGATGGAAATATAGTATATCCTTATAGAGTAATGTTGGTTTAAGATAGTTTGGGATTGTCCATATAACTTCTATGGCAGATTCACATATCTGCAGTGTCTACAAAACTCCATAGTAATATTTATTTTGCCAGACATACAGTACAATAATTGAGATAGAAGAAAACTCAACTCAATTTCATAAAAATACATCATCTGCACCAGGCTTAACAGAAAAAAATAAAATATGGGGTCTCAGTAAATTACTATAATGATGTGTATTAATCTGTGACTCATTGTATTGAAATTCTCCTTCACCTGAATCATCTTGTAACTTCCAGTCCCCTGGGTCATTATACCTACCCATATCCCTATAAATACCATGGGGGTGAATGGATTGAATAGATCCGAGGTGGCACACAACAGTCTATTATCAACACTGCCCATATAGTGGGGGTGGAGGAAGGAACAAGGTCTTCCCGTTGCATAAATTAGTCCTCACTCAAACATGGGAATGAGAAGACAAGTTTTAGGACATAGGAACTGTCATTTTGTAATGTATTTAACTATCTGCCAGCGAGCATGTCAATATTACATTTGGTTGTTCATCTTTGGAGCCTCAGAGACATATAACATAAAATATGTGACTTGAACATCCAGTCTGGTTTAGAACATAGAAACATAGAATGTGACGGCAGATAAGAACCATTCGGCCCATCTAGTCTGCCCAATTCTAAATACTTTCATTAGTCCCTGGCCTTATCTTATATCTAGGATAGCCTCGTGCCTATCCCACGCATGCTTAAACTCTTCAGCTGGAAGGCTATTCCATTCATCTACTACCCTCTCAGTAAAGTAATACTTCTTGATAATATTTTTAAACCTTTGTCCCTCTTATTTAAGACTATGTCCTCTTGTTGTGGTAGTGTTTCTTCTTTTAAATATAGTCTCCTCCTTTACTGTGTTGATTCCCTTTATGTATTTAAATGTTTCTATCATATCCCCCCTGTCTCGTCTTTCCTCCAAGCTATACATGTTAAGATCCTTTAACCTTTCCTGGTAAGGTTTATCCTGCAATCCATGAACCAGTTTAGTAGCCCTTCTCTGAACTCTCTCTAAGGTATCAATATCCTTCTGAAGATACGGTCTCCAGTACTGCGTACAATACTCCAAGTGAGGTCTCACCAGTGTTCTGTACAATGGCATGAGCACTAACCTCTTTCTACTGCTAATACCTCTCCCTATACAACCAAGCATTCTGCTAGCATTTCCTTGCTGCTCTATTACATTGTCTTCCTACCTTTAAGTCATCAGAAATAATCACCCCTAAATCCCTTTCCTCAGATGTTGAGGTTAGGACTCTATCAATAGTGAGTTTAGTGAGTTTAATTGTCTGCTGTGACAGCAAAGTGTATTTGAGATAAAACAAACCTGCTGTTCTATGGCTTCCTATAAAATGGCTACAGCCCTCTGAGTGAACGTTTATTGTAGAAGAGAACAGTGTTGGTGAAATGAACTAAATGGAGCCGGAGGGGGCGAAAAGCTTAGACAGAGAGGAGTTTAAACAGAGGAGTTTTTTCTTAGGATCACCAGTTGTCCTCGCAGGACCTTCACAGTCAATGCCATAATTATTGTGACCCAGCAGAGGAATTGAGTCACGGTAACTTCTTCATCGAAGTCTCTGGTGTCCAAACAAACATGCAAACAATAAATGTAAATCATTCCACTTTTACTAGACTTGTTCATACAAAAAAAAAAAAAGATTACACTTGGAATTAATTCTAATGGTTACATAAGTCTGCATTTAATAATCATTTGCCATAATTCACGTATTTAACGATTGTAATGCTTTAAAACAATGCTGCTATTTTCATGTTCGAGGAATTCTGTGTCGTTTACAATTAAATACATTCAGCATTCCGAGGGTAGAGTTTTAAATGTGCTGTGCTGTGCAAAGCTTAGATCTTATCCGAACCATTTCAGACTTCCAGATGTGCATATTTAACTTTAAATGACTTTATATTCCATTCTACAAGAAAAGCAATGCAAAAATGCTTGCTTGGCATCTTGGCTTATTAACATCTATTTCTAAATTCCTGGCCACATTGTTTTTCACTTGTGTTTACTTTGCAGTTTGCTAATTCTAACATAACATAAAGCCGCGGTGCTCAGATTTAAGTGCCCATGGGGCTACATAAAGGAGGCATACCCTTTTCTGGATAAATCACCTGTAGATCCCAGCAGTTAAAGAATGGCTCCCCCTTTCTAGCGATACTCTATATACTACTAAAATCGTTAAATCATGCCCTCTGGAGGAAACACAAGACATTTCAATGCAACAAAATCAATACGGAAAAACAGATATAAAACTATCGACCTATGCAAAGATTTACTCTCAACAAAAATGAAATAAAAGTCTCATCTTTCACGGTATACTTTGTGGGTCTTAGTTACAATGATATGGCCTAATATTCTCGCCAAGTCTTTCTTTACACATTTAAAAAAAAAAAAGGTATCGTAAGCAAGTTAAAGAGAAGAATAAAGATCACTTATTTGTATTCACAAGAAGGGGCCTAGCCTTCTCAATACATTCGCCAATAGTTATAAAATGGAACCAGCATACATACGCAGGTCTTTGAATATTCTCTCAGTAAAATATCCTTATGTACGAATTATTAAAATCTTTCAGCAATTTTGGCTTTACATCATTCACACAGGGTAAATGCCCATAGGGATGTTGAGAGAGCTGATGTGTCAAAATGAATTTGTTCAAAGTGGTGAAAACACTGACCTGGCCTTTGGCGTGGATGAACCTTTGTGGTTTGCGTCTGAGAATGTAGCCGTGATTAATCCATAGTAACGATGGTCTGAGAAAATAATAACGCATGTAGTTGTAGTCACTTTGTAATTAATACTGTGTAAGGCCAGCTGGAGTGGCCATTTCGCACAACACATTAGATCATTGACGTAGCAGTGAGAAATAAAGAGACATTCTGCATTATCTTCCACGTGGCACTGTGACCCACTTTGATGAATAATTCAATGTTTCCATCCACCTTTAGAGACCAGTTAAGATGAAAGGGGGTGTGTACTCACTGCTGCTCCCATGAACCATCCTTCTTCCTAAGATTTGATAATTTAACACGTTTGCCAATAGCCGCCATTTAAAGAGGCCCAAGGCACAACTAATTGTAGAAATAAAAACAATATCGTTATCCTTCCGCCATACTCCTAGTTATATTTTTACATATCCAGTTTATTTTTCTATACCCTATATCATACAAATATTCCCATACCGAGAAAAGGATTATAAATTAACATGGAGAACTCACCATTAATATACCATTTATTATAAAGCATGATTAGTGTGCCTCGTTTATCCAGATAATAAAAACATATTTATACACGTATGATAACATGATGATTAATGTGGCTTGCAAAGCTCCTCAGAAAATATCCAGAACATGACACTATTTAAATGAATGAATTCCCTAACATTGACATATTATCTTCCTCATTATTGTCCATGATCATGATTCGGATTAAAGGAGCACTTCATGATAGAACTGATTCATTCAGTTTGGATGCACTGAAACAACAAGCATTAGTAGCCCAAAACAATTCCAAACTAATAATATTCAAACATATAGTAACTTAATGTGCAAATATCCACACATTACTTAATCGGCTCTGATCTTAACCCACTCCAGGAAGCAGTTTGACCAAATAAAATACTGTAAGTCAAACCTAACAAGTGTGAACTAAGTGAGACATGCGTAACCCAGAACTTCAAGGGTTGAAATGTAGAGAGGATTGGCTGGTTAGAAGATATCCAAGCTCTCTTTCAAATATACTATGGAGGGTTTCAAAGCTCTCTCTGCAGAGGATTCAAAGATACTATGGAGGGTTTCAAAGCTCTCTCTGCAGAGGATTCAAAGATACTACGGAGTGTTTCAAAGCTCTCTCTGCAGAGGATTCAAAGATACTATGGAGGGTTTCAAAGCTCTCTCTGCAGAGGATTCAAAGATACTATGGAGGGTTTTAAAGCTCTCTCTGCAGAGGATTCAAAGATACTATGGAGGGTTTCAAAGCTCTCTCTGCAGAGGATTCAAAGATACTATGGAGGGTTTCAAAGCTCTCTCTGCAGAGGATTCAAATATACTACGGAGTGTTTCAAAGCTCTCTCTGCAGAGGATTCGAAGATACTATGGAGGGTTTCAAAGCTCTCTCTGCAGAGGATTCAAAGATACTATGGAGGGTTTCAAAGCTCTCTCTGCAGAGGATTCAAAGATACTATGGAGGGTTTCAAAGCTCTCTCTGCAGAGGATTCAAAGATACTATGGAGGGTTTCAAAGCTCTCTCTGCAGAGGATTCAAATATACTATGGAGGGTTTCAAAGCTCTCTCTGCAGAGGATTCAAAGATACTATGGAGGGTTTCAAAGCTCTCTCTGCAGAGGATTCAAATATACTATGGAGGGTTTCAAAGCTCTCTCTGCAGAGGATTCAAAGATACTATGGAGGGTTTCAAAGCTCTCTCTGCAGAGGATTCAAAGATACTATGGAGGGTTTCAAAGCTCTCTCTGCAGAGGATTCAAAGATACTATGGAGGGTTTCAAAGCTCTCTCTGCAGAGGATTCAAATATACTATGGAGGGTTTCAAAGCTCTCTCTGCAGAGGATTCAAAGATACTATGGAGGGTTTCAAAGCTCTCTCTGCAGAGGATTCAAAGATACTACGGAGTGTTTCAAAGCTCTCTCTGCAGAGGATTCAAAGATACTATGGAGGGTTTCAAAGCTCTCTCTGCAGAGGATTCAAAGATACTACGGAGTGTTTCAAAGCTCTCTCTGCAGAGGATTCAAAGATACTATGGAGGGTTTCAAAGCTCTCTCTGCAGAGGATTCAAAGATACTATGGAGAGTGTCAAAGCTCGCTCTGCAGAGGATTCAAAGATACTATGGAGGGTGCCAAAGCTCTCTCTGCAGAGGATTCAAAGATACTATAGAGGGTTTTCCAAGCTCTCTCTGCAAAGCAGAGATTTCAAGGATTTGGAGTTCTATAATCATGGTTTCTGTGTTATTAAAGCTGCTAGCTGAACTACGACTCCGGCGACATGTTCAACTGTGTAATGGAAGCTACAGGGTTAGTAGGTAGAGACAAAAGGACCTGTAAGCAGACACTGTAACCAGCAAGAAGGAAGTATTTTAGAGTAGGGTAAGTGGGACAGAGGCACAAAGTTGGCATGCAGAATGCTGCAAAACATTTATAATTGCAAAAACTATACATAAATGGTTCTGCAAAAAACGTAGCTAATTATTTAAAGCAAAGGCTATAAATTATAAAAAATGTGTTAGCATCATGAGTAGTCAAGTGAAGTAGTAAAGTAGTCCTCTGAATGCAGCAATATTCCTATCCTTGGCAAAGTTAAAACAAGGTGGGGGTAAGTGCTAATAGAGGCAATAAAATAACTGTATTAAACTCTACTAACCCCTCACTTCCACCTTTCCAGATAATTAGAATGTCCTTTAATAAAGTAACAATAAAAGCCTATCCTGCACCTCCATGGGTTTCTATGCCAAACCAGATTTTTTTCAAAATATCCCATGCATACATTTGCATTTGAGGGTGCAAAGCAAGCCCCCATTGCTGCTCCCTGGACCTGCCAATTAAATGTTTCATCAAGACAAAAATAATTATGTTACAAAGCAAAATCAAAAAACTCTAACAACAAGTTAGCTTGCGATATTTGGAGTAATGGGTCATTAAACAAGTAGTTTTCAATAGTGTTCAATCCAAAGTCATGTCTAATATTTTAACATTAGTATATAGTGCACTGACATCTTTTGTAAACCACCAATAATTCCTCATTCCACTTGATATCAAATAACAACTGAATAAGGTGGCTAGAATCCCTGATATAAATTTCCTCTTGTGTGACGTACATCTGAAGGTGAAAATCAAAACTTGGAAAGGGATGCTGTGATGGAATCTATGGAGGATTTTATCAGTTGACCTGGAGGTCTATTAAGATCTCTGAGAATTTAGGGTAAATAATGGCGGGAACACCATCTGAAGCAGACAATAAGTATTTATACTCATTCATATCACTAGTACCCAACTCCAGAGCATCATTGCATCATCAAGCTTTCTAAATGCTTACGGAATAATTCAGTGGGAATTGAATGCATATAGAAATTTTAATTTCCCCAAAAATGATGGACCCCTTGAGATAATCAACCTTGTCTAATATAACAATCCCCCCACCCTGATCAGCTTATTGTATAGTAAGATCAAAGAACCCCCTCAATACTTTCAACACTTCCATTATATGCCGATCTCATCTGTTGGACAGTGTTAGATGCAGAAATAAAGAACGACATCTTTGTAAAAGGGTCCATTGTGGTTACCATCGTTGTTGTAACATTCTGTTGACATAACGCCTTATATGCATGTACAGAATACTTACTGACGCATGTATGTTTTGTGTATTGGGTTCAGAGTGCAGATATGTTTGTGAATTTATGGATGTCAGTAAATTTACAATCCATGTGTGTGACTGAGCCTTTTTGAACCAATGACTGTTAAGAGAACAGTGACTCATTCTATGAGTTACAATGGGGCTCTTCACTCGTGAAATTCTTCAATTCTCGTTATGGTGTGTCTTAACTGGGTGTATTACTGTTTGTCACACCATCTAACAATCAATATACAGATTTTCAACTTAAGAAATGCATTCTTTATTAATTGCAGGGAATTTCCTAATTTGCATGTAAAATGAAAAAGCAAAAAATGGGAAAAAATACAATGAAGAAAAAAAAAACAGATGAGCATTTTTTTTTCTCACAATGATCTTCTTTGAGGAAACTCTCAGGGGTCTTAAAAGGTCTCCATTAACTGGCTGCATATGTTATGGTACAGGGAGTTTTTTTTTATTGGGTCTCTATGCTTATAACTGTAGTGATTAAAAAAATGTGTGTTTGAATTGTGCTTTGTAATGAGTGAATTATTCTAACTCAATATTCCAATCTTGCTTCAATATTTGAGAGGAGACCCCCATTTATTTATTTTACCGATCTGTTTGTGCAACCAGCAGGCATTATACAAGTTATAACAGAAGCAGGTTATTTTACAGGTAAGTGCGTCTGATCCAATCTCTCCTGAATAACCTGTAGTAATAATGGTTTATTGCATGCACCGCCTGTGTACCCTCCATTAAGAAGTAGTATTTCTGGATTGGCCTGCAAAATAGTGAAACCAATAGTGCGCAAACTCCTAAATTATCTTGGAATTCCGGGGGAAAGCATTTACCCTCTAAGTTTCCAGTTATTATTTAATTATTAATTCCCTTGACTGTACTCATACCCCAGCGCAAAATATGTATTAACACATTTTAATTAATTATCTTAATACAGCTACATTTGAACTATTATTTTAATATTCATGCTGGATTAATGTTCAGCAGTAGATCCAGTCTGTCTCTGAATCCATTCCAACATTTTTCCCAGTACCAGCTAATCATGGTCATAAATTATTTCACCAACGTCCTTATTCATCTCAAACTCCACCAGAAATGTTTTCAAATAAAAAACATAAATCGTATTAGAATACTTCCAGATTCTGAGTCTCTTTTCATGCGCGGCAGTAAATGTAATGTATAGAATAGTTTTTTTGTAAAAAGCTGGCTGCTTTGAGATGAAATTCCGGGGTCATTTAAGGAGAAATAAAAAAAAGTAATAATTTTCTGAAATCATTTTTCGCAATGATAACTAAGGTCACCAATAACACATGGTGATACATGCTTCCCTCGAAACATGTTCCACAGATGCTCAGTTTTGTCACGTGGCTTGTTTGTGGAAATCTATTGAATGAAGTAGAAAATGCAGTGATTAACGTTTTCAGTGACAGATCACGGTGTCTATCTCCAGTGCCAATCAAGGTTATTGGTCACCGGAGGTCCTGTAACTGGGGCATTCTTTAGTGAGCTACCTAAACTATACATTTCCATCTTAAACCAATGCAAACACAGTATGAGATGATACAGTTGACTAATTGAAGATCTTTCATCAAACATTGGAGTAATTAGTTCTACTCTCAATTAGTCCTAATTTATATAATTTAGAACCTAATTTATGTTTAATCCCACTTTCCTGTCGTTGTAACACGTATTGCAATCCGGGTGTGTGTTTTGTGTATATTTATGTGTATACCTATGTAATGTGTGTGTATGTGTATATATAGACACACACCCTATATATATATATATATATGTATGTGTGTGTGTGCATCTATCTATATATCTTAAAAGACTTTCCTCTGTGATATCTGCCCCCACCCCCTTTTATTGGTATATTCCCGAATGTATGTTTGTTTTTATTTGAAAACCTCTCATATCATCATCTGTGGATCTTCTTATTCCCTGGCTTTAATGCAGGCCTATTTGACCCCCTTACCTATCTCTCCCACAGTGTGAATTTAAAACTTCCCTGCCTCACATCAGAACAGCACTAAGTGCACCCTCAGCTGGTAGCCTTCTGGACAACATGTAATGCCGCACAGTGTTTCCTACATCTAACCCATACAGTTTCACTCCTCCTGATTTGAAGCACTCGTTCCTGAACTATATGAACATATTCTGGCTCCTCATTACATGCCTTCTTCTTACTGTCTAGTAATGCAGCCAAGAGCATAAAACCTCATTCTGTGTTATATCAGAGTAGCTGGAAGTTACATTGTGGCTCATGCCAAAGGGTTTGTAGACCTCCTCTGAGATTCACGCACCACATTTATCCACTGTAGTGCTCCACAAGCAAGCTTTCCCGAGGTCTTGCTCTGATTTTAAGACTGTCTTACAACTGCCCGTGAAAGGCAAGAGGTAAGCGTCAACAACAAACACACCCTCTGTGGCTAATAATCTATATACAGCCTCTTAATCATAAATACAGGCACCTTACAACTATTGTCCATTTTATCATATTTTTTTCACCTATTTATTGTCAATATCACATTTGTTTTCCTTTATTTTTCACTCTGCCACATGCAGTATCTGTGTCAATGCATGTGTGTTGTTTTATCAATCCAGATGCATTTTATTTTGATGTCACTTTTCATAGTTGCCTAGTTACATAGTGGTCTCACTGGGTCAATGGGTGACCATTTGTCTCTGGTGTATTCATGCTATTGATTTATAAAAGGCAAAAATATATTTTGATCTAATGAATCAATATTACTTTTATACATGAATGTACATTACTTGCTTTTGCAATGGCAGACATGGACCTTGTGCTCAATGTGCCAAGAGGGATATCAGCTACACCTTGCTGACGAGGTCCAAGGAAGGCTGAAACAATCATCTAGGGTTGCTTTGTCTTTTGTGCAGATATGGGCATTTTGGTTCTGGACTGATCTTATAGCTGGGGTCAGTCTAATGGAACTGTGTCTCTCTGTAATGGCAAAAGTGAGCAAAAACCTATTTTAAGACCTGAGCAGCTACATATATATGCAAGTGACTTTAAGAAAGAAAACTCAAAATAAAATATATGTGCGCTCCTAAGTAATATACGGAACCAAAAGAGACCGTGTTTGTCAAGAAAACAATTCTTTAATAAAAACTAAAATCAAAATCACAAATCACAATATCGCTAAACCCTTGCTCCTCACATAATTACCACTAGATAACTAGCCAATCTCATATACAAGGAGTGTAACCAAAAACAATGTATAAGCAAATATAAAAATTACACTCACAGCTGAGCGAAGATTTCATTATCTAATGAGTCCTTATATTCTTTGTTTTTGTTTAAAAATATATAAATAAACTGCATTCAGATGCCAAAATGTATTTGCCCAAAGTGTGGAAAACTTTGAAACAGTTTGCAATGCAGAGACTCGACAGAGTTTGGCAATCAGGGCAGTAAAAGCTGGTTTCAGTTCTTATGCCCCTCTAATAACACACTTTCTTTTTGGGGGTTGTTGAAATTCAGAAGCAGAAGTGACATACTTTATTCTTCTGCTGCCAGGCCCCATTGATAGTTCCCCGTTGTGGCGCTCAATGACAGCCCAGAAATTGAAACTGAATTGTCAGAAATGTACCCTTTGGTTCAGCATTTGCCTTGTTGAAGAGGATAAAGGACTTGTGGGTTTCCATCTGCACTAAATAAAATGCCCACCTTTTCATACCATGCCCTGGTCTGTCAGAGTATTAAGATTGGTTGCAGCAGTGGGTCGGACAGATCAGCTCCTCTCATGTGCTTGCTATAATGCCGAATGCATACTGGCAGCCATTTAATTTGCTGTCTGCCATGAACTGCGACCCTGCGAGTGTGTTCACTGTGGATAGTTGTTAAGATGAACACCTGATTTTTATCTTTGTAGTTAAGAGCCAGCAGTTCATCCTGGCAGAGAGCAGGTGTTTCACTTCTTTCTAAGGGGTTTATTAGGTTCCAGGTAATTTTCCCACTTGTCCCAACTATATGTGGGCAACCTGGGGGATCTCGTGGCTTACCTTTCCTTTGTACACATGGTAGTGACTGCCACTTTCACACAGTTTATACAATTTTATCCCATATCGGTATATCTATTGGCTGTGATGTATTGTGTGAACCTCAGTATTACCTTGTATTTCATCAGGGACTCATCAATACAAATATTTTGGAGGGTATAAATTGTGGCAAATTGTTTGTTAAAGTGGAAAATTAGGGGGTGTATTTTGAATAAGTGATCATTCTGTAGATTACCGTTTGGGGGGGCCCTTCGTATTGTCACTGAAGTGCATAAAACGGAGTATGGCTTCATACCTTGGTCTGCTAATGGTCTGGAAAAAAATGGGGGTACTACATACAGTGTTTTTGGACCAGTACATTCTAATGCTGGGCTTTTTAACTATGACCATTAGCATGGGTAGTGCCAATAATTGCTTCAATTCTTATATACTGGTGTATTGTGCCAGATACTGCTCGGCATAAATGTTAGTCTGGGTGACAACCAGTGGTGTATCCTGGTTTTGTGCAGCCTTAGGCAGGAGGGTTGTTGGATTTGCTGCAGGATGTTAAATGCAGAGCTCCAATGAGTATGAGTGTGCGATGAGGCCTCAGGGTTGTTGGTTGTTGGTGTTATCTGGTGTTAATTTTAGTTCAAGATGGAAATTTTACATTGTGGTTCCTTATAGGTAGGACTCACAATGACAGAAAATTTCCTTTCACGGTCCCTTAATATATTACGTCAAGAGGGGAGTCAGAACGGGGAGTCGGGAGCAAGAGGATGGGTCGGGGAAGGGGTAGTCTGGATTAGTCCAAAGCCAAATGGTCACTTAATTCAATACAGAATAAAAGTGAAATAGCAGTGTTTTTACAGAGAACTAGGCACAGTTTAATAAAATGCCAAACTTCATATGTCAGATAAGTAAAGTAAAATATATCCAATCAATGTAAAGAACCACAGGGCCTGGCTACGAGGTGTGGGGCCCGTATCAGATGTAAAGGCATCACGTAATGGGCACCATGTAGTATCATGTGCAAGTTTTGCTCCCCTTAACATGCCACCTCCTCTAGCAGGCAAATTTGTGCTTCTGCACTTACCCATTCCCGGTGACTAGAGGAACTTGTGGATTTCAAGTAAATGGTGTGCTACTGGTTTATGCTGAAGATTGTTTGCTTACAATTATTCTGTTGCCTTAAGATCATCTTTTACAAGACCAGTGCACCTCTATCGGCCTGGATACTACCCCATCTTATGACGGTATATCATGCATGTTATCGAAATTTCATCATAAGTATCCGGTTTACTTTGGGTTTGTCTCTATACTTATGATGGACACTTCTTGCCACATGTTGATATATACCATTTACATTTTAAGTGATTTATCACTAAACGTATGTATTACACACATGGTCTCCTCAATTAAATAAATAAATAAAAAAGATATAAAGACACATAAGCTTACGCTTACACATTTTTGGCCATCGTTATCAGTTGATCCACAAAAGGCAAAAACAGAATCCTTTATACTATTTCCAATTTTCCCTGAAAAGGGTAAACATAAATTCTCCATAAAAGCAATTTTTAATGCGTCATCTCTAAGCGAAAATTTATTGTTATAACTCTGAATTTACATTTTTTTCTAGGAAAGTATCCAACACAATCTTAAAGTAGCAAAGGAATTCACAAAAAAAAAAAAAACCCTCACAAAACGCTTGAAGCGGCATTGTCATGCCGAACGTACCTTTCCCCAATCGATTCCTCTTCTCTCCCTCTCTCAGGATCTGTTCTTCATTTCTTCCTATCTAATCTAGTTTTCTTCAAAAATTAAGACAAAGTAGGGACTATTTCTCTTCTGGAGGTTTCCTACGCCATAACCAGCTATTACCAGCAGAGGAGCAAAGTGTGCTTCATTTCCGGTGGCCAGAGATATTTTCCCTTATTCCTTAGCTTTCCTCCCTGTTCCCACAATGCTTCCTGTCAGTATTGCCGAACGTCTTGTCACTTAGACAGAACGCCGGCAAAACTGCCGAATTGCATCCTAACAGAATGAGCACTGTTTCTCCATTCGTGTTAGAACGCAGTTCGGGACTTTGTTCGGATCGCAATTTCATTCGAATGAATGAAACTCCGATCCTATTCATGCTGTGGCTGCATCTTGCAACCGCTTAGTAGATAACTACCTAATTCCCACGATATTAGGGAGCTATCTACCAAAAGGCTGAAAGACCTAAATTGGTCTTCCAGCCACATTTACTAATACTAAGTAAAGATTACTTAGTATTAGTAAATTCAGCCCCTACTCGCTATACCGTGAGCATGTCTAGTAAACAGTGGCTGCTCACTGTAAAAAAAACAATATTGCCCCCCCCCCCCCCCAACGGCCCCACCCCTGAACGACGGGTGGGGGACCTAAAGTAAAATAAGGGGGGGGGGCTATTGTCCTTCCCCCTCTGGCCCCCACCCCTGAGCAGCGGGTGGGGGCCCTAAATAACAATGAAGGGGGACATCTACTGTCCACAACCCCGGCCCCCACCCCTGCGCGGCGGGTGGGGGCCCTAAATAACAATGGGGGGGCCTATTGTCAAGCCCACATACACACACCACCCACATATACATTCTTGTGCTACAGAAAGGGTTGTAATGTGAGGGGTAAGGGCTTTTGTGAGGGACAGAAGCAGTAGCTTGTAGGACTGGGGCTGTAGTGGGGAGATAGAAGCTCTGAGAAGTGACAGGGGCTTAATGGAGGAATAGGGGGTGTAATTGGGGATAGAGAGTGTAGTGTGGTTGTTGGGTAGTTAGGGACTGTCATGGGGAGAGGGGCTGTAGTGGGGAGGAATGGGCTCTAGTGGGGGACAGGGCTCTAATGGGCAATGGGATCTGTAGTGGGGTGGTAAGTGCTCTAATGGGGGACAGGGCTCTAATGGGGGACAGGGCTCTAATGGGCAATGGGAGCTGTAGTGGGGTGGTAAGGGCTCTAATGGGGGACAGGGCTCTAATGGGTAATGGGAGCTGTAGTGGGGTGGTAAGGGCTCTAATGAGGGACAGGGCTCTAATGGACAATGGGAGCTGTAGTGGGGTGGTAAGGGCTGTAGAAGTGGTAAAGGGGATGTAGTGGTGGAAGAAAGGTTGTAGTGGGTATAGAGGATATAAATGGAGGATAGAGACTGTAATGTGGTGGTTTGTAGCTAGGGGTGGTAGTAGGGGATAAGATTATAACAGGGGGATTATGGCAGGAAAACCTCAATGCAAATGGAGCACTATGTTTGTTGCATGATCATATGGTGTGTAAGATGTTTAAGGAACAAACGTATTCCTGACACGATAGTTGTAAGAACACATTTTAGGTCCCCAGACCTCCTTGCCTCCCATTAAAGTTATTTTACTCACCTTATTTCCAGAGCCACCCCAGTCTTGCTGCAGCTGGCTTGAACTCCAAGGCTGCGACTGTCAAATTTAATGATGTAAGCCAATCCAGTGCTTACCCATAGGAAATCATTGTGAGGCTATTGCATACATTCAAAATGTTGTGCTATGCTAGTAAACATCTCCTCATAGACATACACTGAATCAATGCATCTCTATGGGGAGCATTCAGCATCTCCATGCAGAGCGTGGGGACGCTGAATATAGGTGATGCACACTGTGCAGCACTGACCCAGAAAGCACCTCTAGTGGCTGTCTGAGTGACTGCACCAAGATGTGTTATTAGGAAGCAATGTAAACACTGTCTCTTCTCTTCACATGTGCTCCCTGCCCTTCCGTGATTTATTTATTTTTTAACCCCTGAGGGTTCTTTTATTTTATTTTTTAACCCTCAGTGTTTACATTTATTTTATTAATGCATTTAAATATTTTTTAAAAAATTATATATTTTGCTAGCTGGGGTGGATGGGAGTTATGGGAAATTGGGAAATTTAGTGTTAGTGCTGCTTATTGCTAGTTAGGGATTCCGAAATTTGAGACTGTGGCAATTCTGGACTTCGGTAATTCTGCACTTCGGTTCGGCACTTCTGAAATCCGGGACTTTGGCAATTTGGGAATTCGGCACTTCGGGAATTCAGGACTTTGTCAATCCCCTAACCCTACTTCTAACCCTACCCCTAAACCTTCCGCTACCCCTACTACTAACCCTAACCCTAACTATACTTGTTCAGTCTTTTCTAATTGTAATGGTAACTTTACCATTTAAAATAATAATTGAGGCGTATAGAGTCTGAGATGTAACTCTTGTTTTTTTTGCAATTTCTCTCTGAGCATTGCACGGTCTGACCTTGGGGTGAATTTGCTGGGACATCTTATCATGGGAACATTGGCAACTGTCTTGTATGTTTTCCACTTTTAAATAATCTTTCTCACTGTAGAATGACTGACTTTAAAGGGCACTATAGTTACCATAACAACTACAGCTTATTGTATTTGTTCTGCTGAGTACAATCAGTCAGGCTTTCAGGCTTTTTGCAGTAAACACACTATTTTCAGAGAAAATGTTTACATTACAGCTTAGGGATACCTCCAAGTGGCCACTCTTCAGATGGCTGCAAGAGGTGCTTCCTGGGTCAGTGCTGCACACTGTGACTGACATTCAGGGTTTCCACCCTCTGCATGGAGACACTGAACTTTCCTCATAGAAATCTATTGATTCAAGGCATCTCTATGTGGAGATACTGATTGACCAGGACTGTGTTTGGCTTTCGCTGGCTCTGCCCTTGATATGCCTCTTTGACACTCAGACAATCTAATGTTTTCCTGTGGGTAGGCATTGTGATGGGCTTTGAGTAACACTTCTGATGACGTCAGGCAAGCAGGCAGATCAGGTGTAGAGCCAACAGCAGCAGACTGGAATAAAGGTAAGATTGCATATATATCTAGAAGGCAAGGAGGGGCCAGAGGGGCTAGATAGTGATTTTAACACAATAGGGTCAGGAATGCATGTTTGTGTTCCTGACCCTATTGTGTTACTTCAAATTGTTTGGAAATAGCCTCTTAACCCTTGCCAGTTTGATGGGCAGCAACAATTGCTTCTCTAAGATCATTACTGATATATCTTTCTTCCTTGGTATTGTGTTAACACACACCTGAACGCACCAGACCAGCAAACTGCTAAAGCTTTGGCTTTCATAGAAATGGTCACATCTGCTGATACTTAGTTTCTTAACCCCTTAAGGACACATGACGTGTGTGACATGTCATGATTCCCTTTTATTCCAGAAGTTTGGTCCTTAAGGGGTTAAAGGGACACTATAGTCACATGAACAACTTTAGCTTAATGAAGCAGTTTTAGTGTATAGATCATTCCTCTGCAATTTTACTGCTCAATTCACTGTCATTTAGGAGTTAAATCCCTTTGTTTATGAACCCTAGTCACACCTCCCTGCATGTGACTTGCCCAGCCTTCCATAAACACTTCCTGTAAAGAGAGCCCTATTTAGGCTTTCTTTATTGCAAGTTCTGTTTAATTAAGATTTTCTTATCCCCTGCTATGTTAATAGCTTGCTAGACCCTGCAAGAGCCTCCTGTATGTGATTAAAGTTCAATTTAGAGATTGAGATACAATTATTTAAGGTAAATTATATCTGTTTGAAAGTGAAACCAGTTGTTTTTTTCATGCAGGCTCTGTCAATCATAGCCAGGGGAGGTGTGGCTAGGGCTGCATAAACAGAAACAAAGTGATTTAACCCCTTCAGGACCGCTGACGGTTCAGGACCGTCAGCGGTAAAACGTGCGTTTGGACCGCTGACGGTCCTGAACCGTCATAACGGTCTGGGGCTACTTACCTGATCGCTGTCGGTCCCACGGCGGCGATCAGTGCTCCACCCGGTCCAGGGGGACTGCCTGTCTGCCCGGGCAGTCCCCCCTCGGCAGATCAGGACCCCACGGCCATGTGATCACTCGATCACATGACCGCAATAGGTGTCTGTGTATCTGCCTGCAGGGGGACTGTCTGTGCTGAGAGGCAGTCTCCCTGCAAGTAAAAAAAAAAAAAAAAAAAGAGTGTAAAATCAGTGTAAAAATAAATAAATAATATGTGTATATATATATATGATATATATACACATGTATTATATCTATATATAATATATGTATATGTATCATATATATAATGTCATATTAAGTGTATTTTTATATTTATATATACGTATATTAATATAAAAATACACTTATATTTAAATTACACACGAATATATACAATATATATATAATTGCTATATATATGGTATATATATATTATTATAAAATACAAATAATATGTTAATAAAAATAAATAACAAAAAATAAAAATAATTTTTAATAATTATAAAAAAATATTTATATATGCAATTTTATTCTAACAGTATTTTGATATATATATATATATATATATATATATTTATATCAAAATATACTTAGAATGTAATGATATATATATCTATGTATAAATAAATAAATAAAAACAATACGAAATATACATATGTCCATATACATAATTACATAAATAATTTCATAAATATACACGTAGACGTCAAATATATAAATATGTATATATATTAAAATTCTACATGTGTATTTATGTAATATTTTTACCTAATTAAGTAATTTTAATGATTGCAATTTGAGGGACCTGCCTGCCAACCCAGGCCGAAAGTCCAGATAATTTAATTTGCTAGCACTGTGTTTAACCCCGTAACTTTCTATGACACCCTAAAACCTGTACATGGGGGTACTGTTCTACTCGGGAGACTTCGCTGAACACAAATATTAGTGTTTCAAAACAGTAAAACATATCACAGCGATGATATTGTCAGTGAAAGTGAATTTTTTTGCATTTTTCACACACAAACAGCACTTCACTGAGGATATTATTGCTGTGATACATTTTACTGTTCTGATACACTAATATTTGTGTTCAGCGAAGTCTCCTGAGTATAAAAGTACCCCACATGTAGAGGTTTTATAGTGTTTGTGAAAGTTACAGGGTCAAATATAAGGCTTGATTTTACTTTTTTTTTTTTATTGAAATTTGTCGGATTGGTTAGGTTGCCTTTGAGAGCGTATGGTAGCCAAGGAATGAGAATTAGCCCCATGATGGCATACCATTTGCAAAAGAAGACAACCCAAGGTATTGCAAATGGGGTATGTTCAGCCTTTTTTTAGTAGCCACTTAGTCACAAACACCGGCCAAAGTTAGCGTTTCTTGCATTTTTAACACACAAACAAATATAAATGCTAACTTTGGCCAGTGTTTGTGACTAAGTGGCTACTAAAAAAAACTGGACATACCCAATTTTGAATACCCTGGGTTGTCTACTTTAAAAAAAATATGTACATGTTAGGTGTGTTTCGGGGATTTATGACAGATAACGGTGTTACAAGGTCACTATTGATACATTTAAAATATATATATATTGAAACAGCAATTTCCTACTTGTATTTATAGGCCTATAACTTGCAAAAAAAAGCAATAAAGCATGTAAACACTGGGTGTTTTTAAACTCGGGACAAAATTTTGAATCTATTTAGCAGTTTTTTTCATTAGCTTTTGTAGATAAGTAAAAGATTTTTCAAGTAAAAGTCCAAAAACATGTTTTTTTTTTTAATTTTTCACCATATTTTATTATTTTTTTTAAATACAATATTGGACATAATACAAATAATGGTATGTAAAGAAAGCCCCTTTTGTCCTGAAAAAACCAATATATAACTTGTATGGGAACCGTAAATGAGAGAGCGGAAAATTACAGCTAAACACAAACACCACAAAAGTGTTAAAACTGCTCTGGTCCTTAACGTACAAACATCGCAAAAACAGGCCGGTCCTGAAGGGGTTAACTCCTAAATGACAGTGAATTGAGCAGTGAAATTGCAGGGGAATGATCTATACACTAAAACTGCTTTATTTAGCTAAAGTAATTTAGGTGACTATAGTGTTCCTTTAATAGTTTGTCTTAGGTTGTATTTATCTCCTTTCAAGGCCTGCTAAGGAACACATTATTGTTATTATATTCTGATATATGTAAAACCATATAATTCAAAGAGCGTGTACTTTCCTTGTCCCATGACTGTATGTACAATAAAGCATTTTCTGCCAAAATAGCTAAACTGCAACAACAAAAAATAATCAAGTCAGCCACAATTCCTAGTTTAGTGAATAACACTTCTTGACATTAGACAAGTCCTGGCCTTCAATCCGGTCCAGTCCCTATAGGAAAATGATTTCTTTGCAGCCAGTAGAAGAGATATTTTTATAATCCCAGGCTCTGCGTTTAGTTGTACAATAAAAGGACCATATGTTATAATCTTACAAGGAATCTGGGAAGTAATTTGATCAGCTCCTGGCTCGCTCCATTGACTTTAATTAGGTGGAGATCTTTTGCGTCCCCCCCCCCCCCATCCCCCCTCCCCCATCATTTAATAGGTCAGATCTCCCACAATGCTTAAAGTCTCTCTAAACATTTTTGTTTCATTTTTGGTTTTGGTTTTAATTTTAAGTTTTTCAAGCATTTACGTTTAATAATGTAAATACTCATAAAACGCATGAGGAATTGTAAAAAAAATAATAATAGTAAAATAAATAAATAAAAAGAGAGGGTGGATACCACAAAACAGATTTATAAATAGCCAGAGTGCTGTAAAATTCTCTGTTTGCCATATGATCAGGCGGAGGCCTCATCTCGATAATGAGATGTTTCTGATGAGTGCTGTCAGTAGTGGGCTCCCTTAAAGGGCCACACTATTAATGCTGGACCACATCATCACTTATGCTGTTCCTGGCCACAGGACGATTATACCTCTAAGCCAATCAGTAAAGGAGTATGCGTGCCCATTTTACTACCCCTTAAAGGAACACTATAGTCACCAGAACCACCAGAATGTAGTGGTTCTGGTGTTTATAGCCTGTCCTTGCAGTTTTTTCAATGTAAACACTGCCTTTTTATAGCAAACACCATACATTTGTTTAGCAAGCACATGACATATGCACCGTCGTTATTCGGCAGGTGCTACTTTTAGTTTTACCTTAAATAAAACACTGACACCAAATTTATCTGTTGGATTATAACGTCCACAGCTTTATTAAATATTAAATATATAAATAAATAAATGAACAATTTAGGGTCATTGTCCAGCTAACATTATATTACTATCCCCCCGCACAATACCCCTGACAATGACCCTATCTTTTGAACAATAATTAACATTCACTTAACATATAACTAGTAACACACGGCCTACCAGAGAGGCCCCAAAACCATACTGTTAACTGTAGGGGTGTACCCAGACACCCCTACCCCCTAGGTTCGTAGCCACCGAAGAGCTTGAACCTACCAACACTCTAATCCATCTGGCCTACTCCAGCCTAGGCCTTGGCCTGTCCATTCCCAATTCCAGCTAACTCCTGGCTTTAACACGCCCTGTTCCCGCCGCTGTGACCAAACGGGATCAAACCTCAACTATAGGGAGGGAGGGAGGGACAAGTGACGGGTCAGTGCAATTCAGATTAACTGGCTCCTCACTTAAGATGGCCGCCTATTTACACTACCTGACTCCTCCCCTACCTAGCCCCGCCCTGAACCATCCCATAATTTTCCACCTGCCCACTTCCTGGCCTTGTCAAGGCCCACTCCCCTGTTTCACTGTTCCATGGGCTTCATGACATATGCACCGTCGTTATTCGGCAGGTGCTACTTTTAGTTTTACCTTAAATAAAACACTGACACCAAATTTATCTGTTGGATTATAACGTCCACAGCTTTATTAAATATTAAATATATAAATAAATACATTAACAATTTAGGGTCATTGTCCAGCTAACATTATATTACTATCCCCCCGCACAATACCCCTGACAATGACCCTATCTTTTGAACAATAATTAACATTCACTTAACATATAACTAGTAACACACGGCCTACCAGAGAGGCCCCAAAACCATACTGTTAACTGTAGGGGTGTATCCAGACACCCCTACCCCCTAGGTTCGTAGCCACCGAAGAGCTTGAACCTACCAACACTCTAATCCATCTGGCCTACTCCAGCCTAGGCCTTGGCCTGTCCATTCCCAATTCCAGCTAACTCCTGGCTTCAACACGCCCTGTTCCGCCATAGCACATGACTTGATCCCTTAAGGACATGTGCGCCCCCCACCACCCTGAAACAGGGCCAAGCTAATCCCTTCCTGAAAGCCTAGGTTGAGCAAGTCACAACCCACGTCTGACAAGTGTACCCCGTCTCTCCTAAAATAACCCGGCAACATGTCTTCCAGTTCCCTATGCCGAACTACAATGCCCCCCACTCGCCGCACAAAGCTCGCCATTGCCCTGTTAACCTTGCCCCTGCATCGAGCCACTGCAGCTGGATCCCTGGCGTGCCGCCACGTGAAACGGGGGACCATTTCCGACCACACCACCACCACGCCAGGGACCAGGTCCAGCAGCCGATCAACGTCTCTCTTCATCCGTCTAATCAACTCCCTTTGCGGAATCAGACCCAAATCATTCCCACCCCCGTGTATTAAAACTATGTCTGGTGAGGACCCTCCGGCCAACCTGCAAAACAACGTGCTACTAAGGCTTTGCCAGCTAAACCCCCTAAAGCCGAACCATGAAATTGACACTTCTCCTCGAAGAAAACCCAGCTGTGCTCCACTTCTCCGAACAGCAGCCCTCTTCTGAGCCCAATAGATATACGAGTGCCCCCAGATCCACACCTTCCATCCTGCAAAGAAAAACACGTTAATACCAAACAGATGGATTCCACTTCCATCACAGCATAACACTGCCCCTCTCACACCAGCCTATCCGGTCTAACGTATGATCGAAAACGCAAGGATTCCCACCTCCCAATGCGTTTAATCCTCTCATCCCCCAGTCCCAACCGTGCAGCCTCGGTCGCCGCCCCAATTCTAAAGGAGTGAGTCCCAAATTGCCCAGGCTCCAGGCCCAGCTTACTTACTCCCATCCGAAACACCCTCGCGAACTGGAAACGCGACAGGGCCGAGCCGTCTTGGTGCACAAGGAAGCAACCATCACCCCCCGGGCGCAATGCCCGGTACTCCGACCCCTTTTCCACTGGGCACACCCCTGAACCAGGCAACCCAAACAGCACAATTGTGCAACCTTTCCCAAAAATGTCCGTCTTCGAGCGGCGCAACTGAATTTGCACCCTGTCCCCACGAACCTCCACATCTGCGAGCTGAAGACCCCCAAGACCCATCTTGTTTGCGCTGACCAACTCCCCGATCCGAAATGCACCGAAAAAAGCCCACACAAATGCCACCGTGAACAACGTTACCTCGAATGTGGAGCTGCAAATTCCCGGTAGAACTCCCACCAGCTCCCGCAACAAATCAAAGGACACTGGCCTACGCGTGTCCACAGTTTTCTTCCCCCTCTTGAATCCCTTCACTGCTTGACGGACCAGGAAGTGTTTTGTATCATCAACCCAGCCATTGAACTTAAACAGGAAAGCCAAGGCAGATAGGTGTCTGTCCACCATGGCAGGCGACGCCTGAGCCGCAAACAATCGACAGAGCAACCATAAAAGTGCATCCAAGCGTTGCCCCTCCGTAGGGGCGCTACTCACCTGAGCCATCGTCTCGTCCCACAGCTTCCAAACCTTTACGTAAGACGACCAAGTGCTCGGTGCCAGTGACCTCCTCACACAGTCTCCAAGCAGGCCGTCCCGAGTTGCCACATCACACCCGGGCACTCCTGCCCCTGGGCCTGCGCGTCCGGTGCTGCCTCCCGAAAGCGTTCCCACTGAAAACGAGACAGTGAGTCAGCCACCACATTCTGGAGCCCAGGGATGTGCCTAGCCCTGAACACTATGTTGAATGACATACAACCAAGCGCCAATTGTCGCAGCAAGCGTACTACCGGGGGCGACGAGGCGGTCAAGCTATTAATCGCTTGCACTACCGCCATGTTATCGGAGTAGAATACCACCTTTTTGTTAGCCAACTCCGTACCCCAGAGTACCACTGCGACAACGATGGGAAACAACTCCAAGAATGCCAAGTTCTTAATCAGAGGACTCACCTTCCACGGTTCCGGCCACGCCTCCGCGCACCACTTACCTGCCAAGTAGGCCCCAAAACCAATGCTGCCGGAAGCGTCTGTAAACAACTTCATCGCGGCCGACGACACCGTCGGTTCCCGAAAGAACACTTTCCCGTTAAAGTTGCCCAAAAACTGTTCCCAAACTCCCAAATCGTCTTTCCTCGGCTGACACCCGAATGTAGTGAGACGGCCGCCGCACTCCACTGGTTGCTTTTGCCAACCTCCGACAAAATATCCTCCCCATGGGAATCACCCTGCACGCAAAATTGAGGCTCCCCACGAGGGATTGGAGCCCCTGCAAGGTCACTTTCCTCGCCCCCTTGACTATTGCCACTAGCTGTCGCAGATGCCGCAGCTTGTCACTAGGCAACCTGCATTTCCCGAACTCCAAATCAATTTCGAGTCCCAAGAAGCTAAGGCACGTGGTGGGGCCCACCGTCTTGTCCCCAGCCAACGGCACCCCGAAGGTATGAGCCACCAGCTGGAACACCCTCAGTACCTGAGCGCACCGCTCAGAGTCCCGTGGGCCGACACACAGAAAATCATCTAAGTAGTGCACTACGGCACCCCCCGACGATTCCATGCGCACCACCCATTCCAAGAAGGTACTAAACCTCTCGAAGTAGGCACAAGAGATGGAACAACCCATAGGCAGACACAAGTCCACGAAGATTTCACCCTCAAAGTGACACCCCAACAGGTGGTGACAGTCCGGGTGTATGGGCAGCAGCCGAAAAGCCGCCTCCACGTCCACCTTGGCCATCAGCGCCCCGCGCCCCGCTCTCCTAACCAGCTCGACGGCTTTGTCAAATGACGTGTAGGAGACCGAGCATAGGTCGGCGTCGATGTCATCATTCACCGAAGACCCCTTCGGGTGCGATAAATGATGAATCAAACTGAACTTTCCCTCTTCCTTCTTAGGGACCACCCCCAATGGTGACAACCTCAGATTCGCCAAGGGCGGGCCCGGAAATGGCCCGCCATCCTCCCTAATTGGACTTCCTTGGCTAATTTCTCCCGCACCACCCCCGGGTGTTCCCTGACCGACCTGAGGTTCTCACAAGGTGCACCCGGCCCCGTAGCTTTGAAGGGAATTTTAAAACCCCCGGCAAAGCCCGCCCTAAGGAATTCTGCTACTGCTTGATCAGCGTATTGCCTTAGCCAAGGCAACATCGCGCCTACTTTCACTGGTGACACCCCCAGCGGGAGCTGCGGGAGCGACCGCTCCCGTTGCTCCTCCCCCTGCGGCCGACTTACCCTTCTTGAAACACCTGTTGACCGCGTGGTTCCCGCCGCACCCTGAGCATTCATGCCGGAATCTACAAGCGGATCCCCACTTACACTGTCCCTCGTTGTAAGCCCAGCAGTTACCTTTCTTTTGACCTGCCGCCACCGCCCCCCCGGTAGCGGTGCCGGCAGTCCCTGGAAAGGGCGCATTCTTTTGCGCCATCATTAACCGCATCCACAGCGGCAGGTCCATTTGGTCCCAGCGCATGGAAGGGTTGGCCGCCAGTCGCTGACGGAACTGCTCATCGTACCTCCACCATGCCAACCCCCCATAGGTGCGGTATGCGTCCCCAATTCCGTCTAAGTAACAAAACAACTGCGAGCAGCACTCCGGCCGCTTCTCCCCAATAACACTAGCCAAAATGCAAAAGGCCCGTAGCCAATTGCCGAAGGTCTTCGGTATCTTCCGATACCTCCGCCTTTTCTCCTCCTCCTCTTTCTTGGCGTCTTTCTTGTCCTCCTCTTTTAAATCTAAGAATTCCTCCAGGGGAAGAAGGGAAAATATTTCCACGAATTCCCCTTTCGCAATCTTCTCTTTCACCTCCCCTTTCAAATGGCAACCTAACGGCCCCGCGAAGGACACATGTACATTCTGACGCGCTGCTTCCGCAATATCCCCACCCGTCACGTCAAGTACCCCGTCCCCCGCCGACGATCCATCGGGCTTATCAGTGGGCCTTGTTTCCTCCCCATTACCACCTGTCACTCCTGAGGTCGCCCTCTCCAACCCAGACCCGCTGCCGTCACCTGCTGACCAAACCCTATCGAACCTAAGCGGTTCCCTATCATCTGACCATGAATCTATGAATGACTTCAAACAGTGTATGAATGTCCCAGGGTGTGGTGTAGAGGAAGACTCACCGCTGATGCCCCTGGCCGCCGCAGGCCGCGGGGTTGCTGTCCCTCCATCCGCCATTTCAGACACTGGAGCTCCCAATAGTCGCCGACTCCTGCCCGCCTGGTCCCGCCTCGGAACCGCTGGTGAGTTACTCCGTGACCTGTAAGGAGAAGACATCCTGGGTAGTCTGCCCGAGTAGCTCCCTACCCGCCCTTCCTCCCTACGCTCTTCTCCGACCGCCCTGGATCCTCTCCTCGGCTTCCTCCGACCTCCCTTGCTGTGTCCTCCCCGCCGCTGCTCCCTGAAGCTCCTCTCTGAAGATCCCGATGCACTGCGCCTCCTGCTCCGCCTCCCTTCCTCTGACCTGGACCTCCTTCTCCTCTCCCTGGCACTGAACCTTGACTCGCTGCGGCCTAGCCGTGAATGGCTCCTGTCCCTGCTCTCCTGTCTTCCTGACCAGCTCCTGTCACTGCTGCACCTGGCGCTGCTGCTGCGCCGCTCGCCGCCCTGGCCCCTTACTGCCGCTTCCCTGTCACTTGGCCATACCTGGGGGCAGCCGGATGAGCCCCCCCACTCTATACTGCCGCCCCTTGCTTCCCTGTAGCGCGTCGAACCCACCGGCTCTCCCACAGCCGCTGCGCCTGGCCTCGCTCCGGCCGCCCTGTCTGACTCCGCCAGAACCCCCGGGGATAGGCCGCCTGTCGCCTTCCTAGCTCCCGAAAACCTTTGAGCTGCCCGACCCGCTCCGCTGCCCTCTCCTCCCATTCCACTGTGCTCAGTTCTGATCCTCCCTCCAGCCGCCCCTTCGGATCCCCTGCTGACCTGGTCTCCCCGCAATGCCTGGCGGACCGCTTGTGCTATGGGAACCCGTTTGGCGTTCCCCTTTTGCCCCTCAGTGATACCGCTGGAGGTTGACTCACCGGGACGCTCCGTCTGTTGCCCACTGGCCGCGTGGGTGATGCCATCCGCAGCCGCATGGTCCGCTGGTGTTGCAGCACTCCCATTTCCTGCCGTCCCGCCGGCCGCCATTACGCGGGGGGCCTTTTGACCTCGTGTCCTCCGCTTCGCGCCTGCTGTCGCCTGCCCGGCGGGTCCGCCCGATGGCGCCTGCCGCACTCCGTCCTCTGCCGCTGTACTCGGTCCGGCAGCCGACCCGCCGACCGCCGAAGGGCTCCTCCGCCGCCGGGCCGCAGGGGCCTCCCCCGGGCTCAACCTCTGCGGCGGCCTGGTCCTCCGCGCTGACCTCCTCTCCGGTCCCTCCGCGTGGGTGGCAGCAGCCCCGATCTGTTCATGCAGCCACGCCATTCCTCTGTCACGAACCGCCGCCCGAACTCCGTCCAAAATCTCCTCCAGGGACGCCATTACCTGCAGAGGGAGAAAAAAGAAAAGAACTCCGCCGACCAGCCACAAGTGACGGGTCAGTGCAATTCAGATTAACTGGCTCCTCACTTAAGATGGCCGCCTATTTACACTACCTGACTCCTCCCCTACCTAGCCCCGCCCTGAACCATCCCATAATTTTCCACCTGCCCACTTCCTGGCCTTGTCAAGGCCCACTCCCCTGTTTCACTGTTCCATGGGCTTCATTTACATTGTTGCCTATTAACACCTCTAGTGGCAGTCTAAGCACAATATACTCCCACTGCTTTCCTATGGGAAAGCATTGGATTGGCTGAGATCATCAAGACTTAGCCATGATTATCTTAGCCATGGAGGCGGTGCCAGCCACGTGCAAGACCAGTGCGGAGAGGGAGAAAAGGGGAGTAAAATACCTTATTTCTCCTGTATGAAGGTGGGTGGGGCTCTTGTTGCACCTCTGTCTACTATGATGTAACCTGCATAACTCCCAAGTTTCCCTATTTAGAAGGGATTCTCCATACGTTGGCCCAAATCCCACTGTCCCTCTTATCCTAATGTCCCTTTTTTTCCAGGAGCTTATACAATTATGGTATGCTGGCTTGATCTGAAACTTAGTAGCATCAGTAAATGTATCTCTAAAGTCGAGACAGATGCTAGCAGTAACCGTAGCAGCAGTAGCAGCAGAGATACATTTACTGATGTTACTAAATTTAAGATCAGGCCAGCATACCATCATTTAACTGAGGGATAATCATTAGGTCATATACCTCAGCTGCTGCAAAATCTCTTGGAAGCAGAGATGAGTTAAGCATCTTGCTAGGTCACATGAATGATAGCAGACAGGCACCCTGCATCACTGAAATGTTATAAATTTGCATGTGGTTTGGGAAAGCACTAAGTGACAAAAGGACAAGGAGTTTCAGCCTGAAGATTGATCAGGTGGTTCATCAGTTTGAATGTGTATGCATGGGTCACTGTGAGTGTGTCTGCATGGTTTACTGTGTGCATGTCTGCATGGTTGAATGCGTGTCTGCATGGGTCAGTGTGTGTCTGCCTGGGTTAGCGAGTGTCTCATGGGTGTGTGTTTGCATTGGTCAGTGAGTGTGTGTCTGCTTGTGCCAGTGTGTGTCTGCATGGCTGTTTGTTTGCATGAGTTAGTGAGTGTGTGTCTGCATGGGTGTGTGTCTGCATGGGTCAGTGAGTGTGGGTCTGCATGTGTCAGTGTGTCTGCATGGGTTACTGTGTGTGTGTCTGCCTGGGTTAGTGAGTGTCTCATGGGTGTGTGTTTGCATTGGTCATTGAGTGTCTGTCTACTTGTGTCAGTGTGTGTCTGCATGGGTGTGTATTTGCATGGGTAAGTGAGTGTGTGTGAGTGTGCATGCGTCTTCACAAACACAAAAGATTTCAATAAAAAATGTAATACTTTTAAATTGTAGGAGACTATCATGCATATGTATATATGTAGGCATGTATATTAGAATATGGAAAGAAAAGAAGGGGAGGGGCCAAGAATAGGGGTTTAGTGTAACACACTCGTCCCGTACCTAACACACAAAAAAGGTCACCTAGACTGGAAAAGTAGGGGATAACCCTAGGGAATACAATAAATAGTAGAGAACCAAAGGTGTCACTTGAATGGTTAAATCTTGTGGTCACTTTCTATTCAAGTGACACCTTTGGTTCTCTCCTATTTATCATATTAGAATATGTGTATTATATTACTATATCTATATATACTATATCACACATGCAATAATATAAATGTATAATTGAATTGACTGTGGGGGGCATATTGAGGAAACTGGCTTTGGGGCAGCAAGGAAGGTAAATCTGGCCCTATATGTGAGTGTATAACAGAGCTCCACAGCAATAATACTCCCAGTAATGTGTCTGAATGTATAACAGAGCTCCACAGCAATAATACTCTCAGTAATGTGTCAGGGTGTATAACAGAGCTCCACAGCAATAATGCTCCCAGTAATGTGTCTGTATGTATCACAGAGCTTCACAGCAGTAATGCTCCCAGTAATGTGTCTGAATGTATCACAGAGCTCCACAGCAATCATGCTCCCAGTAATGTGTCTGAATGTATGACAGAGCTCCACAGCAATAATCTTCCCCGTAATGTGTCTGAGTGTATAACAGAGCTCCACAGCAATAACACTCCCAGTAATGTGTCTGAGCATATCACAGAGCTCCACAGCAATAACACTCCCAGTAATGTGTCTGCGCGTATCACAGAGCTCCACAGCAATAATGATCCCAGTAATGTGTCTGAGCATATCACAGAGCTCCACAGCAATAACACTCCCAGTAATGTGTCTGAGCATATCACAGAGCTCCACAGCAATAACACTCCCAGTAATGTGTCTGAGCGTATTTATTTATTTATAAAATATTTTACCAGGAAAGATACATTGAGATTTCTCTCGTTTTCAAGTATGTCCTGGGTATTTCAAGTATGTCCTGGGTTTTTCAAGTATGTCCTGGGTATAACAGAGCTCCACAGCAATAATACTCCCAGTAATGTGTTTAGCAAGCAATCTGTGTAAATAAGATACATTGTTCCAAATTACATTTTAGTTGCATAAATAGATAATAGTCATGTAAAAGTTCTTAAAACAGGTCCACCCATTGCCAAACCCGCACTCACACCCCTCTTTTTTTTTTTTTTTTTTTGGTCAATCTCTTTTTATTGAAATACGAACAGTGGTCATTTATTTTAGTACAACTACAAAGTACAACATCAAGGTGTAACATTGGTTTTACATAGCAAGACTTTTGCTTTCAACTTTGTGAGTATATCCTAATTTCAATAAATGTAACAATAAGAGGTGATGTGTTTCGAGTCTAGCAAAACATATAGGTAATACTGCATTTGACTAAACCATGGGTCTTTGCCGACCCTCTCCTCCACCTATCTATGATGCCAGCTCCTGGGCTTCGGCTTGGGTTAGGCCCAAATTAGCATTGAAGCTTCTTGTTGATTTAAGCCTGTACCAGTCTCGATGCAGTCAGTCACGGGGTATCGTTTCTCTGTCTCGTTTGTTCTTGCGTTGAGTCCTGTCGTGTAATTAGTCAGAGGTGGCTGATAGAGTGTCAGCGGTCTCTGGGGCCTTAGACCTAGCTATGCCTCCCAGTATCAGCCTGCTTGCCCGTTCCCCTTAGTTTGTGGTATCTGTGTGATCGCATGGGCTATCATGTCTGAGTCATGCGCTATTTTGACTGTTCGGGTTTTGAGTGCTTAGGTGCGGCCCGCCCCGGGTTTATATCGATATAGCGGTCAGGAGCGGGAGAAAAAAAAAGGGGGGGAGGGTTGGGTTATTTAAGTGTTTCTGCCATAGGGGGCACGGCATCCCCCCTCACCCCTCCACGGTGTTCGGCTGAGCGAGCCCACGGTCTAGAGAGGCGCCCTCGCGTTCCAAGCATCCCTTGCCTCCATGTGTCCTGCTTTGAGGTATGTTTAGATTTTGCTGTCTTATGTCAGTCTCCCAGAGAGGAATGTCAGCCATGGTGTCCAGGTTTGCATGTATCGGTCTGTGGTTCCATGCAGAGAGGCCGTCAGTTGCTCAATGCCATGGATTTCTTCAACCTTGTCCATCCATTCTTGGAGGGTGGGTACTTGCGTGGTTCGCCACTTTATTGGGATTAGCAATTTGGCTGCATCCAGTAAATGCTTAGTTAGCGACTTTCTGTATTTTGAGAGGGGTAGCATCTGGAGTGGCTGAAGTGGGATAGCCGTGTCTGTGATGTTTTTGATCTGTGAATGTATTTGTTGCCAGTATGGGGCTATGTTTCTGCAGGACCACCATATATGCAGGTCCGTGCCTACCTCGTCTTCACAACGCCAGCACGTCGCCGAGGCTTCCGGTATTATCCTGTGTATTCTCTCAGGCGTCATGTACCAGTTGGTCAGCAGTTTAAAGTTGAGTTCCTGTTGTTTGGTACACATTGAACTTTGGTGTGTCAAGATATGGATTTTCATCCACTGGGGGTCCGTCAGTGTGACTCCCGTGGCTTCTTCCCAGCGCGTGGTATGTTTAAGGGGTGCGGGCTGCAATGAGGACAGAAGCATTGTGTAGAGGTACGAGATTCCTCTGCACAGGTGTTTGCTTTTCGTGCAACGTTGTTCGAATTCTGTCAGGGGCTTATGGAATAGATGTCTCCCATAGTGGGATTGATAGTAGGTTTTAGTTTGGAAGTATCGAAATATATCCAGTCCCGATGGTATCCGTTCTGGCATCAGATCTTGTAGTTGCTTCAGCGAGTCCCCTGTGCACCACTGGTGCATGTACGTCCAGTCTGAGTCCCTGTAGGCCTTGATATCCTGTGGTGTAAGGCCTCCCGCTAGGTCTGGATTATGTGTGATCAGCGTCAATGGTCCTAGGGTGGTGGTCAGCGTTAGGGTGGTCCTTATGGAGCACCAGGTTTGTAGCGTCGCTCCAATGAGCAGGTGGTTGCGGGAGTGTGCACCCGTCAAAGAGCCCCCGAGCCACACCGCGGCCGGAATCGACCCATCTATTTGGCTCCGTTCCATGTGTATCCATTGTTTGCTAGTTTTGGGCACGTGCCAGTCCACGCACTACTCTCTTTTTCCATTAGAAATGTTGTGATGTTTAAACCTGTAAAGGGCTAAGTGCATGTTAGCACTATATATAAATATAAATACACTGTATGTCTACTGCTCAAACTCCTGAAGTGCATGTTCAGTGCCGGAGAGATCATACTACTCAGGTAGTGCAGGTTTGAGGAGAGCTGGAGAGCATACTGCTCAGAGAGTGCAGGTTATAGAGAGCCATGGAGAGCGTACTGCTCAGGGAGTGTGGGTTATAGGAGAGCTGGAGACAGCATACTGCTCAGAGAGTGCAGGTTATAGAGAGCCTGAGAGAGCGTACTGCTCAGGGAGTGCAGGTTATAGAGCGACAGAGAGAGCGTACTGCTCAGGGAGTGTAGGTTATAGAGAGCTGGAAAGAGCGTATTTCTCAGGGAGTGCAGGTTATGAAGAGCCGGAGAGAGTGTACTGCTCAGGGAGTGCAGGTTATAGAGAGCCGGAGAGAGCGTACTGCTCAGGGAGTGCGGGTTATAGAGAGCCGGAGAGAGCGTACTGCTCAGGGAGTGCAGGTTATAGAGAGCCGGAGAGAGCATACTGCTCAGGGAGTGCAGGTTATAGAGAGCCGGAGAGAGCACACTGCTCAGGGAGTGCAGGTTATAGGAGGGCCTGCTCAGGGAGTGCAGGTTAGAGAGAGCTGGAGAGAGTGTACTGCTCAGAGAGTGCAGGTTATAGAGAGCTGGAGAGAGTGTACTGCTCAGAGAGTGCAGGTTACAGAGAGCTGGAGAGAGTGTACTGCTCAGAGAGTGCAGGTTATAGAGAGCGTACTACTCAGGGAGTGTGGGTAATAGAGAGCCGGAGAGAGCATACTGCTCAGGGAGTGCAGGTTATAGAGAGCCAGAGAGAGCGTACTGCTCAGAGAGTGCAGGTTAAAGAGAGCTGGAGAGAGCATACTGCTCAGGGAGTGCAGGTTATAGAGAGACGGAGAGAGCGTACTGCTCAGGGGGAGTGCAGGTTATAGAAAGCCGGAGAGAGCATACTGCTCAGGGAGTGCAGGTTATAGAGAGACGGAGAGAGCGTACTGCTCAGGGAGTGCAGGTTATAGGAACGCCGGAGAGAGCATACTGCTCAGGGAGTGCAGGTTATAGAAAGCCGGAGAGAGCATACTGCTCAGGGAGTGCAGGTTATAGAGAGCCGGAGAGAGCGTACTGCTCAGGGAGTGCAGGTTATAGAGAGACGGAGAGAGCATACTGCTCAGGGAGTGCAGGTTATAGAGAGACGGAGAGAGCGTACTGCTCAGGGAGTGCAGGTTATAGAGCGCCAGAGAGAGCATACTGCGCAGGGAGTGCAGGTTATAGAGAGACGGAGAGAGCGTACTACTCAGGGAGTGCAGGTCATAGAGAGACGGAGAGAGCGTACTGCTCGGGGAGTGTGGGGTTATGAAAAGCCAAAAGGAGTGCGGATTATAGGAGACTAATAATGGGCTCTGTAATTACTTTTGCAGGACAAACATCATAATAAATTAAATAAGTGTTAAGGGGCCCCGATTCAGGCACTTCTCCCCCATTTCCCATATTTACAGGGACACACACAGATTTCTTACTGTCTTGATGTCTCCTTTTTCAATCTATTTATGGTCTAGGCACTTTCAATGTGTTTTGCTAACCTTATTCTGAACTGATTCGTATTTACACGGAATGATAAAGCTTAGTTTGTGGTCTCCTGAGCTGTGCGTGAAATATTTGGCCTTTAGCGTTAATTTCATTTATTGCATCATAGTTTTATTCTGTACATTTTTCTTACATGACTCTAAACAGGAAGAAACCACTATTTTGCTAATGCAGCAAACATGTTGATAGGAAAAAGTTGAAAAAAACATACTTTTAGAGTTTTTCATGCACATCTCATGTATTTGTAGGATTTATTGGTCTTTCGTATAAAAGCAGACTGTTATAAACACCTTTCTTCTCTTTGGAACATCTTAATAATATAGCTTAAGATATTGTTAAACCGCTATAGTTCTGCCCATTTATAGCCATTTTAATAAAGAAAATATATGAAATTACTGCAAACAGGATGACATTTAACGTTAACCCTTTTTAATACAAACGTTTATGCATACAAAAGTAAATTAATCCGCCACATTATTAAACCCACTGACAGGTGAAGTGAATGACATTTATTATATTATTACAATGGCGCTTGTCAAGGAGTAGGATAAAGTGAACTGTCAGTTCTTGGATTTCATGTGTTCGAAGCAGGAAAAATGGGCAAGAGAAAAGATCTGGCCAAACGTCTGGACCAAATATCTGGGTCGACCATCTCCAAAACGGCAAATCTATTGGGGTGTTCCTGGTATGCAGGGCTTAGTACCTACCAAAAATGGTGCAAGAAAGGGCATTTGGTGAACAGGCATTAGGGTCATGCGTGAAAGTTAGCTGTCTGATCCATTAACACAAAAGAGCTACTGTAGCTCCAATTGCTGAAATATTTAATGCTGGCCATGGTAGAAAGGTGTCAGAACACACAGTGTGTTGCAATTTACTGTGTATGGGGCTGCGTAGACACACACCGGTCAGAGTGCCCATGGTGACCTGTGTCCACCACAGAAAGTGCCCTCAATGGGGACAAGAGTGCCAGAACTGCACAATGATGCAATGGAAGAAGGCTGCCTTCTCTAGTCACATTTTCATTTAGATCAGGCGGGCTCTGTGCGTTGTTTAGCTGGGGAAGAGGCGGTAGCAGAATGCTCTATGGGAAGAAGTGCCCCGATAAAGTTTATAGTGAGTTTTTAAATATTTATGACATACCTTTCAATTTTTTGGGGCATTATTTTGTTTTTTATTTTAATTCAAATGTGTTTTTTTTTTTTGCTATTTAAAAAAATAACTGTAAGCGATGCATGTCCCTTTAACACAATTTAACTGACTATATGGTATATAGAGTATTTTGGTTCCGCTAGATAAACTACAAGCCAAACTAACTAGTGAAATAGGAGACTGGCTGAATCCATGGGTTTCGTGAAAACAGTTGTACAGAAAGTATTGACAGTTTGAAAGCTCTGACACCTATGGCATTAATTACTTTAGATAATATATTGTCTATAAAAGTGAAACAATGTATATGGGATGCCATACTTTGTTGCACCTGAAAACACTCTAACTTTAAAAGGAAATATACTATTTTTTAAGTTTGATGTGATCTAGTAGCTTTAGATTATGCTCTCTCCTTTGTTAAATAAGCTTATCCTGCCCTTAAAGACACTTTCCACATATGAAGATAAGTCATTGTTTATGGTGATCGAATGGGATCAACATATCAGGAGTGTAAGGGGGATGATGTAATATTACAGCCATTTCAGGTACTTAAAATCATTTAAACATTAGCTTCTACTATGGTATTAATTAGTGCATAATAATTGGCAAATATAAGCTACAACATCCGTATTCAGAGAATATCCAATATCATACTGTTTTTTTCTGCGTAGGTGCAGATTTGTAGATGTTTAGTTAAGTTTATGCTGCATGTTATAATGTGTGGACTTAGAGTTTATGTTGCAAATGATAAACTCAGCCCTGGATACAGGATGGTTTTGTGAGGTGTTTTGTGAAGGCATGTCTACTCCATAAATATGATATTGGAATCCCAACCTCAGCAGCAACACTCAAACAATAACCAATTGTCAATTAATTTTTCTATTCTTCATTGTAGGACCACCTGGCCCAAAGGGAGAAATGGGTCACGAAGGAATGGAAGGAGAACCTGGTCCTCCGGGTTTACCTGGATTAAGAGGTAATTCGATTTTAATCACCTTCACAATAATTATGCCTGTTAATATTGTTTCCTATTGGTTTAAAGTAATATTTAAAATAACAATAATAATATTTCTTCCCACATATGTCACAGCTTGTAGAATACATAATCTCCAGAAAGTATTCCTGTATATTCTCAACATATAGAGGTTTTCCATATCTGATTTTTTTTTTTATTCCGTTCTTATCCTCTGAGGAGTTAGTTTTTACTACCTCTTGACATTTAGTAGGGGCATAGAGCACAGCTTTGGTTTAGATAAAAAGTCTATTTGACTCCAATTTAGAGGTAGGTGCCCTTGAAGGTACAGATAGGGACAGCATTAGTCACATTATTTTAGACTTAACCTATAAGGGGAGAACATTTATTTCGAGCATCTGATTTTTTCAATTCCCTTTTATCTGTGTATATTTTGGAATCCAGACCATATTCCCGCTAGGTTGAGCTCCTCACCCATCCACTATAGGTGTTCTTTGGCTGGAGCTCCGTCACAGAAGTGACCACAGGAAAGCATCATTTAAGGAAAGTCTCTGGAAGCCGTTTAATCTGTAAATGTTGCAGTTAGCATGGTCATCTCTCATGTTAAAATTAATATACGACCCACTGACATTGGGATACTGTTAGGTACTGGTGGGCTTAACACGATATGGACATATGGAGTAACTGAATCCCCAAATTGATGCATGTTCTGGGAGTGTGTCCCCAGTTCCCTTTTTTTTCTATACACAAACACAATGACAGACACATACTCTCATTGATTTGATATAAACTGACATACACACACTCTTACTGACAGACACACACTGTCAGATACACATACACTGACATATACACACTCAAAGACAGACAAATGCACTGATATACACAAACACACTGACAGACACACACTCTCAATGATTTGGCACTCACTGACACATAAACTCACTGATACTGACTGACACACTCACACATATAACAAATAGAGGCAATAGCATACACTAAACAATATAATATAATAGGCATAACAGAAACATGGTGGGATGAGACACATGACTGGGCAGTTTACATAAATGGGTACACGTTATTTAGGAAGGATAGGAAAAACAGGTGGTGGGTTATGTTTGTATGTCAACCATGAATGAATGCCAAATCTTAGGCATGTGGAGTGTGACAAGGAACATGTGGAGGCTTTATGGGTAGATATCTGCTTGGGGAAAACAAAGGGAAATACATTATTGGTTGGGATATGTTATAAACCACCTAATGTAAATATTAATGAGGAAGAACAGCTGTTAGAGCAAATTGGGAAAGCTGCGAATCGGGGTAACACGTTAATTATTTGAGATTTTATTTACCAGGACATAAATAAGGATAGAGGAACTAGTACTTTTTTAAGGGGAATCAAGTTTTTGAATGTGTTAAATGACACCTTCATGTCACAACTGGTACAAGAACCAACTAGAAAGGATGCTTGTCTGGATCTCGTTATAACACACAATGTTGATCTTTTGACCAACATTCAAGTAGGGGAGCATTTGGGAAATAGTGATCACAATATAGTCATTTTTTAATAAACTAAAAAGAAAAAGCATGTGGGGTATACTAAAATGTATAATTTAAAAAAAATCCAATTTCAATAAGATTAGGGCAGCTCTACAACATATCGACTGGTATAAACTCCTTAGTGAAGAAAAAAAACAAAAAACTGAGGCTAAATGCTCAGCTAAATGCTAAAAGCTCTTCAAACAAATATTATAAATGTACATTTCTCAGTATTGAGTTATGGGTAAATAAAGATTAAAAATAAGAAAAGGGCATTTAAAACATTTAAATCAGGCAAATCAGAGGCATCCTACATAAGTTATAAGGAAGCCAATAATGCTTGCAAAAAGGCAATTAAAGTGGCTAAAGTAGAAAATGAGAAATTGATAGCCAAAGAATGCAAAACCAACCCCAATTTTTTTTTCAAGTATATCAATTCTAAAAAAACAAAAAATTGAAAGTGTAGGTACACTGGACACAGAGATGGGTCTGTTAGTTAATGAAGACCAGGAAAAGGCAGAAATTTTAAATAACTATTTTTCTTCAGTATATATTAATGAGGATCCCATGGCAAGATATATGCAAATGATTGCTGCAAAAAAACTTGCAGATATCTTGTGATTGGATGACTCAAGACAAGGTGCTACAGCAGTTAAAGATTAATTTAAATAAAGCTCTGGTTCCTGATGGCATTCACCCACGAGTACCTAAAGAGCTAAGTGAGGAAATAAGTGAACCTCTGTATTTAATCTTTCAAGATTCTTTTGTTTCATGTACTGTACCGGAGGATTGGAGGAAGGCACATGTCATTCCTATATTTAAAAAGGGTTCACAATCCTTGCCTGGAAATCATAGACCTGTGAGCTTTACTTCACTGACTGGGAAAATACTTGAAGGGCTTATTAAGGGATAATATTCAGGAATTCATTATGAAGAACTTTGTTGTTAGCAATAATCAGCATGGTTTTATGAAACATAGGTCATGCCAAACTAACCTGATTGCATACTATGAAGAAGTAAGTAGACATATAGATCAGGGTGTTGCAGTGGATGTGATCTACTTGGATTTTGCCAAGGCATTTAATACATTTTCTCACAATAGGTTAGTCTTCAAACTTAAAGAAATTGTTCTAGATGAATATTCTTGCTCTTGGGTAGAACATTAGCTGAAGGATAGAGTACAACAAGTTGTCATTAATGGTACATTTTCAGGCTGGACAAAAGTGGTAAGTGGTGTCCCTCAGGGTTCTGTTTTGGGACTGCTTCTATTTAACATATTTATAAATGATCTTGCAATAGGCATTGGAAGCCATGTTTCAGTGTTTGCAGATGACACAAACCTTTGTAAAGTAATAAAATGTGAGCAGGATATTGCTTTGCTGCAGAGGGATCTAGATAGATTGGGGGACCGGGCAATAAAATGGCAGTTGAAATTTAATGTAGAGAAATGCAAAGTTATGCACTTTGGGGTCAAGAATGCACAAGCAACTTACACCCTAAATGGTAGTGAATTAGGGATAACCATACGCGAGAAGGATTTGGGAATTGTTATAGACAAATTAGGCAGCAATATGCAATGTCAATCTGCAGCTGCTAAGGCCAGTAAGGTTTTGTCATGTATAAATAGGAGAATTAATTCTAGGGATGAAATTATTTTTTTGCCTCTTTATAAATCGCTGGTAAGACCACACCTTGAATATGTTGTGCAATTTTGGGCACCTGTTCTAAAGAAGGAAATCATGGCACTAGAAAAAGTGCAGAGATGAGCTACAAAATTGATAAAAGGAATGGAGCACTTTAGTTACAAAGAAAGGCTAAAAATATTAAATCTCTTTAGTTTGGGAAAAACGGCGCCTCAGAGAGGATATGATAACATTATACAAATATATTCGAGGCCAGTACAAACCAGTTTCTGGAAATCTATTCATAAACAGGGCTATACATAGGACACAAGCTCACACATTTAGGCTGGAAGAAAGGAGATTTATTTTAAGACAAAGGAAATGTTTTTTTTTTTTTTACAGTAATAGTAATAAGTATATGGAATTCTCTGCCTGAAGAGGTGGTTTTGTCAGAGTCCATACAGATGTTTAAACAGCAATTGGATAAATACTTCCAAAAACATAATATACAGGGATATAATTTCTAATTAGTGGGGTAATAGCTGCTTGATCCAAGGAGACATCTGACTGCTATTTTTGGGGTCAAGAAATAATTTTTTTCCTAGTTTGTTGCAAAATTGGAAGTGCTTCAGACTGTGTTTTTTTTGCGTTCTTTGGGATCAAAAGTAAAAACATATGTGAGGAAGGCTGAACTTGATGGACGCAAGTCTCTTTTCAGCTATGTAACTATGTAACAAGAAACAAGCCACCCCGCACTTTGGTTCCACCTAATGATCCAGCCAATCTCCCAGGAGGTGCTCTCTGCATTAATGGACACCACCAACCCATTCCAGTACCAAGAAGAACCGAAAAACAGGCAGCACTCCAGGATGCAAGTAGTCTCAGTGTTTTTTAGAGGGCGAGTAACCTCAATAGTGCAACGTTTCGGCTCCTTAGAGCTTTAATCATGCGTGGTTAAGGCTCTAAGGAGATGACACATCACACTACTGAGGTAACTTACTGTGACCAAACCCACAAATAGTCCCAGTGGTACTTAGCCGCGACCACTATGGAACTAAATTTGGCATGAGGACTTTGTGGGTTCACGGTTGCCTCAGCGGGACTTAGACACGAATGTTATGGAAATGTTTTTGGCATGAGGTGACAGTGCGGTTCCCGGTTTTGAACCACTTTGAAATCCACCAAGAGAGTGCTTTTTGGAAGGAAGGTGCCTGAGACTAAGGGGAACAATCTCTACCTAAAAACCAGGTGGCGCACCCCATATTGAGGTCGGAGAAGCTCCCAAAAGTTGACCAGCAAAAGCACCAAATGCCCTGGAACTACTTTGGGCATAGGATGACATGTGCGGCCGGTCAAAACTTGTGTTTCCCCAACACTACATGGATCTGAGTGCTATTTGGAGAACTTAGGCACTCTGATCCGGATATATTATTTGTGGGGTTATTTTATGGTTTTATGATGTTTTGGGGTATTTTAATGTTTTTATATTTTTGTGTTTGCCTCTCTGCTCCTGGGAGATAATTAGCTTACCGTTTTTTAACAAAACTATCTCTCAGGCCCAGAGATTCCATGGAAGGGCTTGTAGTGAAGACAATGAAGACCCCCTGCTGGGGTCTGTGTATAAAAAGACTGTATTTGGATGCATTAAACCAGTTGTTCTCCCAGAACTATGTGTCGGCTACAATCACTGCTCAGCACCTTTGGATTCGGCAGGGAAAGTCCTTGTAAGGACTACAGCTCCCAGGACTGTGTGTTGTCCAGTTTCTGTTTGCATTTTTCTGCTTCTTGACCACCTTGCCCTGGATTAAGCAGCACTTATCCACCTGCAGCCATTTTCCAATTAGGATCAGCTGCATCTAATCAGCAAGCTGTAAAAGCCAGCCCTGCCTGAAAGCTAGGATCTCGTCATTTTGCCTGTTTGGTGTTTCCTGCTGGATCTTTGATTTGCTACTGACTGATTTCCTGGACTCTGACCTCTGCCTGATTTACCGACTTCGTTACTCCGCTGCCAGCCCTGACTTCTGCTTCTCGCCTGACCCTGACTTTGGATTACCCCTTTATCTGTACTGTGTTTTGAATTTTGCCTGCTTCCTGTGCCATCTCCTGCGACTGGACTCCAACTCCTGGTAAACTGTTCTATAAGTCCCCTGGTGACTGTTACAGTCCCCTATCCTGTTCCAGGATGAAGAGGCTCCAGGAGGACCCCAGTAAAGCCACAGCAACTGGGGCAGAAGCACTGAGGTTTTTCCCCTGTTCCAGCTAGGAAGCAATCCTTGGCAGATGTACCCAGCCAGGGTACAGGGAGCTCCACTACACTTACCCTCTAATAAACACTAGCATTCTGGAATGCAAGTATATACACTCACACATATACACATTCTCTCATACACCAAATTTTTTATTTTATTTTTTGTTTGTGTTTTTTTTTTTTTAGGCCCATCCAGTCTCCCTGCCTTTAGAAGAGCTAGTGTGGATACTTTCCCTGGGGTCCAGTGTCTGCTTTGACCTTCGTGCTCTTCCAGCACTGCTCTCTAGTGTGCCGTTTAGTAATGCTGGAGTGACGTCATATCTCGGCTCCCAGTATCACTAAAAAAAACGCAAGGGATCAATGCTGGAGATCTGCACTCCCTCGCCACCTGCCTCTTCTCTTCTCCTCAGTATATATCGGCAGTGCCCTGTTAAGCAGATGCCTTCTCTGCCTTACTGGATATCTGCCAACTTCAGGGGTCCATACGATGGCCAGCCAACAAGCCAACCAGCCGACCACCTCCTGGGTCCATGTGACAGGCGGAACACATTGGGCCCAGTCGCACTCGAAACCCCAGTGACCCCTGTAGTTACGACACTATTCACCTGGTCTTTACTTCACTCTGCCTTATTTTGGTGAATTTTCTTGTTTTCAAACTCTGCTAACTTTATGTGTGTTTGTTTGTTAGTAATTGTAATATTCTCTTCAGATATTAGTTTGAACTGAATTATTTATTTTTTCATTTTTTTTTTTTGGAACCCCCCGAGAGTACTGTTTTTTTCTTTACACGAAATCCCACCGGAGCATCTGAGACCTCTGGGAGATGTAGAGCACCAAGTGTCTGCACATAATAAGTAGCAGCTCTCACAATAAAAATACTCTTTGGTGCAGTGACTGTGGCCTTTTAAATATCTGCAGTTGAACTAATGATTATAAAAAAATGAGAATTTGATGCAATTAGAAAGCACAATGTGGCCTTTTATATACGCCACAAATTCTTACTTTTTTTTTTTAACTAGTGGCCCCTCAGCTGAAGACACTGCAAACACTTTATCATGTCTGTTAACCTTGTAATATAACAAAACGCTGTACAAATTTAACATCCTTTCATCTACGCATTCACAAAATAACTATATCTCCCAAACTGCTTCCACATGTGAGCGTCAATGGAGAAATTCAGAGAGTGAAACGACACATCAATCATGTGCCTGTGCCTTGCCAGATTGGCTGTCATCCCACTAATAAAGCTAATTTAATTTAAACACTTTGATGAGGCTAATATTATGGGTGAACTTATTTATTCAGTTGTAAAGGTTCTTAAAACTACACACCATTTTATTTATTTTTTTTAAATTAAGTTTTCTGCTAAGACAGAGAAGATATTTATATATAAACTCTCAGTGCTAATCAAGAGAAGGTAAGTGTGACGAAATGCCTTTTGTCACTGGGTTTATTGGTGACAAGCTGCCCTTTACCCCTGGCTGTTGGAGGAGCCTGATTGCCAGCCTCTTACCTGTTGACTATGGTCCCTGGGAGATTTGGCCTTTCAGGTGCAACATTTGGGCATATTGGATTTGTATGGTGCTGCTGCTGGCCCTTTAAAAACCATCCGTGGACATATTATGACTTTTAGGAACAATGTCCCTTTAAGACTGTGTAGCAGATTGCATTCAGGCTGTCTTCAATATTATGTATGCTATTATGTGTTAGGTAAATTGTAAATGTGTAGGTTCTATGTGATAAATGTAACAGTATGTACTTTTACGTCTTTTATTGTCCTTTGTCTGCCATGTGGCTAATGGAGTTTTGCCTCTGTCCTTGGAGATAATTGGATTACTTCCCAATTATCTCCAGGATAGAGACTCTGTGGAACTTGTTTTGGGGAAAAAAAGCCATGCTTCATTTGGTAACAAAGGACTTTCCCTTAACTTTTAAACCACTGGTCTGATTCGTGTCATTTTTTAATATGTTGTTCCCCTGAATGGATTGATGTGTGAAATGTTCATTTAGTGGAGGGAATCTGTGGGATGTAACTGTGATATGATTGGTTGTTTTATCCCTCCCTGTGGGCGGTCCTGTATTTGCAACAACTGTAATAAAAGCCAGACTGGGTGTGCTAGCACCTCAGATCATCTTGTACCTTCATGAAGTTTCGGCTCATGTTTGGGGGATTGGAGAACTACACTCTGGGGATTGCTATAATCACTATACTCCCCAGGGTATAATCGCTGAGCTCTGCTAAGAGCTTGTTCCTGTTCCTGCTCTCTGGAATTCTGAGAGGTCCACCTACTGGAAGCTGGACCCTGGTCTTGGGTCCAGAGTGGGTGGAGTTGGCGAGACCCCAACCAAGCTGCGGTGGTTCGTGGGGTCTGCAGTGGTTATGGTGTCAGGCAGAGTGCTTGGAGACCTCGGAAAGCACTAGGAGCTTCCGTCAGCGGAGGGTACCCGGTCAGGGTGCCAGCGGTTCCCTTACAGTAATGTAACAGTGTCCAAACTTTTTTCTTTATACACCCATGTGAGTTTTATGATTTATAATATTATCTTCAACAGACAGCTAAGAGTACATTAGTTGACTTGGCAGGGAGGTATGGGGCAAGCTCATTCAGTTCTATCAATGGTTCCCCTATTATCATCTAATATGTTTTGCATAAATTGTTTTACCTGTTCTTATTTTGGGCTGTGATCACGTAATGTGCAATGGTGACAAGTAGGGGGGATTCAGGTTTAACCCCTCAAGGACCAAACTTCTGGAATAAAAGGGAATCATGACATGTCACACATGTCATGTGTCCTTAAGAGGTTAAAGCATCACATTGTCTACATTTCCATATGATACCCTAGGATAATATGGGCATTTATAGTGTCTTATGTAAGAAGAAGGAGCGAACAAGAGCAATGTGTTGACAGGATTTGGACATGATGACATGAGTTGGAGACAGAGATGGGGTGTACAGAAAACACCAAAGCAGCGACCTTCAAAGTTTGGTCTGATGTTTTGGCCGTTAATTCCACATAGAACAACAAGGAGGTTATGTTTAGTAGTAGAGAAGAAAAGAAGCTACGTTTTGGAAAGACTGAGTTTTACAAAATGCGAGGAAATCCATTTGGACACAAAAAGAGTCAGTCAGTGTTCCAAGAGAACAGCAGAGAGAACAAAGGATGACAATTATTTCTGGGTGTCATAGGTATATAAGTGGTACTAGAATACAGAGGAACTAAGAAGGTTGCAGGACAGTATAGAGAGGACCGAGAATTGAGCCTTCAGAAGCTCCAACAAGCTGTAAGACAAGACTAAGGAAACTGCAAAGCTACGAAGATCAAGGTAGTAAATTATATAAAGAAGAAGAGCACAATCAAATGTGTTACCAGCAGCGGTTTTTCAAGAAGAATTAGAAGGGAGAGACAACATTTGTATTGAACCATAATTAAATCATAATTGTTCACTGTAGTTAGAGCCATTTCAGTAGGAAGTGGAAGCCAGTCTGAAAAGGATGATGTGTAGAAAAAGAAGTCCATTCAGATACACCAAAAGAGGATGTAACTGAGAGATGTTTAGACACTGCAAAGCTAGAAAAAAGTAAATGGGAAAGCCGAGCAATGTAATGGCCAAGGAAAAGGATAGGTGAGCAAAGGTTACGCTAAATGACGGCGATGTAAGCAGAAAGAGGTTCAAACTAGTGGATGGAGTGCACGTCAGGAGTAAGAGAGGGATGAGGAGAGGGTAGAGTTTGGAGGGGATCAGAGTGTGGGGAGACACACCCAGCTTCCAGGAACAGAGACATGAAAAATAAAATAAAATAAAATGGGAATAGGATGGGAAAGTATTGGGTAAAAACTGGGATTTGAGTGTGGAGGGAGAGAATCTACACGAAAGAAATGCCCGGGGTACAAGGATTAAACAATGTTATCAACGGGGAAATAAATAATAAAAAAAAGAATTATTAGTGAAAAAAAACACAAAAAAGTAAAAGTAAAAAATAGTAAGTGAAATATTGTAGAAGAAGACGAGGAAGATAAATCCTAGTGTGAGAGTGGAGACGGGAGTAGAATAAGGTAGCAAGAAGAGGTTGATGAAATAATTTGGTGAGTGAGTAAAAGAATGAGAAACAGCAAATAGAGTGTCCTTGGCAAGGAGAGTGTCAGGATCGGGACAGGGATCCAACACGCAGAGTACAGACAGTAGAAAGGTACGTATACCGGACCTTAGAATGGCCGGACTAACGTACGGAGATAGAGAGAATGGTCAAAGACAAGCCGAGGTCGAGGGAACGAGAAGACAGGTAAGCGAGGAACAAGCCGAGTCAAAGGGTAACAGAGATAAGCAGAGTAATTCAAACAAGCCGGGTCGGAACCAAAAGGATAACTGGAATACAAGAGCGCTGAGTGACTAGACAGGCTAGAACCACGACAGGGCAATGAGCCAATGGAAGAAGCACTGTTAAATACCCTGGCTCAGGAGAGTAGGCACGCCTCCGAGGAGTCCTGATTAGTCTCCAGACAATTGAGTGACAGGTCGGTCCGGGTTGGCGTCATGACGTCGACTGCTGGGCGTCGTGTTACAAAAGGAAGTGGATCCCTCGCGGCCGGCGTGTAAATGACCGGGAGGACCGCGAGGGACGGAGGAAACAGCCCTTCTGGACGGATAAACTTCTAAGTCTCTACCTCTCTCAGAGGTAGAGACTTCAGGTACCCTGACAGTACCCCCCCTCTCAGATACGCCCACCGGGCGGAAGGAACCGGGACGAGATGGGAAGCGGGAGTGAAACGCCCTGCGGAGGCGAGGAGCATGAACATCCTCTTGAGGTACCCAACTCCTCTCTTCAGGACCATATCCTTTCCAGTCGACCAGATATTGTACTCTCCCCCGGGAGATTCGAGAATCGATGATAGAGTTGACCTCAAACTCCTCCTGACCCTCCACCTGAACAGAGCGAGGAGAAGATGCCGTGGAGGAAAATCTGTTGCAGACTAGCGGTTTCAGCAATGAAACATGAAAGGAGTTAGGGATGCGTAAGGCAGATGGAAGAGCTAGACGATACGCAACTGGGTTAATCCGAGTCAGAACCCTGTAAGGTCCAATATAACGAGGGGCGAACTTCATGGAAGGTACTTTTAAACAAATGTTTCTAGTACTCAACCATACTCTATCGCCTGGAGACGGCCTTCTACGTTTATCAGCGTGTTTCTTAACCAGCATAGAATTGTGCAGAAGAATTTGTCGAGTCTGATCCCACAACTTCCTCAAATTGGCAACATGAACATCAACCGACGGTACCCCTTGGGAAGGAGAAACCGAGGGAAGAATGGATGGATGAAAGCCATAATTCATGAAGAAGGGGCTTGAATGAGTAGAATCACAAACGAGATTGTTGTGCGCGAACTCCGCCCAAGGAATCAAACCGACCCAATCATCCTGGTGTTCGGAAACAAAACAACGTAAATATTGTTCAATCTTTTGGTTGGTGCGTTCAGCAGCTCCGTTAGACTGAGGATGATAGGCGGAAGAGAAATTCAATTTGATACCCAGTTGAGAGCAGAAGGATCTCCAAAAACGAGAAACAAATTGGGAACCTCTGTCAGATACAATTTGAGAGGGTATCCCATGTAAACAAAAAATCTCCCTTGCAAATATCTCTGCCAACTCGGGAGAAGACGGAAGTTTAGGCAGAGGAACGAAGTGAGCCATCTTGGTGAATCTGTCAACCACGGTGAGGATAACAGTCTGTTTTTTAGATATAGGTAAATCGACAATAAAGTCCATAGCCAAACAGGACCATGGCTTTACTGGAACCTCTAAGGGATGCAGAAATCCACATGGAGGCGTATGAGGTTGCTTGGTCTTGGTACAAACCTCACATGCACCGATGAAATCTTTAATATCCCTACGTAAAGCAGGCCACCAGAAGTCTTTAGAGATCAAAGCGCACGTCTTGCGAATGCCAGGATGTCCAGCCACCTTGCTGTTGTGGAAACATTGTAACAGTTCCAGTTGAAGAGCAGGAGGAACGAAATGTCGACCCCCAGGAGTCTGTTTAGGGGCTAGATGTTGCAGCTTTAAGATCTCGGCAAGTAACGGAGAGTGAATCCTGAGATTCGTGTTAGCGATAATATTGCATTTCGGAACTATAGAGGAAAGAACAGGTTCAGATATAGTAGAAGGTTCATATTGGCGAGACAAAGCATCGGCTTTAGAGTTCTTAGAACCAGGTCTATAAGTAAGCACATAATTGAAGTGGGTCAGGAATAAGGACCAACGAGCTTGTCTGGCGGACAGTCGCTTAGCCTCCCCAATATAGGACAAGTTCTTGTGATCCGTTAAAATGGTAACAGGATGTAAGGTCCCCTCCAATAAATGTCTCCACTCCTTTAAATCCATAATGACCGCTAATAATTCCCTGTCACCGATGTCATATCTGCTCTCAGGCCCAGACAGTTTCTTGGAAAAAAAACCACAAGGGTGTAGTGGTTTGTCCACCCCTAACCTTTGTGACAGAATAGCACCTACGCCTGTCTCAGAGGCATCGACCTCGAGTAGGAACGGCAGAGTTGTATCAGGATGGACTAAAATTGGAGCAGAAGCAAAAAGTTCCTTGAGAGTCTTGAAAGCAACGAGAGCTTCAGTAGACCAAGTCTTAGTGTCAGCCCCCTGTCTGGTCATATTGGTAATAGGCACAATAATAGAGGAGTATCCCTTAATGAAGCGCCTATAATAATTGGAGAAACCAATAAACCTCTGAATAGCCTTGAGTCCCTTAGGCAATGGTCAATCTAAAATAGACTGGAGTTTGTCGGGATCCATCTTAAAGCCTTCCCCAGAAATCACGTAACCAAGAAAGTCTATCTGAGACTGGTCAAAACTACATTTCTCCAATTTGCAGTATAACCCATGTTGAAGAAGTTTGTGTAATACCTTTCTGACTTGTCTGTGGTGGGTCTCAATCTCTCTAGAGTGTATAAGTATGTCGTCCAGGTACACAATAACACAATCATGTTGAAATTCCCTAAGAACTTCATTAATCAAATCCTGAAATACTGCCGGTGCGTTACAAAGACCAAAAGGCATGACCGTGTATTCATAATGCCCATAACGGGTATTGAACGCTGTCATCCACTCGTGTCCTTGCTGGATTCTCACCAAGTTATATGCCCCTCTGAGATCCAACTTGGTGAAAATTTTAGAGCCCTTTAGGCGATCAAACAGCTCGGTAATCAAGGGGATCGGATAGGCATTTCTGATGGTTATTTTATTCAAACCTCGGTAATCAATGCAAGGTCTTAGGGAACCATCCTTCTTTTTAACAAAAAAAAAACCAGCCCCGGCAGGAGAAGAAGATCTCCTAATGAATCCTTTGTCTAGATTCTCCCGAATATATTCCTCTAGAACTGAATTCTCTTTGGTGGATAGAGGATATACATTGCCCCTCGGAGGCATGGTACCAGGTAGTAGATTAATTTTACAATCAAAAGTCCTGTGTGGAGGTAGAGTATCAGCATTCTTTTTGTCGAATACTGCTTTTAAATCCAGGTACAGAGGCGGTATCTGTATATCTGTAGACTGGGTAGAACTACCTGGTGTGTTAATTACACCCAATGGAGAAACCCTCCGTAAACACCTCTCCTGGCAACCCTGGCCCCATGAGAGTATCTCCCCTAACTCCCAATCAATAATAGGGTTATGTCTCTTTAACCATGGGTAACCCAGGACTATGGGAACAGAAGGGGAAGAAATAAGCATAAGCGATAAGTTTTCCTCGTGTAAGATACCAACAGTTAAGTTAACGGGTATGGTTTCACGAAAGATAACAGGTTCAAGTAAAGGTCTACCATCTATGGCCTCAACGGCCAAGGGTGTATCCCTTAACTGGGATGGGATAGTGTGTTTAGTAGCAAAGGCCTGGTCGATAAAATTCTCAGCAGCTCCGGAATCTATCAAAGCCATGGTCTTTAGTACTCCCTTCTCCCAAGTTAAAGAAACTGGTAGCAGAAGCCTGTGATCTTTATAATTATGAGTAGAGGACAAAATAGAAACACCCAAGGCCTGTCCTCTAGAGAAACTTAGGTGCGGGCGTTTCCCGAGCGATTAGGGCAATTCAGGCGTAAGTGACCTCTGACTCCACAATACATACACAATCCCTCCCTTCTCCTGTACTGTCTCTCCTCTTCTGAGAGGCGAGTATTGCCTATCTGCATAGGTTCAGGAAACAGTGAGGTAGTGGAATCAGGGCATTGAAATGCGGGAGCTAATTTAAAGGAAGGTCTAAAGTTCCTCTCTCGAGTGTTCTGTCTCTCTCTTAAACGCTCATCAATACGAGAAATGAACAAAATTAAATCCTCCAAATTTTCAGGAAGCTCCCTAGTAGCAACCTCGTCAAGGATTAAATCTGATAGCCCGTTCAAAAATACATCTATATAAGCCTGCTCATTCCACTTAACTTCTGCCGCCAAAGACCTGAACTCTAGTGCATAATCCACAAGTGTTCGGTTCTCTTGTCTCAGGCGCAAAAGTAATCTAGCTGCATTGACCTTTCTACCAGGAGGGTCAAAAGTTCTTCTAAAGGCAGCTACAAAGGCATTATAATTATATACTAACGGGTTATCATTCTCCCATAATGGGTTGGCCCCTCTCAGAGCTCTCTCAATGAGTAAGGTGATAATAAACCCAACCTTCGCCCTATCTGTAGGATAGGAGCGAGGTTGTAATTCAAAGTGGATACTGATCTGGTTTAAAAAACCACGACACTTCTCAGGTGAACCACCATAACGTACTGGTGGGGTAATACGGGAAGAGGCACCTACAGTGGCTACCTCTAGGCCTGAACTCACAGGGGAAATAGAAGTAGTACGCGTCTCCTCTGGTGGGTTATTAGCACGAGATAATAACGCCTGTAGTGCTAGGGCCATCTGATCCATTCTGTGTTCCATGGCTTCAAACCTAGGATCGGAAGGACCAAGCTGACTGTTTGTACTTGCAGGATCCATTGGCCCTGTCGTAATGTCAGGATCGGGACAGGGATCCAACACGCAGAGTACAGACAGTAGAAAGGTACGTATACCAGACCTTAGAATGGCCGGACTAACGTACGGAGATAGAGAGAATGGTCAAAGACAAGCCGAGGTCGAGGGAACGAGAAGACAGGTAAGCGAGGAACAAGCCGAGTCAAAGGGTAACAGAGATAAGCAGAGTAATACAAACAAGCCGGGTCGGAACCAAAAGGATAACTGGAATACAAGAGCGCTGAGTGACTAGACAGGCTAGAACCACGACAGGGCAATGAGCCAATGGAAGAAGCACTGTTAAATACCCTGGCTCAGGAGAGTAGACACGCCTCCGACGAGTCCTGATTAGTCTCCAGACAATTGAGTGACAGGTCGGTCCGGGTTGGCGTCATGACGTCGACTGCTGGGCGTCGTGTTACAAAAGGAAGTGGATCCCTCGCGGCCGGCGTGTAAATGACCGGGAGGACCGCGAGGGACGGAGGAAACAGCCCTTCTGGACGGATAAACTTCTAAGTCTCTACCTCTCTCAGAGGTAGAGATTTCAGGTACCCTGACAGAGAGGAAGCAGGATAACATGGCACTTTGGGCCCTGTTGTATGTGGTATCTCCAATGTTGCACAACTGCCCATACATACACAGTTATGATAGGAAAAATGGTTTAATATACCACTGCTCACACTGCCACTTAATCCAGTTTATTGTTAGAATCATAGTAACATTATGCCAGTTTTATCTGTTTTATATTACTGTAATTCCATTTATTTTCGTTTTCAAAAGCTCTGGCGTCCAGCAGGAGGTCTACAAACAGTATGTGGCAATCAAGAAACGAATCGTATTGTACTATATAAAAATACAGCAATTTCTGTGCATACTTTATGGATAGAAGAGAAGGTAGAGAATTGCAGCAGAGAGAATATTTTCACTAACTGATCATATCTCAAGTGGGCAATTCAAAGCTTAGTGTGAATTGGAGGAGATTAATGAGGTGATAGGAATATACTAACATACATTAGCATCTAACAATGTATAAAGTATCATTTTACACCCAATCCAGCAGAAAAAAAGATATACAGAACTAGAAAACAGTCTTTGATAAATGTAAGGTGATTTATGGGAATTAAGAACAGATGCAGACATCAAACAAGGGAGCGTTCTGGGGTGCCTAGTTGACTCTAGGAACAATGACACAGTGAACAAATTAAACCATCAGAGCCCTGAGTTGTTTTACATTGAGAATATAAAAACTATGGGTTTTAATGTCAATGATCTCTAGCGCTCATTAATAGGACTGTATAAAAAGCACACAAACTATCCCAGTATAGTGTGACCGGCTCAGTACACATAGACCTCTAGCGCTCATTAATAGGACTGTATAGAAAGCACACAGACTATCCCAGCATAGTGTGACCTGCTCAGTACACATAGACCTCTTGCTCTCATTAATAAGACTGTATAGAAAGCGCACAGACTATCCCAGTATAGTGTGACCTGCTCAGTACACATAGACCTCTAGCGCTCATTAATAGGACTGTATAGAAAGCGCACAGACTATCCCAGTATAGTGTGACCGGCTCAGTACACATAGACCTCTAGCTCTCATTAATAGGACTGTATAGAAAGCACACAGACTATCCGAGTATAGTGTGACTGGCTCAGTACACATAGACCTCTAGCTCTCATCAGGGCCGGATTAAGAGCACACTGGGCCTGGTGCTGACAATTATGATAGGCCTAATTACGGAATCTTATTGACCAAAAACACTAAAACAGTCATACCTCCCAAGCGTCATGTATCTGATGGAGATGGTGCTGAAGGGAAACTCATAGGATGCGGCTATAAGAAAACACATACTCTATTCTAATCTCTCTCTAATTTATGCTTTCATCTTTCAAGTAAATCCATAACCCCTAACAGCAGTGTCCAGTGAAGCAGGAAGTCAATGGGCGGGGTAAAAGGGTGGGCCATTGGTGCAAATCACGTGACCAGACCTGCTAAAAGGGGAGAACATGCCCAAAAAGGGGGCATGTCTGTCCAAAGAATTTGAAGGACAGCCTGGCATGAATGCATGTCAGGCTGCCCGCCAATCCTGCAGGCTGTCCAACTAAGGGCATGCTATGCAGGCAGCACCCTGAGCTTGACATAAATGTGTCTAATGATGCGTTCACTCCATGCTTTCTAAGGACTGTCCCCTAGCACTCACATGTCCACTTGTCTCCTTACCTTCTTACTAGCAGGCAGAAATTCCTGGTATATAGTCTGGGACAGAGAAAAGGTGTATGTAGTGAGTGTAGAAGAAAGGGGACATGCCACAGTGTTAAAAGAGACAAGCGTCTGCATTACCTAAACTAATTTTATTGTCAGCCAGTCCACACAAGTTTTGTTCCCATACATCCCTCTTAAGCTTCCAAACTTAAAGGGACACTATAGTCACCATAACAACTACAGCTTATTGTATTTGTTCTGGTAAGTAGAATCATTCTATTGAGGCCTTTTGCAGTAAACACTGTCTTTTCAGAGAAAATAACTCCACTGGCCACTCCTTAGATGGCTGCTAGAGGTGCTTCCTGGGACAGTACTGCCTAGTGTGCAACACTGTCATTCAGTGTCTCCACCCTCTGCATGCAGACACTGAACTTTCCTCATACAGATGCATTGATTCAATTTATCTTTATGAGGAGATGCTGATTGGCCAGGGCTTGTGCTGGCTCTGCCCCTGATCTGCCTGGTTGACAGTCTCAGCCAATCCTATGGGGAAGTATTGTTATTTGCTCAGACCACCACTTCTGATGATGTCAGCAGACAGTCAGTTCAGCGGCAGAGCCAGCAGCTGCAGACTTGAATACAAGTTATATTTTACTATACTTAGGGAGGCAAGAAGGGGCCAGGGTGGTGGTTTTAACATAATAGGGTCAGAAATACATGATTGTGTTCCTGACCCTATAGTGCTCCTTTAAGCAAGAGTATGTGAAGAGTAGTTAGGGTTGCCACCTTTCTTGGAAAAAAAAATACTAGCCTTAATCATTTGTATAATCACAAGGAGTGACATCAGAGAAAATTCTGTAAAATCACCAACAAACTACTCACAGTTTGATTCTGCTGTATAGATGGATTGCTCCCAGTGTCTCAGTCTCTCAAGTCACCCAGTGTCTCAGTGTCCCTATGTATCACAGTGTCAGTGTCCCCATGTCGCCCAGTCCCCTAGTCTCCCAGTGTCTCAGTGTCCCCATTTCTCCCAGTGTCCCAATGTCTCAGTGTGTCCCCATGTCACTAGGATACTGGGGACACAGTGAGACATGGGGACACTGAGAGACATGGGGACACTGAGAGACCCAGGGACACTGATAAACCGGGGGACACAGAGACATGGGGACACTGGGAGACATGGTGACACTGAAATATTTGGGGAAACTTGGAGAAATGGGGACACTGAGACACTAGGGACACAGACACTGGGAGATATGGGGACACTGAAACATTTGGGGACACTAAGACACTAGGGACACAGAGACATGGGAACACAGACGACACTGGTAGACTAGGGGACACTGGGAGACTAGGGGACACTGGGGGCACTGGCTGGGAGACAGACACTTGGGGACACTGGGAGACATGGGGACAGTTGTGGACATAGACATGGGGACACTGGGACATATAGGGACACTGGGAGACATGGGGACACTAGGCACACTGAGACACTAGGAACACAGACACTGGGAGACATGGGGACACTGAACCATTTGGGGACACTAAGACACTAGGGGCACAGAGACATGGGGACACTGGGAGACTAGGGGACACTGGGTAGGGGACACTGGCTGGGAGACAGACACTTGGGGACACTGGGAGACATGGGGACAGTTGTGGACATAGACATGGGGACACTGGGACATATAAGGACACTGGGACACATGGGGACACTAGGCACACTGAGAGACATGGGACACAGACACTGGGAGACTTGGGGACACTGAGACACTAGCAACACTGGATGGTGGACATGGGGACACTGGGAGAAATGGGGACATAGTGTCTCTGTGTCCCAATGTCTCATTGTCTCCCAATGTCCCTATGTCTCACAGCATCCCCATGTGTCTCAGCATCCCCATGTGTCTCACCATGTTTTCCAGTGTCCCCAAGTGTCTCGGTGTTTCTAGGTCTCCCAGTGTCTGTGTCCCCATGTGTCCTAGTGTCTCAGTGTCCCCTAGTGTCTGTGTCCCCATTTGTCCCCTAGTGTCTGTGTCCCCTAGTGTCTCAGTGTCCCCATATGTCACCTAGTGTCTCAGTGTCCCCTAGTGTCTCAGTGTCTACATGTGTCCCCTAGTGTCTCAGTGTCCCCATGTGTCCCTGCTGCCTTTCCCCCCATCCCTCTCTTACCTGAGCTGTAGAGCTGCTGTCTGGACTCTGTGCTGTGTTGCTGCTCCCCCACGGATCAGTAAGTAGTAGAGAGAGGCAGGGATATGCTGTAACTTCCTTTCCCTGCCTCTCTCCACACACAGTGACCCCTACTGGCCGGTGCTGGTATTGCAGAGTAATCTCCATTTATTCTGAGAAAAATACCTGCATTTGTATTGCCGGTATTACTGCAATACTGGCACGGCCAGGCAGCCTCAAATACCAGTCAGGTGGAAAACCAGTAAAATACCAGTCAGGTGGCAAACCTAAGAGTAGTGTGTAAAAAAAAAAAAAAAAAAAAAAAATTTTTTTTTTTTTTAAATGGGCCTATTCCATGGGCCTGGGCCTGGAGCTGCAGCTCCATCAGCCCCTATGTTAATCCGGCCCTGGCTCTCATTAATAGGACTGTATAGAAAGCACACAGACTATCCCAGCATAGTGTGACCGGCTCAGTACACATAGACCTCTAGCTCTCATTAATAGGACTGTATAGAAAGCGCACAGACTATCCCAGTATAGTGTGACCGGCTCAGTACACATAGACCTCTAGCTCTCATTAATAGGACTGTATAAAAAGCACACAAACTATCCCAGTATAGTGTGACCGGTTCAGTACACATAGACCTCTAGCGCTCATTAATAGGACTGTATAGAAAGCACACAGACTATCCCAGCATAGTGTGACCGGCTCAGTACACATAGACCTCTAGCGCTCATTAATAGGACTGTATAGAAAGCACACAGACTATCCCAGCGTAGTGTGACCCGCTCAGTACACATAGACCTCTAGCTCTCATTAATGGGACTGTATAGAAAGCGCACAGACTATCCCAGCATAGTGTGACCAGCTCAGTACACATAGACCTATAGCGCTCATTAATAGGACTGTATAGAAAGCACACAGACTATCCCAGCGTAGTGTGACCGGCTCAGTACACATAGACCTCTAGCGCTCATTAATAGGACTGTATAGAAAGCACACAGACTATCCCAGCATAGTGTGACCAGCTCAGTACACATAGACCTATAGCGCTCATTAATAGGACTGTATAGAAAGCACACAGACTATCCCAGCGTAGTGTGACCGGCTCAGTACACATAGACCTCTAGCTCTCATTAATAGGACTGTATAGAAAGCACACAGACTATCCCAGTATAGTGTGACCAGCTCAGTACACATAGACCTCTAGCTCTCATTAATAGGACTGTATAGAAAGCACACAGACTATCCCAGCGTAGTGTGACCGGCTCAGTACACATAGACCTCTAGCTCTCATTAATGGGACTGTATAGAAAGCGCACAGACTATCCCAGCGTAGTGTGACTGGCTCAGTACACATAGACCTCTAGCACTCATTAATAGGACAGTATAGAAAGCACAGACTATCCCAGTATAGCGTGACCGGCTCAGTACACATAGACCTCTAGTGCTCATTAATAGGTCTGTATAGAGAGCACACAGACTATCCCAGCATAGTGTGACCGGCTCAGTACACATAGACCTCTAGCTCTCATTAATAGGACTGTATAGAAAGCACAGACTATCCCAGCATAGTGTGACCAGCTCAATACACATAGACCTCTAGCGCTCATTAATAGGACTGTATAGAAAGCACAGACTATCCCAGCATAGTGTGACTGGATCAGTATACATTTAGGAAGAATACATTTATAAAAGCATTATTATTGGACTACAGTACTTGGTACTTTTGTATTATATAACCCTCCATCCCATCATCTAGGGCAGGGGTCCTCAAACTCCGACCCCCCAGCTGTTGCTGAACTACACCTCCATGATTATCTGGCTATCTATGTAATTCAAAGAGTCATGGGAGTTGTAGTTCAGCAACATCTGGGGGGCCGGAGTTTGAGGACCCCTGATCTAGGGGCTCAATTAAGTTTTAGTTATTCTTTCTGGGCACCTGCCTACTATATTAAAATAGATTACATTCATGCCCATAGTACTTGGGGACCAACATACCTCACCCACATACAAATTAAAGGATAAAGAAGTCCTACTCCAGCTCTCGTGGTTAATATTAGGATTTGAGAGACCCCAACTCCCCATCCTCCTGCGGCAGGTAGGGTTGAGAGAGCGTCTCAGCCCCCAAATGTTTCATGATAATGTGTCACAGGCTTCAGATATGTTTTTATTTTTAGGGTTAAATTAAAAGATGGCATCATAGCTGCATGCATTGAAGATATAGATATGAAGTCATGGAATTACTTCTGGTAGAATTAAGGAATATCTTTCTGTAGAATGACTGTGTTTGGAATATTATCCAGTATTGTAAAGGTATATGGATCAGCTTCACATGGAGAGAGACAGGTGGATGGAAAGTCTTCCTGTAGGGTCTAAGGAACTTGATATTATCTCAGGTTGCCCTTAGTATGAAACATGCCACTTGGCCAATCTATACTGAGATGTTGCCCTTACTATCACTAAATAACCGCATGAGTTTATATTACTTGTTAAAGAAGATGCAACAAAATTGCAGTGAAATGTTTGTGGGGTTATGGAACACAAGTCATGGAATAATTTCTAGAGTAAGCAGATCAAATGGAGTGTTGCAGGAATGAACTTTAGTGAACCATTTCAAATTCCGATTGTTGATGAGTTCCAGTGAGTAATGATGTGACCCACAGAAGGATTGAATGCGTAAATCTGTCCACTTACATTAATGCTTTCAATGCGGTTATAGAGGATTAAACATCCCAATGTTATAAAAAGTGTTATATTTCTAATGAGGCAATTAGTTATCAATTATATTCCCTTTATTTCTAGGAAGTAACTATAAATGCAAAAATGGTTATGGAATATCTTACATTGCTGTCCTCGGGTAGCCCATGTTTTGGGTTGTGGAACAGATGACAAAAAATACATTTCTCCCAAGTTGAAACATTGAACCGGGATGGAGGTTTGGGGTGGGAGAGGGGGTAGAAAGTTTTTTTGAGGATACAATTTTAGTTTTTACCTAACTTTAATGCTCATATTGTTTTGTAGTGGCAGTCTGTATTAAAATATGTCCAAGGAACAGATTTAATGTACTGTAAAATGGTAAGGATCTCTACAGCTGGCTTTTACAAAAATACATAAAGATGATTAAATGCCCCTGTAATGTGAAAGTCCTGGAGCAGAGGGATTCTCATCTGTTGTGATCTACCATTGCTGGTCTCAGTTTTCAGTTCTTTTTTTAGGGAATATAGATTATGACTCACATCTCTCTCCCTTTCTAGGGCTTCTGAACTGTATGAGAACTGTGTATAAAAAAACTAAAAACAATATAAAGTATATTAAAGAATCCAATGTTTCTTTGGGAGCTTCGCATTCTTCCATATAGAGAATTAAAAAAGATCCAGAAAGGTCAAAAGCTGCCCTAACCCAGCAATGAGGCTTTTAAAAATATCTGTCCAAAAGCAATTATTAGTTCAATCTGTTCAAAAAACGGATAAGTTGTGTAACAATATGTCAAAAAAATACAGTTCCGTAAACTGTAGAGCAGCTGCTTCCAAGTTTCCTTTAGGCTTTTGGCCTCTTGTCCCATTTTATGTGGACACCTGTCAGCAGGCACCTGAAATGAGACCACCTATGGATTTTGTGTGGCTTGCTTAATCCGTTGGGTTACTGCCACACTAAATCATGGACAGATTTAAGTCAGTACTCCAAGCCTTAACGTTCCATCTCTGCTGTGCCAATGTATAATTCCATCTAATGTGCTTCTTTTCGTTCTAAAACATTTGTTTCCAAAGACTTTTTCTTTTGCACATAGTTAATATGTCCACGATTTCAAGTTGTGCGTGAAAAGCAGGTGCATAATTCATAATAGCCTCTAGCACACAGATGGAGATGTAGGACATAGTTGAAGTTTCCTCCTTTAGGTAAACACTGTTGCTTATTCGCAAACATTAACATAATTAGAACCATTTCACATCAACAGAAATAGCTCTGTACCAGGTATTTTATAGGAACCAGTAACCTAATCCTAAAATGTATGTATAACGTGTTTACAGAAAACGTACACACGGGGTCTGTATTTTAAACACTGCTTTATTAAACTAGCTTTGAAGGTATTTAGTACCCAAGTTGGCCAAGCTAGAAACAATTGGGGTTGGACTAAGGAAGCTCAGGTTTCAGGAATTGCTTTGTAGTTCACTTGCTAATAATAGTGATGTACCGAACTGTCCGCCGGCGAACAGTTCCCGGCGAACTTAGCGTGTTCGCGTTCGCCGCGGCGGGCGGACACATGCGCAGTTCGATCCGCCCCTATTCGTCATCATTGGGCAAACTTTGACCCTGTGCCTCTCGGTCAGCAGACACATTCCAGCCAATCAGCAGCACTCCCCCCCTTCCACACCCTCCAACCTCCCTCCCAGCATCCATTTTCGATTCATTCTGAAGCTGCATGCTTAGTGAGAGGAGGGAAAGTTTAGCTGCTGCTGATTAGATAGGGAAATTGATAGCTAGGCTAGGGTATTCAGTGTCCACTACAATCCTGAAGGACTCATCAGATATCTGCTGTAAGGACAGCACCCCAAAAAACCCTTTTTAGGGCTAGAACATCAGGCTGCTTTTTTTTTTCCTGTGTAATGTAATTGCAGGTGCCTGCCTGCCAGCTTCTGGGTGAGGTTCACATTGGATACTGTGCCCACTTGCCCAGTGCCACCACTCATATCTGGGGTCACAATAGGTTAAGCTTTAGATTTAAAAGAAATAATTTTTTTTAACTGTAATAGAAGAGCAGTTGCCTGCCTGCCAGCTTCTGTGTCAGGTTGGATGCCTTGCCCATTTGCACAGTCAGTGCCACCACTCATATCTGTTTTTACAATAGGTTAAGCTTTAGATTTAAAAGAAATATTTTTTTTTCACTGTAATAGAAGAGCAGTTGCCTGCCTGCCAGCTTCTGTGTCAGGTTGGATGCCTTGCCCATTTGCACAGTCAGTGCCACCACTCATATCTGTTTTTACAATAGGTTAAGCTTTAGATTTAAAAGAAATATATTTTTTTCACTGTAATAGAAGAGCAGTTGCCTGCCTGCCAGCTTCTGTGTCAGGTTGGATGCCTTGCCCATTTGCACAGTCAGTGCCACCACTCATATCTGTTTTTACAATAGGTTAAGCTTTAGATTTAAAATAAATATTTTTTTTCACTGTAATAGAAGAGCAGTTGCCTGCCTGCCAGCTTCTGTGTCAGGTTGGATGCCTTGCCCATTTGCACAGTCAGTGCCACCACTCATATCTGTTTTTACAATAGGTTAAGCTTTAGATTTAAAAGAAATAATTTTTTTTCACTGTAATAGAAGAGCAGTTGCCTGCCTGCCAGCTTCTGTGTCAGGTTGGATGCCTTGCCCATTTGCACAGTCAGTGCCACCACTCATATCTGTTTTTACAACAGGTTAAGCTTTAGATTTAAAATAAATATTTTTTTTTCACTGTAATAGAAGAGCAGTTGCCTGCCTGCCAGCTTCTGTGTCAGGTTGGATGCCTTGCCCATTTGCACAGTCAGTGCCACCACTCATATCTGTTTTTACAATAGGTTAAGCTTTAGATTTAAAAGAAATAATTTTTTTTCACTGTAATAGAAGAGCAGTTGCCTGCCTGCCAGCTTCTGTGTCAGGTTGGATGCCTTGCCCATTTGCACAGTCAGTGCCACCACTCATATCTGTTTTTACAATAGGTTAAGCTTTAGATTTAAAAGAAATATATTTTTTTCACTGTAATAGAAGAGCAGTTGCCTGCCTGCCAGCTTCTGTGTCAGGTTGGATGCCTTGCCCATTTGCACAGTCAGTGCCACCACTCATATCTGTTTTTACAATAGGTTAAGCTTTAGATTTAAAAGAAATATTTTTTTTTCACTGTAATAGAAGAGCAGTTGCCTGCCTGCCAGCTTCTGTGTGAGGTTCACATTGGATACTGTGCCCACTTGCCCAGTGCCACCACTCATATCTGTTTTTACAATAGCTTAAGCTTTAGATTTAAAATAAATATTTTTTTCACTGTAATAGAAGAGCAGTTAGTTGTCTGCAAGCGTCTGGGTGTCAGGCCTACTTCAGCGTGTGCTCTGCAGACCTGTGCCAGCGTGCTTTGACAGTTGCCAATCATATCTGGTGTCTCTTTAGCGTGCTTTTACAAAGAAAAAAGGTTTCCAGTGTAAGCTAATAGCAGCCAGTCAGTGTCCTTCAAGCGGCTCTGTCAGGCCTTCCTTCAGCGTGTGCCCTGCACAACCCTGCCAGCGTGCTTTGACAGTTGCCAATCATATCTGGTGTCTCTTTAGCGTGCTTTTACAAAGAAAAAAGGTTTCCAGTGTAAGCTAATAGCAGCCAGTCAGTGTCCTTCAAGCGGCTCTGTCAGGCCTTCCTTCAGCGTGTGCCCTGCACAACCCTGCCAGCGTACTTTGACAGTTGCCACTCATATCTGGTGTCTCTATAGCGTGCTTTTAAAACCAAAATTTTGTTTCCACTGTAATAGAAGAGCAGTTGCCTGCCTGCCAGCTTCTGTGTGAGGTTCACAGTGGATACTGTGCCATCTTGCCCAGTGCCACCACTCATATCTGTTTTTACAATAGCTTAAGCTTTAGATTTAAAATAAATATTTTTTTTTCACGGTAATAGAAGAGCAGTTAGTTGTCTGCAAGCGTCTGGGTGTCAGGCCTACTTCAGCGTGTGCTCTGCAGACCTGTGCCAGCGTGCTTTGACAGTTGCAAATCCTATATGGTGTCTCTTTAGCGTGCTTTTACAAAGAAAAAAGGTTTCCAGTGTAAGCTAATAGCAGCCAGTCAGTGTCCTTCAAGCGGCTCTGTCAGGCCTTCCTTCAGCGTGTGCCCTGCACAACCCTGCCAGCGTACTTTGACAGTTGCCACTCATATCTGGTGTCTCTATAGAGTGCTTTTACAAAGAAAAAAGGTTTCCAGTGTAAGCTAATAGCAGCCAGTCAGTGTCCTTCAAGCGGCTCTGTCAGGCCTTCCTTCAGCGTGTGCCCTGCACAACCCTGCCAGCGTACTTTGACAGTTGCCAATCATATCTGGTGTCTCTATAGCGTGCTTTTAAAACCAAAATTTTGTTTCCACTGTAATAGAAGAGCAGTTGCCTGCCTGCCAGCTTCTGTGTGAGGTTCACAGTGGATACTGTGCCCTCTTGCCCAGTGCCACCACTCATATCTGTTTTTACAATAGCTTAAGCTTTAGATTTAAAATAAATATTTTTTTTTCACTGTAATAGAAGAGCAGTTAGTTGTCTGCAAGCGTCTGGGTGTCAGGCCTACTTCAGCATGTGCTCTGCAGACCTGTGCCAGCGTGCTTTGACAGTTGCCAATCATATCTCTTGTCTCTTTAGCGTGCTTTTACAAAGAAAAAAGGTTTCCAGTGTAAGCTAATAGCAGCCAGTCAGTGTCCTTCAAGCAGCTCTGTCAGGCCTTCCTTCAGCGTGTGCCCTGCACAACACTGCCAGCGTGCTTTGACAGTTGCCAATCATATCTGGTGTCTCTTTAGTGTGCTTTTACAAAGAAAAAAGGTTTCCAGTGTAAGCTAATAGCAGCCAGTCAGTGTCCTTCAAGCGGCTCTGTCAGGCCTTCCTTCAGCGTGTGCCATGCACAACACTGCCAGCGTGCTTTGACAGTTGCCAATCATATCTGGTGTCTCTTTAGCGTGCTTTTACAAAGAAAAAAGGTTTCCAGTGTAAGCTAATAGCAGCCAGTCAGTGTCCTTCAAGCGGCTCTGTCAGGCCTTCCTTCAGCGTGTGCCCTGCACAACACTGCCAGCGTGCTTTGACAGTTGCCAATCATATCTGGTGTCTCTTTAGCGTGCTTTTACAAAGAAAAAAGGTTTCCAGTGTAAGCTAATAGCAGCCAGTCAGTGTCCTTCAAGCGGCTCTGTCAGGCCTTCCTTCAGCGTGTGCCCTGCACAACACTGCCAGCGTGCTTTGACAGTTGCCAATCATATCTGGTGTCTCTTTAGCGTGCTTTTACAAAGAAAAAAGGTTTCCAGTGTAAGCTAATAGCAGCCAGTTAGTGTCCTTCAAGCGGCTCTGTCAGGCCTTCCTTCAGCGTGTGCCCTGCACAACACTGCCAGCGTGCTTTGACAGTTGCCAATCATATCTGGTGTCTTTTTAGCGTGCTTTTACAAAGAAAAAAGGTTTCCAGTGTAAGCTAATAGCAGCCAGTCAGTGTCCTTCAAGTGGCTCTGTCAGGCCTTCCTTCAGCGTGTGCCCTGCACAACCCTGCCAGCGTACTTTGACAGTTGCCAATCATATCTGGTGTCTCTATAGCGTGCTTTTAAACCCAAAATTTGTTTTTCACTGTTATAGATTGAATAGCAGTTACTTGTCTTCAAGCGGGTGTGTCAGGCCTACAGTGTGTGCTCTGCAGAACTGTTCAAGTGCACATTGCCAATCATATCTGGTGTCTCTATAGCGTGCTTTTACAAAGAAAAAAGGTTTCCAGTGTAAGCTAATAGCAGCCAGTCAGTGTCCTTCAAGCGGCTCTGTCAGTCCTTCCTTCAGCGTGTGCTCTCCAGAACTGTTCCAGTGCACATTGCCAATCACATCTGGTGTCTCTATAGCGTGCTTTTAAAACCAAAATTTGTTTTTCACTGTTATAGATTGAATAGCAGTTACTTGTCTTCAAGCGGGTGTGTCAGGCCTACAGTGTGTGCTCTGCAGAACTGTTACAGTTCACATTGCCAATCATATCTGGTCTCACAGTAGCTTGCACGCATAGTACCACTAATCCCAAAAAAAATGACAGAGGCAGGCCACCCCGCAGGGGCTGTCATGGTCGTGGTGCTGTGATTCCCTTTTGCCCTAGAATAATGCCCAGTTTTCAGAAGCCACGTACCCTGAACTTGAAAAGTTCTGAGGACATAGTTGACTGGCTAACACAGGACACCCAATCTTGTACAGCCTCCGCTCGGAACCTTGACGCACCATCCTCCTCCAGCTTAGCTTCAGGCACCTCTCAAGATACCACTCACCCGCCTGCCGCCACCACCAAAACTAGCACCACAGCCGCTTTACTTGGTATGTCAGAGGAGTTATTCACACACCCGTTTGAAGAAATGAGTGATGCGCAACCATTATTGCTAGAGGATGTAGATAACAGGGATATGTCTCAGGCAGGCAGCATTAAACACATGGAGGTACGGTGTGATGATGATGATGTTGTACCCGCTGCTGCTTCCTTTTCTGAGTTGTCAGATACAAGCGAAGCGGTTGATGATGACGATGCGTCCATGGATGTCACGTGGGTGCCCGCTCGGCAAGAAGAAGAACAGGGCGAAAGTTCAGATGGGGAGACAGAGAGGAGGAGGAGACGAGTTGGAAGCAGGGGGGGGTCGTCGCAAGGAGCTAGTGGCACAGTCAGACAGCATGCATTGGCACCCGGGGTCAGCCCGACAGCACGCCAATCAACGCATGCTGTGTCCACCACCAGAATGCCGTCATTGCAGAGCTCAGCAGTGTGGCATTTTTTTTGTGTGTCTGCCTCTGACAACAGCGATGCCATTTGCAACCTGTGCCAAAGGAAACTGAGTCGTGGGAGGTCCAACACCCACCTAGGTACAACTGCTTTGCGTAGGCACATGATCTCACATCACAAACGCCTATGGGATCAACACATGAGTACAAGCAGCACGCCTACTCTAAGCCGCCATCCTCCTCCTGGTCCAGCATCTTCAGCCACGTCAACCACTGCTGTCCTTCTTGCCCCCTCTCAACCATCCGCCACTCCGTCTCCCACCTTGAGCAGTTCCCGCTCATCTGCCCACAGTCATGTGTCTGTCAAGGACATGTTTGAGCGTAAGAAGCCAATGTCACCAAGTCACCCCCTTGCCCAGCGTCTGACAGCTGGCTTGTCCGAACTATTAGCCCACCAGCTTTTACCATACAATCTGGTTGAGTCTGAGGCGTTCAAAAAATTTGTAGCTATTGGGACACCGCAGTGGAAGGTATCCGGCCGGAATTTCTTTTCACAAAAGGCAATCCCCAACTTGTACTCGATTGTGCAAAAGGAAGTCATGGCATGTCTGGCACACAGTGTTGGGGCAAGGGTCCATCTGACCACTGATACCTGGTCTTCAAAGCATGGTCAGGGCAGGTATATCACCTACCCTGCGCATTGGGTAAACCTGCTGACGGCTGACAAGCAAGGAATGCGTGGCATTGCAGAGGAGTTGGTGACACCGCCACGAATTGCAGGCAGTCCTGCTGCCATCTCCTCTACTCCTCCTACTCCATCCTCTTCCATAACCTCCTCGGCTGAGTCCTCTTGTGCTGCTGCGTCTTGCTCCACATCAACGGCACCCCCCCAGCTCCCCAGGTACTATTCCACATCCCGGATACGGCAGTGTCACGCCGTCTTGGGTTTGACTTGCTTGAAAGCAGAGAGTCACACCGGACAAGCACTCCTGTCCGCCCTGAACGCACAGGTGGAAAAGTGGCTTACTCCGCAGCAACTGGATATCGGCAAAGTGGTGTGTGACAACGGAAAAAATATGATAGCGGCATTGAAGTTGGGCAAGTTGACACATGTGCCGTGCATGGCACATGTGTGTAATCTGATCGTACAACGCTTTGTGCATAAGTACACAGGCTTACAGGACGTCCTGAAGCAGGCCAGGAAGGTGTGTGGCCATTTCAGGCGTTCCTACACGGCCATGGCTCACTTTGCCGATATCCAGCGGCAAAACAACATGCCAGTGAGGCGCTTGATTTGCGACAGCCCTACACGTTGGAATTCAACACTCCTAATGTTCGACCGCCTGCTCCAACAAGAAAAAGCTGTTAATGAATATTTGTATGACCGGGGTGCTAGGACAGCCTCTGGGGAGCTGGGAATTTTTTTGCCACGTTACTGGACGCTCATGCGCAATGCCTGTAGGCTCATGCGTCCTTTTGAGGAGGTGACAAACCTAGTCAGTCGCAACGAAGGCACCATCAGCGACATCATACCATTTGTTTTCTTCCTGGAGCGTGCCCTGCGAAGAGTGCTGGATCAGGCTGTAGATGAGCGTGAAGAAGAAGAGGAAGAGTTGTGGTCACCATCACCACCAGAAACAGCCTTATCAGCATTGCTTGCTGGACCTGCGGCAACGCTAGAAGAGGATTGTGAGGAAGAGGAGTCAGAGGAGGATTGTAGCTTTGAGGAGGAGGAGGAGGAGCAAGACCAAACACAACAGGCATCCCAGGGTGCTCGTTGTCACCTATCTCGTACCCGTGGTGTTGTACGTGGCTGGGGGGAAGAACATACATTCAATTACATCAGTGAGGAGGAGGAACGGGAAATGAGTAGCTCGGCATCCAACCTTGTGCAAATGGGGTCTTTCATGCTGTCCTGCCTGTTGAGGGACCCTCGTATAAAAAGGCTGAAGGAGAACGACCTGTACTGGGTGTCCACGCTACTAGACCCCCGGTATAAGCAGAAAGTGGCGGAAATGTTACCGAATTACAACAAGTCGGAAAGGATGCAGCATTTGCAAAATAAATTAAAAAGTATTCTTTACACAGCGTATAAGGGTGATGTCACAGCACAACGGGAATATAACAGGGGGAGAGGTGGAAGTCATCCTCCTCCTCCTCCCACGACCACGCCGGCAAGGACAGGACGCTTTAAAGACGTGTTGTTGATGTTGGACATGCGGACCTTTTTAAGTCCTATGCATCGCCACAGCCCTTCGGGATCCACCCTCAGAGAGCGACTCGACCGACAGGTAGCAGACTACCTCGCCTTAACTGCAGATATCGACACTCTGAGGAGCGATGAACCCCTTGACTACTGGGTGTGCAGGCTTGACCTGTGGCCTGAGCTATCCCAATTTGCGATAGAACTTCTGGCCTGCCCCGCTTCAAGTGTCCTGTCAGAAAGGACCTTCAGTGCAGCAGGAGGTATTGTCAGTGAGAAGAGAAGTTGCCTAGGTCAAAAAAGTCTAGATTACCTCACCTTTATTAAGATGAATGAGGGATGGATCCCGAAGGGACTGACACTGGGCGATACATTCGATTAAAAAAGGCCTGATGAGATGAGCTGCCTTGGGCTAAAAATGGTCCACACGCTGCTGTATTTTAGCTCTGAATGACGTTTGACTTGCGTGACTTATCCGCCACCAACTAGGGTTCAAGCCGCCATGTTTTAGGGCACTTTCTGCCTGTGAAACAAACATCAATTTTCTGGCCGCTGCTACAGCAGCGGCTGCAACAATACCAATTTTTTCAGGCATGTGTACATGCCTAATTTTTAGGCCCACTGGTGCAGCACTGTGGCTTCAAAAACCAAACCAAAAAAAAATCCTCCAAGATGGCACCAATATACCAGTGGTCTAAGCATCTTCCCACCTTGGCCTAAAAAGGGGAGGTGATTCAACAATCAAAAATCTCTGCCATTTACACGTCCACTGATAGGAGACGCGGAAGGTATTAAACTGATATGAACAAAACTAAACTCACCACTCCTATCTGGTGGCACATTAGCTTGCCCGCGCAGTGCCCCAAATTTCAAGTAAGAGGACCGACCAAGCATCTTCTTCCATCTCCCTGTTACATAAATCAATGCCATATCCATAGAAATTGTAGAGAATATCCAGGATAGTTTTACAGGGCCAAATCATGTCGCCTGTTGAAAGAGGTGACCTTGCTCGGGTCCCAGGTGTGCGGTTCCTAAAATGGCTGCCATATACATGTCCACTGATAGGAGACGCGGAAGGTATTAAACTGATATGAACATTTATCCTATGCAAAGGAACTTCCTCAGGGACCAAAATACAATTCAATCAAATCAATCAATACAAAAAATGCATACGTTTGTATTGATTGATTTTATTGAATTGTATTTTGGTCCCTGAGGAAGTTCCTTTGCATAGGAACGAAACGCGTAGGACCTCGCTTTTGCTTTTATTTTCATTCAAAGAACGGCTACAATTTTATAGCCTTTTTATTACAATAATTTTGTAATTTTATAGCCTTTTTATTACAATAAAAAATGCAAAAGGAAGTCATGGCATGTCTGGCACACAGTGTTGGGGCAAGGGTCCATCTGACCACTGATACCTGGTCTTCAAAGCATGGTCAGGGCAGGTATATCACCTACCCTGCGCATTGGGTAAACCTGCTGACGGCTGACAAGCAAGGAATGCGTGGCATTGCAGAGGAGTTGGTGACACCGCCACGAATTGCAGGCAGTCCTGCTGCCATCTCCTCTACTCCTCCTACTCCATCCTCTTCCATAACCTCCTCGGCTGAGTCCTCTTGTGCTGCTGCGTCTTGCTCCACATCAACGGCACCCCCCCAGCTCCCCAGGTACTATTCCACATCCCGGATACGGCAGTGTCACGCCGTCTTGGGTTTGACTTGCTTGAAAGCAGAGAGTCACACCGGACAAGCACTCCTGTCCGCCCTGAACGCACAGGTGGAAAAGTGGCTTACTCCGCAGCAACTGGATATCGGCAAAGTGGTGTGTGACAACGGAAAAAATATGATAGCGGCATTGAAGTTGGGCAAGTTGACACATGTGCCGTGCATGGCACATGTGTGTAATCTGATCGTACAACGCTTTGTGCATAAGTACACAGGCTTACAGGACGTCCTGAAGCAGGCCAGGAAGGTGTGTGGCCATTTCAGGCGTTCCTACACGGCCATGGCTCACTTTGCCGATATCCAGCGGCAAAACAACATGCCAGTGAGGCGCTTGATTTGCGACAGCCCTACACGTTGGAATTCAACACTCCTAATGTTCGACCGCCTGCTCCAACAAGAAAAAGCTGTTAATGAATATTTGTATGACCGGGGTGCTAGGACAGCCTCTGGGGAGCTGGGAATTTTTTTGCCACGTTACTGGACGCTCATGCGCAATGCCTGTAGGCTCATGCGTCCTTTTGAGGAGGTGACAAACCTAGTCAGTCGCAACGAAGGCACCATCAGCGACATCATACCATTTGTTTTCTTCCTGGAGCGTGCCCTGCGAAGAGTGCTGGATCAGGCTGTAGATGAGCGTGAAGAAGAAGAGGAAGAGTTGTGGTCACCATCACCACCAGAAACAGCCTTATCAGCATTGCTTGCTGGACCTGCGGCAACGCTAGAAGAGGATTGTGAGGAAGAGGAGTCAGAGGAGGATTGTAGCTTTGAGGAGGAGGAGGAGGAGCAAGACCAAACACAACAGGCATCCCAGGGTGCTCGTTGTCACCTATCTCGTACCCGTGGTGTTGTACGTGGCTGGGGGGAAGAACATACATTCAATTACATCAGTGAGGAGGAGGAACGGGAAATGAGTAGCTCGGCATCCAACCTTGTGCAAATGGGGTCTTTCATGCTGTCCTGCCTGTTGAGGGACCCTCGTATAAAAAGGCTGAAGGAGAACGACCTGTACTGGGTGTCCACGCTACTAGACCCCCGGTATAAGCAGAAAGTGGCGGAAATGTTACCGAATTACAACAAGTTGGAAAGGATGCAGCATTTGCAAAATAAATTAAAAAGTATTCTTTACACAGCGTATAAGGGTGATGTCACAGCACAACGGGAATATAACAGGGGGAGAGGTGGAAGTCATCCTCCTCCTCCTCCCACGACCACGCCGGCAAGGACAGGACGCTTTAAAGACGTGTTGTTGATGTTGGACATGCGGACCTTTTTAAGTCCTATGCATCGCCACAGCCCTTCGGGATCCACCCTCAGAGAGCGACTCGACCGACAGGTAGCAGACTACCTCGCCTTAACTGCAGATATCGACACTCTGAGGAGCGATGAACCCCTTGACTACTGGGTGTGCAGGCTTGACCTGTGGCCTGAGCTATCCCAATTTGCGATAGAACTTCTGGCCTGCCCCGCTTCAAGTGTCCTGTCAGAAAGGACCTTCAGTGCAGCAGGAGGTATTGTCAGTGAGAAGAGAAGTTGCCTAGGTCAAAAAAGTCTAGATTACCTCACCTTTATTAAGATGAATGAGGGATGGATCCCGAAGGGACTGACACTGGGCGATACATTCGATTAAAAAAGGCCTGATGAGATGAGCTGCCTTGGGCTAAAAATGGTCCACACGCTGCTGTATTTTAGCTCTGAATGACGTTTGACTTGCGTGACTTATCCGCCACCAACTAGGGTTCAAGCCGCCATGTTTTAGGGCACTTTCTGCCTGTGAAACAAACATCAATTTTCTGGCCGCTGCTACAGCAGCGGCTGCAACAATACCAATTTTTTCAGGCATGTGTACATGCCTAATTTTTAGGCCCACTGGTGCAGCACTGTGGCTTCAAAAACCAAACCAAAAAAAAATCCTCCAAGATGGCACCAATATACCAGTGGTCTAAGCATCTTCCCACCTTGGCCTAAAAAGGGGAGGTGATTCAACAATCAAAAATCTCTGCCATTTACACGTCCACTGATAGGAGACGCGGAAGGTATTAAACTGATATGAACAATACTAAACTCACCACTCCTATCTGGTGGCACATTAGCTTGCCCGCGCAGTGCCCCAAATTTCAAGTAAGAGGACCGACCAAGCATCTTCTTCCATCTCCCTGTTACATAAATCAATGCCATATCCATAGAAATTGTAGAGAATATCCAGGATAGTTTTACAGGGCCAAATCATGTCGCCTGTTGAAAGAGGTGACCTTGCTCGGGTCCCAGGTGTGCGGTTCCTAAAATGGCTGCCATATACATGTCCACTGATAGGAGACGCGGAAGGTATTAAACTGATATGAACATTTATCCTATGCAAAGGAACTTCCTCAGGGACCAAAATACAATTCAATCAAATCAATCAATACAAAAAATGCATACGTTTGTATTGATTGATTTTATTGAATTGTATTTTGGTCCCTGAGGAAGTTCCTTTGCATAGGAACGAAACGCGTAGGACCTCGCTTTTGCTTTTATTTTCATTCAAAGAACGGCTACAATTTTATAGCCTTTTTATTACAATAAATCTGCATATTTATCATACCTACCACTATCGAGGTCTCATTCCATCTTTGGTCCGCTTGGAGTTCCAGTGGAGAGTGGAGACGTACAGCCACCCAAATCAATTCGGGCAGGCTCTTATTCTGGCGGGCGATTTATTCATTTTGATCTCGTGAGTGCAATATTGTATCAGCGCATTATCTCTCACTTTGCTGTATCACACTATGTTTCTTTATGGATTAAAAGCAGACTCTGCATCAACTGTGTAATTTTGCATGGGAGTTTTGCCATGGATCCCATGCCACAGTCCAGGTGTTAGTCCCCTTGAAACAACTTTTCCATCACTTTTGTGGCCAGAAAGAGTCCCTGTTGGTTTTAAAATTCGCCTGCCCATTGAAGTCAATGGCGGTTCGCGAAAATTTCGGGTTCGCGACAACACTAGCTAATAATAATAACTAAACTAATTCCATGCAATAGTCTGAGTGACAGGTGGACTAAACGCTGTCTGTAGTAGTGAGCTACAAGCTTGCATGCTGCCCTAATAAATGAACACTCCCGGCACTATAACTACTACAGTGCTCTAGACCAGAATCAGAAGCAAAATGAGGAGCCCTAAAAGGTTTAAATGGTACAGTCCATGATTGGTTTCTGGTCATTAGTCTATTTGGATCACATACCATGCCTTGAATAAAAACTTGTGTTTAAAAATGTGCTTCATTGACTACAGAAATGCAGGAGGAAGTAAGACACATGATGACTGCCTTTGTTCATTTGCATGTTGAGCTGGGAATCCTGGGAGTATTGTGGAATCATAATTTCTCAAAATGAACAATTACAAGTATATATGTATGTATGCATCATACCTTACCATGAATCGGGACGGGAAGCTGGTGGGAGGTGAAAAGGAGACCGTGACATAATTGAATCACTGGTGCTGCCCAAAGGTGTTGGTTCTGCAAGAGAAAGGGAGAGGTGCATCCAAAGAATTGAAAGGTCAGGCTGGTGTGAATGCAAACCAGGCTGACTGTCAATCATCAGGCCTGCCCACTGAAAACAGACCATGTAAGAGTACTCTTCAAGCTACATTTTTTTAGGACAGTTACCTGGTGTCCCCAAAATTGAACATCATGGAACAAAGTTGGGACTGTGGAATAAGACCTGAACATTGGAACTGTCTAATTGAAATTGAGTGTGTTGGGAGACATGATGTATTGGTTTATGCCTGGGTGTATTATACATCCACGCCAGTGGCATACACACAACCCATGGTGCCCCGGTGCGAAAACTGATCCGTGGGCCCCCCCCTGCGCGCGCTTACTCTGCGCGGGCTGGGGTCGCAACACATGGCGGCGGGCACCGGGTCGCAGGGCTGCGACCTGTGTGACCGCGGTATGTACGCCAGTGCATGCATAAACACATACACTTAAAGGACCACTACAGACACCCAGATCACATCAGCTCAATGAAGTGGTCTGGGTGCCAGGTCTCTAGTTTTAACCCTGCAGCTGAAAACATAGCAGTTTCAGAGAAACTGCTATGTTTCACTGAGGGTTAATCCAGCCTCTAGTGGCTGTCTCATTGACAGCCGCTAGAGGATTTTCTGCGATTCTCACTGTGAAAATCACAGTGAGAAGACGCTGAACGTCCATAGGAAAGCATTGAGTAATGCTTTCCTATGGGCGGTTTGAATGTGCGCGTGGCTCTTGCCATGCATGCGCATTCGGAGCTGAGAGGCGGATCGGGGCGGAGAGATTCCCAGCGCCAAGGGAGTCCGGCGCTGGAGAAAGGTAAGTGCTTAAGAAACACACACACACTCTCATGAACAGACACACATTTACTGACAGACACACACTCAGTGACAGACATACATACACACTCACTAACAGATGCACACAAACATACTCAGTAACAGACACACACACTCTAACACACACACACACACACACACACACATTAACATACACTCACACACACACACTAACATACACACACTCACAAACACACACTAACATACACTCACACACACTAACACACACGCACACGATAAAACACACACTCACACTCTAACTCACACTCACACTCTAACTCACACTCACACACACTCTAACACACACTCACACACACTACCATGCACTCACACTCACAAACACACACTAACATACACTCACACACACTAACACACACTCTAACATACACTCACACACACTAACACACACTCTAACACACACTCACAAACACTAACATACACTCACACTCACAAACACACACTAACATACACTCACACACACTAACACACTCACTAACACACACTCACACTCTAACACACACACAAACACACTCTAACACACACTCACACTCTAACTCACACTCACACTCTAACTCACACTCATACTCTAACACACACAAACACACACTAACATACACTCACACACACAAACACATTTTTTTTTAATCCCCCCAGCCTCCTTACCAGTGGGAGAGCTGAGGGGATTCCCTGGGGTCCAGTGGTGTTGCTGGCCCTGCTGTCCGGTCCTGCGGGCGCGTGAGGGAGCACTGTCCCCTGGGTGCTCCCTCTTCAGCTCCCTCGCGCGCCGCGTACTGATGCCGGAGCCGGAAGATGACGTCATCTTCCGGCTCCGGTATCAGTGCGGTGCGCGAGGGAGCTGAAGAGGAAGCACCCAGGAGACAGTGCTCCCTCGCGCGCCCGCAGGACCGGACAGCCGGGTGACAGCAGGGCCAGCCTCGGGGGGCCCTGAGGTGGCCGGCTCCTGGGCCCCCCAGGAGAAGAGGCTGGCCCAGTGACATACATACCTGGGTCGCAGGGCGGCCGGGCCCCCTGGTGGGCCGGGCCCGGTCGCAGCCGCGACCCCTGCGACCCCGGTATGTACGCCACTGATCCACGCATACTCTTCCACTAACTCTTGTTCCTTGTTTTGTTTTTTGTTTTCATTCTCTGATCCTTATTAAGAATATTTATGACTCTGGAAGAATGTTCTAATGTCTATTTTTATTTTAGCTTTGAAACTCATATTTATTTTTATTATTATTAATATTATGTTATTACTCTAGCTTACATGCTAGCGGGAGTGGGGTATAGTGACACAAAGGGTATACGCAGGGGTAATGAAATAGGTGGCTAGAAAAGTTTTCACTGAGAACTTAGTACGTTTTTTTTTGAGGGAGAGGGAGAATGAAAACCCGCTAACAGTTTAAATGATATGTTTTCCTGAAGAAGTGTGTTTTCAAAGATTTTTTTTAAGGAGTGGAGACTGGGTGAAAGTCTAATGGAGAAGGGAAGGGAGTTCCACAGAAAAGGTGCAGCCCTGTAGGAGTCTTGGAGGTGAACATCAGATGTACGGACAGAGGATAGACATAGGTCTTCAACAGAGCGCAGGGGCCTCATCTGGACATACTTGTGTATTAGGGAGGATAGGTAGATAGGGGCATCATTATGTAGGGACTTGTAAGCAAGCACCAGAATCTTAACTTGAGCACTATATCTAACTGGATGCCAATGTAGGGACTGACAGAAGGGGGAGGCGTGGGAGGTGCGGGCGGATTTGAAAATGAGCCTTGCTGCCGCATTCATAATAGATTGCAGCAGTGCAATCTGGGAACACGTAAGACCACTGAGAAAGGGATTGCAGAGGTCAAGATGAGAAAGAACAACGGCATGGACCAGCACCTTAGCCGCGTCTGATGTTAAATAGGGGCGGATGCGAGCTGTGTTTTTGAGATGGAAGTGGCAGGATTTGTCGATCGACTGGACATGAGGGTTAAAGAGAACACCTAGGTAACGAGCCTGTGAGGTAGAGGTAATGGTAGAGCTGTTGACTTGGGAGGGAGACAGACACGGGAGTAGCAACACTTGAGGGAGGAAAGACCAGAAGTTCTGTTTTGGACAGGTTGAGTTTAAGGAAGTGAGCAGCCATCTAAATGGAAATCGCGGAGAGGCAGTCAGAGACATGAGTCAAGATGGGCGGAGAGAGATCAGGAGAGGACAGGTAAATGTGCGTGTCATCTGCAAATAAATGTTAATGTAAGCCAAAGGAGCTGATGAGTTTACCAAGGGAGGCAATATAGATGGAGAACAGAAGGGAACCAAGGACTGAATCTTGAGGGACACCAAGAGAGAGGGGATGGGGAGAAGAGGCCGGGCCAGAGAAAGAAACACTAGAAGAAGCTGTTGATGATCAACAGTGTCAAAGGCAGCAGAAAGATCAAGGAGAATTAGGATAGAGTAATGGCTGTGAGATTTAGCAGTGATTAAATCATTGGATGCTGTGGTCACAGCTGTTTCAACAGAGTGACGAGCGCGGAATACAGACTGAAGCAGGTCAAGCAGAGAGTTGGATTTGAGGAAATCTGTCAATCTCGCATACACAACTCTCTCAAGGATCTTGGATATTAGACCTCTGTTGTGGTTATTCTGATGTTGCTATAACCCATCTGTCTCATTTTAAGTTTCAATTCTGTGTCATTTTGCTAGACATGTATAGTGCCAGGTAAGTTATCAACACACTGGGCCTTTAAGTGCAAGATTTTTTTCACATGAATTGTATATTATGGAAAAATGAATCCATTGAGGTATTCTAGAAACATCATAATAAAACCTTAGAACACCAAAGGCCTTTCTAAATTATGATATGCCAAGATAGCTGAGGAGAGAGAATGGGATCCTGAGTGAGAGAGCAGAATTCAAATGTTAGTGTAGCTCTCATTGTTATTGGGCAAACTAGAATTTTATTACTAGATTTACTAGATTTTTTTATTTACTAGAATTAATATTTTCATTACAAAACATCAATTTTGGACCTTGTTCAGGGGTGCGGAGCCTGACTGCAGAAGTGAGCAGTCGCAAGACGTAAGAGCTCTGGTACACAAACACAAAACCAGTTTTTTTAGCCACCTTACTCGCAGCCATCGTGTCCAGCAGGCCCTCCACACAAAGCCTAATCAGTATGGGTAGAAAAAAAAAAAAAACGGACAAGCCGAACCTGGGCTTAACGATTGGTGATCTATGGTGGCAGGCACAGGGCACGACAGGGACTAAAATGGCCACCCTCTCCGACTGCGGATCCAACTTCAAGGAACGATTTCTCTTGTGGAGTGGAGGAACAGATCCTGCCGTCAGCAATACAACCACAGCACAGCCCAGACATTCCTGACACTGCCTGTTGAAGGAACTCCTGGAAGAGCTCCAGAAGAATATCTCGGCAGATGTTGCGGCAGTCCGCGGCGACATACAGGGCCTTGCGTGCCGCATGGGCGCTCTGGAGGGCGCGAAAGCCACAAACACTCACCACAGTAGCAGAATGGATGCTCTAGCTACACCTTTATTCCCTTTGTTTGGCTGTATGTACTCCCCCTGTTCGTTTACCGAACCAACTGTTGTGTGTGGGTCCCCAGATTTATTTTGAATTTTGGTCACCCTGTGCCCATTATTGGTGCAGGGTATGTTGAACTTATTGAGAATAACAGTGCTCCCTAGCTAGAAAACTAGCAGGGGGTACAAAGAGAGATGGGTTACAGGGGTGGCAACAAGGGCATAACCCTGCACAAAGCGCAAAATATATAAAGAATAAGGGATGAAGGCGAAACCACCTCGTACCAAGACGGGTCGTTCCCCTTCAAACCACCCCAAAATAAACATCTATAGAAAATAAATACATTTTATTAAGAGTAACAGTATAAAAAAATATATGTTGAACTTATTGCTTGTCTGTGCCACTCCCTCTCCCCCTCCCCCTTTTTCCTGTCCTATTGTTTCCCCAGCAGGGCATTGTCCCAGGGACACTGCCAGACCAGTTTAAACTGGCTGATTTGTCTCTTCTCAATCTCCCTTGCTATTTTTGACCCCACCCTTCCGAATACTATAGTACTCTAGTCACCATTGTATGTAAATGAGGCTATTGGGGGCTTAAAATACTTGTGCTATGTCTAGTAAAGTTAGTTGCTTTTTTAACCTATACCATGTGTCGTCTGGTGTTTGGGGAATGGGATATAAGCTGATGATGATATATGAATGGGATATAAGCTGAGGGTGTCCAGGGCTGTATGCACATTAGCCTGGTCCAGGGTGGAAAAGGCCCTCAGTGATCTCAGACAAGCCTCGGTGACTGGATATGAAGTGCTCCAGGGTCCCTGATAACCAAGAGGTAGCAGACTTGGTCGAGGTACTTAGTCAGAGTACTGGAGCTCCGTCACAAACAAACATATAGTAACACTGCAACAGGAGGTCCAGAACTTACGGGTGCAAAATCAGAAGCATAAAGACACCAGGCGCCGCAGCAACCTTAAGGTGCGTGGGGTGGCTGAAACCATTCAAGACGTCGAATTGCTTTCACAAGGTGTTTATGGGAGACATTATTGCCTCCAAAACAAGCCAGAGTGATGCAACTGGAAGGCCAAGGGACCAGGGGGTCCAATTCAGAAGTGGGGTTGACAAAACCACTGTCCTCAATGCCCTGAAGGAAAAAACCCTGTACCAATTCGAATCAATGTCTCTCACCTTCTACGCCGACCTCTCAGGAAGCACCCTGGCCTAAATGCCTCAGACCGATTACCATACTCCTACAGCACCACAACTTGTGGTACCAATGGCACCCCTCCCGCACGCTTCTGGTCTACCACAGAGACACCACATACAAAAGCTCCAAGAGGCCACAGCTCTACTGCACAATCTGGGACTTCCTATGGACTCCCTCAACCAAAACAGGCAGGCTAAGGCACAGCAGCGCACTCACACCTGGGACCCAGCTTGGATCACCCCCTTTATCCCGCAGAAACCCACGCCGTACTCGGTAGTGATGACTTGAACCTCGGCCGAGAATTCTAACCTCTCAAATGAGGCATCCCATGAACTAGATGGCACCTATATCAAATCACGTTGCGTCCTTTTACTTTTATTATTAACAGTTAAACCTTAGTTCCCATATATTTTTTTACCCATGCAGACCAGCCGGTCTAATAACACACCTCTTACCCTCAAGCCACAGTTTTTAAGGTGGTAATGCCAGCTGGCACATTGAGGCGACAACCCACACCTGAGCTCCGACTATCATTCTCATTATTAACTTTATGTCTAGCATTGTTTGTTCTCTTTCTACTGTTAGACCACCATGCCAACCCACATGCATGCATACCCAAAATGTCAATACTAAGGAACACACAAATGCCAAACCTTGCTTGCACTACTCATAGATTTTCAGTATTAATAAACGATGTTGTCATGCTCTGTTGCTATAAATGGGCTTGCATTGGCTGTCGTCACGACGCAAGCTCTCTTGTTAAATTACACACTACAAAAATAAAGAGTTATAAAAAAATAAATTGGATTCAGCTAATAGTACATTTAAGGAATGGAACTCCATTTTGTTAAGTTCCATCTAGACTTTACTTTATTTAGTTCTATTATAGCGTAGTTGAATTTTGAAGTGGTAAAATGTCTATTGTTGCTTACAATGATAAATGTCTTCTCTAACTGACGTATGTTAATATGTTATATCTTACAGGGTTTCCTGGAGAGAGAGGACTTCCTGGCGAGAGAGGTATGAAAGGAGATGATGGGAATATTGGGCCACCTGGACTTGTCGGACTAAGAGGGTTAAAAGGTAAGGATTACATGGTATTATTTTGAGTACAGTGTACTAATACCACACTGTTACACATGTTTGACATGGGTTGGACTTCATTTCAGAAGTTGTTGTGCACCAGCCAGACATATTTGATTGGGGGAAGATCTGAAGGTACACCAATAACATGAGTTTATATTTTTTTAGCTGTGTGATGGGATAACTATAGTAATAAAATCAGAAGATCAATATGAGCAACAGATCCAGTTTGTCTTGCTGTTATTGGAATCACTGGCATGAGAGAAGACTTATACTATCCGTCTTAAAACCAGAGTTATCTAGGCCATCATGCTGTTCTTAAGGGAGTTGTTCTGGTGAGTATAGTTAGTCCCTGTAGGCTTTTTAATGTAAACACTGCTTTTTCAGAGAAAAGACTGTGTTTACATTACAGTTTAGGAACACCTCTAGTGATCACTCCTCAGTCGGCCACATGGTACTTAGGTTCAGTATCTCCACACTCTATATAGGGATGCTGAACTTTCCCCATAGGGATGCATTGATTCAATGCATCTCTATGAGGAGATGCTGATCGGCTAGGGCAACATTGGTCCTGCCCCCACCTCCTTGGCTGAGAACATCAGAATTGACAATCTCAGCCAATCCAATGCTTTCCTATGATTGGCTGAGATTATCAATTCAGATGATGGCAGTGGAAATAATGTAAGTTTTCTTAATATTTAAGGGGAGTAAGGGGGGCCAGTGACCATTCATGTGTTTTTTTTTTACCAAGATAGTGTCCCTATAGTGTTTCTTTAAGATACAGTATTGAAAGAATGCAGCGCTTATTATAGAGGGAGATATAATCACCTTTGTAATAGTATGGAAGGAGACCCTGCTCTCGTATGTATAATGCACCAGATAAAATGAATACAAATAGTGAAAAATAATTATTTTCTTTTATCCTGGTTTCCAGTTGACTACTATTGCCTCCTACCATCAGGGGAGTGCACTTTTTTTGACTTTTTAAATTTCACATTTTCATATATACCTTTAATCTGTATGATCTGCACTATGTTTCGCTATTTGTATTTATAGGTATTCATTTTATCTGGTGCATTATACATACGAGACCAGGGTCTCCTTCCATACTATTACAAAGGTGATTATTCTAATTATTTTTAGGTATTATTCTACCTCTATAATAAGCGCTGTATTCTGTTTATTTCTGTTTATCTGTTTCTTTCTGTTTATCTGTTTATTTCTGTTTATCTGTTTGTGTTATTTGGAAAACACAACACATTATACATACGACTGCTTAGCTGCTACTGAAGTATAGCTGCTTGGATATTATTGACTATATTGTTTACATCAGCTCTAATACCTATCAACCTTTCTGTTCAAGCTACAGTATTGATCATACTCTGACATCAAATCTGTCATAAACATAATAGGAAAACTGAGGGACAAGGTTAGTTACCCTGCTTTATCTTTAGTCCATTGGACATCTAATAAAAACCAGAAGCAGTTTATTGTCAATTATAATATTTATTACTAAGGCCATTTGGATGTTTCTTAATTTAGCAAGACAGAAGAAACATATTCAAAAGAACACTATAGCATTTGGAAAACAAACATGTATTCCTAACGTAAAGGTGTTAGCCTGCCTATTGGGTGGGTACTACTTTAAACATTCACAGGGGAGGGGGGCAATAGTTTTCCAACCTGTTACTCATGGGTGGGGGCCCTGATATTAATAACAAAGGGAGAGACCTAGTGTCAGCACCTGGCCCCCCTCCCCTGGGTGCCAGGTGGGGGCCCTAATGTTATTTTTAAAGGGGCAGACCAATTGTCTCCACCCATGGCCCCCACCCATGCATGGTGGGTCGTGTCCCTAATAATAAAAAAAAGAGTGGACCTATTGTCTGCTCCCCTAGCTCCCATTCAATCCCCTAATCCCCTAGCCAACCTCCCTACCTACCTCCCTCATCCTACTAATAGTGAGAAGGCCAATAAATCTAAAACCTGTGAAAAAAAATATCATAATTACTACCAGAAGTTTACTTTATTCTAATTCTTCTGTTCTTCAGCCCCCAAAAAGGGCAAATACAATTCTACAATAACCATCATCACTAATTAATATTTTAAAAAAAGGCCAGATAGCCGAAAAAATAAAAAATAAAATGCATCACAAAAAAAAATGTATCCATCTTGACCAATGGAGGAATGTTCGTTGTAGAATGAGCATTATATATGCTTTTACAAAGCAATGCCAGCGAGCACATAATTGGCATGTTTTTTAAATCTGGGCCCGAAGTTGAAGTCTCCGGGCCTGGATTTCATTTAGTCGGCCTGGATTTGGTACAACTGAAACCCAGACCAAATTCTGGCCTGGTTGGGGACCTGAATTACAAAATCCAGACGTTAATGAATCCAGACGTTTTGTTGAATTTTGTTGGACTTTAGTGAATAACCCTGAAAATATCTCCTAGTATTACTGCTTGTAGTAATACCTACAGGGTTATTTACTAAAGTGAGAATTCAAGGTGAATTCAAAATTTATTTAAAATTTAAGGTCAAAATAGCCAAACTGGAAAAGTTCAGCTATCCTTTCATTTCAGCTACTCTGGCCTTAAATTTGAAATTCACCATAAATTATCACTGTATTAAATAATCTTGCTTGTTCAATTTCCCATAAATCTGCATAAAGTGTGTTATGAGAGAGTACCTGTGACATCCTAATAAATCTCTTGGAAAATAAGAATAAACTGCATACTCATTTTCTTAAATAAAGAAACTAGTTCCAATAATTGTTCTCAGCCTCTTAAACTATCAACTGTTTAAACAACATGATGAAATGAAGTCAGAGGTGAGGTTAGAGATACAGTCCCTGCGGTAATAAAACATCCTGGGTCGATGGGAAAGCTAATACAATTGACACAGATCTTCCTGAGGAGAAATAAAACAATTTATGAGTGATTGCTGGTGAGAAAGGGTTCCAGCCCGAACGTCCACGGCTTTCTGGTCAAAATCAGACACACTTGTTGGCTGCATTCCATAAAAGTGAACTGTGTCTTTCTGCTAACAACGTTGGCTGTCGGAGAATTCCGGGACGGTAATCTCTAGAAGGCCAATGTAAAGACGTGACAAACAAGTATCAACGCATACAGAAGTTGTGTCACCTGCGACTTGGTGAGAGTTTCGTGTTTGATTGCCTCGGTAAACATGTGTTGAATTGTTTCCTGGGGTTAATATGTGCAGCAGACGTAGGTGTTATAAACTTACCTCTGAGTATCAAAATGCCAGTTAATGTAATGGACTGAAGGTTAAGCACTAGTGCATTTTCACAGTTGCAGGTGTGAGCTTATTGCACTGATCCTGTGCTCCCATCCCACATGATGTTCCCTCACACATTATTCATACTCTACCCCCATCTCTAACTCTGCTTTTCACTAAAATATTAAATGTCTTCCTCTTTTCTGGTATCTATTCTCCTCCCTTCAAGGAACAAAATTCCAGTGCTTAAAAAGTCCAACCTTGAACCAAAGTCCCCAGTGAACTACCTCTCAGTGTCCCTGCAACTATTTGCCAAGATCTTTGTGTCTTCACTAACAAATCACTTTTTAAACTGCCATTTATGACCTATCCTGACTGTAAAATCAATATGTCACGTCCAGACCCCTCTCTCCTGTCAAAGAACCGTGCTTGTTCTTAATGTATATTTGTACCCCTGACTGATACCTTCAGAACGTCTCTAGGGCTGCATTGTTCCTATGGAACTTGCTTCTCTGGTCCATTAGACTCTCCCTCAGTCTTCATTAATGCAAAAAACAAAATTCATAAAAGAAATCACTTCTTCAAGAAAGCACATCAGCTAAACTGTTAGCGTTCTTCTCTCTCCCTTTCCAAAACTCCCTAACCAACTTTACTTTCTCTTCTCCAGCTATGTCATTTGACATTTAATATTTCATTTTATTGTAACTGTTCCTGTCAACCAACTAGTTTTGTGTGTGAAATATGTTTTAGCCTTACCTTTGTGTAATAAAACCCACTCCCATTGGAATATAAGGTGGTTTGAGCAGAGCCCAACTTGTCTTGTTCAAACTACTTGTTGGTTTATTGACCTATTGTACAGTGCTGTAAAATATGTTATAAATAATTAATACTAGTAATATTATAATATTGTAATTATTGTAATATTTACTTATAATATGAAATACTAGGCTTGTGAATTTAGTTTCTCCCATATCATGATTCATCTGAATTTTGGGTGATCCGTGACTTACCATGAATTCCGGACTGGCATATGGATGATTCACAAATTAAATAAAACCGACATTGGGCTGACTGTTGAGTTTGATTTGTGATTCCGAGATCTGTCTGTGGTACCAAAATAAAAGGTTGCTAAATGGTAAGAATAGTGGTTGATGGTTATAAATCACTAAATATGGATTTTATTCACAGATCAAGTGAAAATCTGAGTCATTTATCCTGAAAATAGAATATTTTGGGGACAACTCAATTTCTGCCAAATGTCAGTTTGTCTCTGGCAGATTTTCTGAACCAAGATTCTGATTTGGAAACGAATCAGAAGAACGCATAAGGGTGCAAAAATGGGCCAATCAGTGTACTGCTAAATATTTCCATATTATTGGTTTACAGATCAAGTGAGAAAAAGCAAACAATAGAGGGAGAAAAGGACACGCGGGAAAAAAACAATCTATATTTATATATTAAATAATTTCCTTAGAGGTATATTAATGCAATCAATTAAAGATGTTGTTTTGGAACGTGCCCTCATACTGACATAAATGTATAGTTAAAAGAGAGATAGGAATTATTTTCTGCATTTAAAAGATACTTTGTGTGTATACCAACATCTCAATTGGTAAATAAATGCATTTGTTTTAGGGTATTATGGCTGAATGAGCAGCCAGGCGACGAGCTTTTCTGAAACATTTAAGGGGACTTTGTGACCTACTGAAACCACCTTTAGTATTGTAGAAGCTGATTTAGCATTGTTATTATTGTAGTCTTTATTACTCTGTTCTGTTATATATTCTTACTTGCTGTAAATTTAGAGAGAGGAAATATACAGAGGGTAGAGGGAGCTACAACGAGAGGGCAGGAATAGAGAAGGAGAGGAGAGACAATTCAGAAAAGAGTAAGAATGAGCTGATGATAAATGTGGAGAAAACCAAAATGTGTTGAAAGAACAGAGAGGTACAGGCAGCTAAAACGAGAGGAAAGTCAAATAGAGAAGAGAGGTAAAGAGGACTTGTCACAGAGTGCTTCCAGCAGGGCAGATTGTAAATTGCGTAATAGGTTCGCCTTTACTCAGAAAAGACTGCTGGATTGATTTGGTAATTTTATAACATGACAGGAGGCTTCGTATTTGCTTAAGACTTTCTTTACTTAAGCTTCACAGCAGCACTTTTTTACTTAGTAACAGGATAACCAATCAGAAAAATTTAACATGGTATAAAAGTCCCTCCCTGTGACGTCACTTCCTCTTTCTTTGCTGCTTCACACCAGTACAGGTCAGAGTGCCACTGTCTCCTACTTTTCTGTGGTTTCTGTGGTTTATTCTTTATTCTTTATTCTTTATTCTTTATTTTTTACCTATCCGTTTCTGTCATAATTTCACTTTATATATGGTTTTTATTCCTAGGCGTTTGTTTCCTACCCTATCTTATTTTTTCCCTAAGTTTCTCTTAACTTAGTTCTTATTTCTACCTTATTTTTCTTTTCTCATTCTTACAGTTACATTTCTGTTTTGTATATCTATCGAATGTATTATATTTAAATTTTCAAATATACCGTTTTTAACAGTCCGGGTTGCGGTCGGCATATTTTGCCCCGTTTTCCCGGGCTTTCTGGGCCGTGGAGAACGCCTCCAGCGGCCCCGAGCGCGCACGGCGGCCATCTTGGATCTCGCACACCTCTGCGAGATCCAAACGGCCGCTTCTCTTCCTTGTGCGCATGAGCACGATCGCGGCGGCCATTTTCTTGGAGCCGCGATCGGAGCCCAAATAGCCGCACGGCGGCCATTTTAACTGCACTTCAGCAGTTCCTTTATTTCTAACACCTGGATAAAGATATATATATATTTTACACTACTATTTTTCAGATAATAATAATATTACCTCAGAGTAGGCTTGATTTCACTCCCCTTGGAAATACCTCACTCTGTAATTTCAATTTGATGAGTTACTGGCTTATACTACTCCCCCTGGTGGTGAATTGAAAGTACTACTTGGAACCAAATATTTATATTTCGGTTTTATATTCAACATCTCATTTCTGTTGGGATTACCCCATTACCATTCAACCTGAGTTTTTCATCACATTTATACTGATTTATTGTAAGATTAAATCCCTAAATATATTTATGATTGCTGTTATGATATACAGCCCATGATTGGCCCGCTTTGTCTGTGCCGCTATACCTCTATACGGGTTTGAAATATTACTCCCTGAGGTTATTAAGTCTGGGTGACCCCCAGCTACAGCTTGCACTGTTTTAAAACATTTTAATAAAGTTTTGTGTTATTTCGGACGGCCTCAAATACATTCTAATGCTGGCCTATTCTGCCCCATAGGTATCATCACTATTGCTATGGAGGCTTCAATCCAAGACCAAAACTTACAAGCTGTTATAAATGCGGCTGTTGCCGCTTCACTGGAAAAGGCCCTGGCTCGGGTGCTGCCCATTGAGCCTAAAGACCCAAAAACTTCTGAGCCCCCGCCTTCTGAGGAAGAGGCGGATGATTCAGATTCCACAAGAAGGAACCCTTCCAAACCCAATAAAAGATATTGGAAAGGGGATGGGCCAGAACCCCTCAAACGCAAGGGGAAAGAACCGGCAAAATGCCCGAAACAGACTGACACCAAAACTAAACATCCCGTGCAACCTACTCTGTCAGAGGAAGAGGACGACTCCTTTGATTTACACCCCTTGGCCATCCTAGATGAGTGGCAAGCCGACCACTCTTCTGAAGATGAAGAAGACTGGCCTGTGGCTTCTTTTAAAGGGGCACCTTTCCCTCAAGATTTTAATAGAGATCTCACAACAGCGGATTCTGTACCCGAACAGAACCCTTCGGAAGACGCCGAAACCTTTATGGATACACTGGGTCAACCCCTATTTGACCCACGGCATATCAGATATCCTCGGTCTTCGGAATGGTCACTCCCATTTCATCTCTCCCAATATATCCATTTCTGGATCAGGAGACCACTAGACCGAGAGGTCCGCAAGCGCCTAAGAGCGGAATGCCCTAGGCCGACCTTGCCGGACAAGGTAGCCATGACCCCGGAGTTCGATCTAATGCTCTGCACATACCTAGCCAGAACTGGCCGTGACCCTAAAAAGGGCATTGAGCGCAGCCTACGCCTCACCCAGGACAAGATGTTGGATGTCCTGGGGCCCCTGGCAAGAATTCTACTTTTGGCTGATGAAGCCCTCACTAACGAGGGCCCCTTAGACCCATCGGTTATAAGAGAATGGGCACTACGCTCCATTTGCCTGCTGGGCAATGCAAATACTTCCCTACGTACGGAGCGTAGAAAAGCAGTGCTGCTGCGTATGGATGCCAAATTAACTGATCTGGGCACCAAAGAATTGGGCCCCAAGGCTAAGGGTCTATTATTTGGAGAACCCTATATCAAAGAGTTACACAAGCATGTAAACTTATACACTACTTTGAACAAAGCACAATCATCCATGAAAAGAGTATTCCACCAACAACCCTCTCGGGTTTTTGGAAGGGCTGGCCGTTCAAGGGGTCGTACAGTCAGCCGCTTCTGGGCCTCAGGCCAACGCCAGCGACCCCCCACCTCATCCTTCTTCCCCAACTACCAGTCAAGGGGTTTCTACACCCAAAGAGCAGACAGGGGAAGAGGAAGCAGAGCCCGTGGACGCAACAGATACCCTACAGGTGAGACTTCCTACCTTTCATCTTACTACGATTTATCATGCGGGCAGGTTATTACATTGTCTAGATATGTGGAAGACGCTGTCTTCAGATACCTGGGTTCTAAACACAGTCCGGGGTTATTTGATAGAATTTTATTCTCTTCCTACTCAAACAGGTTTTCCCCATTACCCGATAATGTCAAGAGCTCAAACCACCCTCCTCGATTCGGAGCTACGTTCCTTACTAACAAAAGGAGCTATTCAACCAGCTCCACACGACAAAGGCTTCCTAAGTTCCATCTTCCTAGTCAAGAAGAAATCAGGGGAATTTCGCCCAGTAATCAACCTTCGTCAGTTGAATACTTTCGTGATATACAGGCATTTCAAAATGGAAGGGATTCATCTACTCAGGGACATCCTCCGACCAGGAGATTGGTTCACCAGACTCGACCTCAAGGATGCCTACCTCTCCGTACCGGTACATACATCCAGCCGACGTTTCCTCCGCTTTCTTTGGCACCACCGGGTCTTCCAATTCACCTGCCTTCCATTCGGCCTGAGTTCCGCTCCATGGTGCTTCACCAAACTACTCAAACCAGTCACCGCGCATCTTCGAGCAAGAGGCATTCGCTGCCTAATCTACCTCGACGACCTCTTACTACTCTGCGACGACGCATCCAGTCTACAGTCACAAACGAACTACGCATCTTCATTGATCGAATCCTTGGGATTCGTCATCAACAAGGCGAAATCCTCACTGACTCCATCCCAAATTATTCAATTTCTCGGCTTCGAGATCGACTCCTCTACCTGTGTTCTCCGCCTACCTCAAGCCAAACTAACTGCGATCAGGAAGGAACTACGCAAGACGCTTCGACAAGTGGATATCCCTCTCCGAGGTTTAGCTCGGATTGTAGGCCTACTTTCGGCTTCCATTCAGGCGATCTACCCAGGTCCCCTCCATTATCGGGCCATGCAACGTCTGAAGGCTCAGTTCCTCCAGACCCATCCATCATACGACCAGAGGGTCCCGATCACTACCGAGGTGAGGGAGGAACTCAACTGGTGGCTCCGCCACATGTCTGCCTGGAATGGCAAAGCAATTTTCGGCCCCACTCCAGACTTCGTGGTGGAATCAGACGCGAGCCTCCAAGGCTGGGGCGCAACTTGTCATGCAACTTCCACCGGGGGACCATGGACCGCGGCAGAACACTCTCTCCACATCAACTGTCTGGAGTTAATTGCAGGTTCGTTCGCAATCCGCAGTCTGGCCAACCACCTCTCAGACTGCTGTATCCTCCTTCGAATGGACAATATCTCAGCTGTCCAATACATCAACAAACTGGGAGGGGCCAGATCACGTACCCTATCCGAAGTGACAAAGGACATCTACAATTTTTGCTTCCAACGCAACATAACAATTCGAGCAGAATATCTCCCGGGAGAAACGAACATTACTGCGGATTGGTTCTCCCGGCATTGGAGGGACGTCAGCGACTGGCGCCTGCACGAATCAGTTTTCTTCCACATCTCCAAGCTCCGAGGACCGTTTACTCTGGACCTTTTCGCCTCCCGAACGAATTTTCAAGTCCCACATTTCTTCAGCTGGCTACCAGACCCAGAATGCTTGGCGGTAGATGCCTTCCTTCAAAAGTGGCCGACAACGGGAGCCTACGCCTTCCCTCCCTTTGCAATGATCCCGAGAGTCCTTCTCCAGATCCGCAGACAACAAGTCACGCTGGTACTGCTCACCCCGCTCTGGCAGGGCCAAGCATGGTTCCCAGATCTCCTGGACCTATCCTGCCAACATCCCCTCCTTCTACCTCCATGGCCCAACCTGCTAGAGGACCCCCAAGGAAACCCTCATCCGATGATAATTCAGGGCCACCTCCAACTAGTGGCTTGGACTCTTTCAGGGGATCCTGGAATTTCGGAGAATTATCGCAGAGAACTAAGGAACTCCTCTGGGATTCTTGGGCACCTGGAACCAGAAGATGCTACCTTTCCTCCTGGGGTGCTTGGTGCAATTGGTGCCTGGAACGGAATACCGATCCCCTTACAGCCCCTAGACAGTTCATTTTGAATTTCCTCTCACATCTATTCGACTTAGGCCGCTCATACCGTTCCATCAACGTTGCCCGGTCAGCAATTTCAGCGGCCCACGTGCCTTTAGAGGGAGCTCCGGTTGGCCAGGACCCTTTGGTTTGTAGACTATTGCGGGGCATTAAACTAGCTCGCCCCCCAACACCGAAATACTCCCACCTATGGGACGTTAATGTCATGATTCGCTTCCTTGAAGCTTGGCCGAACAACGAGGATCTAACCCTACGTCAACTCTCAGCAAAATTCACTCTGTTACTTTGCCTCATCTCCTTCCGAAGAGTATCAGACGTTCGAGCATTCGACCATAACGCTATCAACTTCTCCCCAGAAGGTGTCACCTTTTCCGTATCCAGACGGACAAAATCAAACTCCTCTTCAGTTTTTTACCCTTATTTCCCTAACCATCCAAAATTGTGTGTGGTCTCTCTTCTCTCTCGTTATTTATCAGTCACCTCCTCTCTACGTTCAACCTCCTCCAGCCAACTATTGATCTCATACGTCCGACCCCATCATCCCGTATCAACCACAACCCTTGCCAGATGGCTTAGGTGGTTGCTCTCCCTAGCCGGGATTGAAACTTCCTTCGGAGCCCACTCCATCAGGGGTGCGGCGGCATCAGGAGCATTCAACGCTGGAGCCTCTCTTCGGGACATCCTTCACTCAGCAGACTGGTCCAGGGAACAGACGTTCCGCAACTTCTACTTTCGTCCAGCTGGGCACGCTTCCTTAGCCCTCCTGGGGGAGCGTTAAAACAGCAAATACGAAGCCTCCTGTCATGTTATAAAATTGTAGATTATGCTAGCTTTAGTGTACTGATAATCTTAATTTTATTAATGACAGGAGGCGAGTATTTCCCACCCATTCACCTTCGTTTCTTCCCCCCCCTTAGGTTGCCTCTTTAGGTAAGTTTATCTAAGATATGAGTAACACGCTATGTATATTCTACCAGGGGGGGCTAAGGATTTTTCTCCATGGTTATATAAATTAACACTTTAGGGGAGGTGGTCTATTATATATGATTTTTTCTAATTACTGGACACCATAATTTTAGAAGTCCAATTCTCGGATTAATCCTTGGTTTCGACTCTGCTCTCTCGTTTCAGCGTAAAGCCCCTCAAGAGGACAAGTCTAGCTGCTGTCTCATCTCAAGCTTCATCTCAGCTCTACTAGAAGTCATGTTTTCGTTCCTGTTCCCTCTCAAGCATCAACTTTCTCGTCTGGCTTTTCCGGATTTCTCATCGGTTCCCTTTACAGTTTTCCCGTTCCTTTTGTTCGCAGCCAGAAAGAGGAAGTGACGTCACAGGGAGGGACTTTTATACCATGTTAAATTTTTCTGATTGGTTATCCTGTTACTAAGTAAAAAAGTGCTGCTGTGAAGCTTAAGTAAAGAAAGTCTTAAGCAAATACTCGCCTCCTGTCATTAATAAAATTAAGATTATCAGTACACTAAAGCTAGCATAATCTACAATTGTAGACAGTTAGCATACAGTTCTGTTAGGATAATTAGATAATAGACATATTGATAATCACGGATCCCCATGGACATGGCATGAAATGAACAATGGGTGCTGTGTTCCTGCCAGGGGTTGATGATTCAAACAGGGAATGAACGTATGGCTGGAACCAAACCTTAAATCAGACTATTAAAGGCTTCAATGTCATTCACTGAGATCTAGGTCGATGGATTGGCCAGGCTCCGTTTAATGCTCTCTAACCGGAATGAAAAGAACAAAGATATCAGTTGGCCACTACTGAAAAAAAGTGTTAAACAGGTTAAAGCTCGATTGTTGTTTAGCTACATTGTACATGGTGTCTTTTACTGATATAACATTAAATACAAAAAAAACTAAATATTTAGACAATGAAGACCAGCTACATCTGTGTACATTAGTTATAGTCTTCTTTTAAATTCTGAATTCTGAGTTTTTATTTAATAAAAGTGGGATTCTACATAGAAGAATAGGTAGAATTTTTTCAATTTAAGTAGTTGCAGGATAACATAAACACATTCATGTTGATGTTTATTATGGGTGTTGTTAACCCACACTGGAATATATCATATTTTTGAGAACTTATTGTGAGACCAATTCTTGATGTATATTTTTTTCAGTATTTTCAGCTTGAAGTATGTATGTTCAGCGTTTCACTATCAAACACTGCCCGGACAGAGAAAATGATCTTTGTTGCCAGAGGTGTAACTCCAACTCACAGTGCACCTAACGTGTGTGGGAGCCTGGAGTGTCCCTTTAATAATATAAACCCACCCAGTATAACTAACTGTAACCTAACCTACACAGTGCATCTAACGTCTGTGTGAGCCTGGAGTGTCCCTTTAATAATATAAACCCACCCAGTATAACTAACTGTAACCTATCCTACACAGTGCATCTAACGTGTGTGGGAGCCTGGAGTGTCCCTTTAATAATATAAACCCACCCGGTATAACTAACTGTAACCTAACCTACACAGTGCATCTAACGTGTGTAGGAGCCTGGAGTGTCCCTTTAATAATATAAACCCACCCAGTATAACTAACTGTAACCTAACCTACACAGTGCATCTAACGTGTGTGGGAGCCTGGCGTGTCCCTTTAATAATATAAACCCACCCAGTATAGCTAACTGTAACCTAACCTACACAGTGCACCTAACGTGTGTGGGAGCCTGGAGTGTCCCTTTAATAATATAAACCCACCCAGTATAGCTAACTGTAACCTAACCTACACAGTGCATCTAACGTGTGGGGGAGCCTGGAGTGTCCCTTTAATAATATAAACCCACCCAGTATAACTAACTGTAACCTAACCTACACAGCGCACCGAACGTGTGTGGGAGCCTGGAGTATCCCTTTAATAATATAAACCCACCCAGTATAACTAACTGTAACCTAACCTACACAGTGCATCTAACGTGTGTGAGAGCCTGGAGTGTCCCTTTAATAATATAAACCCACCAGTATAACTAACTGTAACCTAACCTACACAGTGCATCTAACGTCTGTGTGAGCCTGGAGTGTCCCTTTAATAATATAAACCCACCCAGTATAACTAACTGTAGCCTAACCTACACAGTGCACCAAACGTGTGTGGGAGCCTGGCGTGTCCCTTTAATAATATAAACCCACCCAGTATAGCTAACTGTAACCTAACCTACACAGTGCACCTAACGTGTGTGGGAGCCTGGAGTGTCCCTTTAATAATATAAACCCACCCAGTATAGCTAACTGTAACCTAACCTACACAGTGCATCTAACGTGTGGGGGAGCCTGGAGTGTCCCTTTAATAATATAAACCCACCCAGTATAACTAACTGTAACCTAACCTACACAGCGCACCGAACGTGTGTGGGAGCCTGGAGTATCCCTTTAATAATATAAACCCACCCAGTATAACTAACTGTAACCTAACCTACACAGTGCATCTAACGTGTGTGAGAGCCTGGAGTGTCCCTTTAATAATATAAACCCACCAGTATAACTAACTGTAACCTAACCTACACAGTGCATCTAACGTCTGTGTGAGCCTGGAGTGTCCCTTTAATAATATAAACCCACCCAGTATAACTAACTGTAACCTAACCTACACAGTGCATCTAACGTGTGTGGGAGCCTGGCGTGTCCCTTTAATAATATAAACCCACCCAGTATAGCTAACTGTAACCTAACCTACACAGTGCACCTAACGTGTGTGGGAGCCTGGAGTGTCCCTTTAATAATATAAACCCACCCAGTATAGCTAACTGTAACCTAACCTACACAGTGCATCTAACGTGTGGGGGAGCCTGGAGTGTCCCTTTAATAATATAAACCCACCCAGTATAACTAACTGTAACCTAACCTACACAGCGCACCGAACGTGTGTGGGAGCCTGGAGTATCCCTTTAATAATATAAACCCACCCAGTATAACTAACTGTAACCTAACCTACACAGTGCATCTAACGTGTGTGAGAGCCTGGAGTGTCCCTTTAATAATATAAACCCACCAGTATAACTAACTGTAACCTAACCTACACAGTGCATCTAACGTCTGTGTGAGCCTGGAGTGTCCCTTTAATAATATAAACCCACCCAGTATAACTAACTGTAGCCTAACCTACACAGTGCACCTAACGTGTGTGGGAGCCTGGAGTGTCCCTTTAATAATATAAACCCACTCAGTATAATTGTGAGCTGTTGGCACCTTTTTGGCTTTTCTCAAGTCTGCTTAGAGGCCCCAACTGGTCATTGAGACTCTTCTTGTTCGTGGTCGATATTTGCCCCTGTATCAGTCTGTCACTTCATAATATTACGTTAAATACAGCACTGTAGACCCCATTGTTTATATAGTAATATTAAGAGCAGAGCATTTTTAATTAAAATCACTTTTGTATAAACTGCAATACTGCTGTTTCATAGTTTATGTTTCTCTTTAATAAAAGACAGAAATTTAGAAAGTTTAAAATTAAACTTGGCTTTGATATTATTTTGGGAGCCAACATTGAGAGCAAAACATTCAGTACTGTATAGAGCACAAGGAGAGCAACAGATCGCATTGCGTTAGGACAAAGCAGACATATAGTACTTACTAGACCTGTGTATGGTGAGAACATTTGGTTCAGCCGAAAATTGTTTCTGAAAATATCATTTTTATTCAGGATGGATGGATTTTGCCATATTTTGTTTCGGCAGATTTTCTGCATCAAACAACTGATTTGGGAAACAATCAGACAAGGCAACAGGAGCGAAAATAAGCCAATCGGTGTGCTGAACAATATACAGTCATGGGGGAAAGAAAGTATACCATCTTTGAAATGTATGGTTTTACACATCAGGGCATAATAACAATTATCTGTTCCTTACTAATTCTTAAGATTAGGTAAATACAACCTCAGATGAACAACAACGCATGGCATATTACAAAAAATCTGAGTACAGCCTTACAGCTTTTATAGGATTTAAGAGGCTAAGTAGCAGACAGGTGCTACTAATTAAATGCCCTTAATTAACTGATCATCAGCTAGGTTGACCACCTCAATAAATGACAAAGTTTTAGCAGTTTGCTGGCCGGGACCATTCGGGTGTCTTTTAACACAATGCCAAGAAGGAAATTCATCATTGATCTTAAAGAAGCAATTGTTGCTGCCCATCAAACTGGGGAAGGTTATAAGGCTTTTTCCAAACAATTAACATTCCATTGTACAGCGAGAAAGATTATTTAAAAGTGGAAAACATTCAACACAGCTGCCAATCATCCCAGGAATGGATGCCCCAAAACATGGCAGCGTGGCTTAAGTTTGCAAAGCACAAGACTTTCTGGGGATTTTTAGCCATAATGCACAGTGCCACGTTTGGCGAAAACCAAACACAGCATATCAGCACAAACCCCTCATGCCAACTGTCATGCACGGTGGTAGAGGGGTAATGATTTGGACTTGTTTTGCAGCCACAGGACCTGGGAATCCTGCAGTCATTGAGTCGACCATAAACTCCTCTTTATAGCAAAGTATTCTAGAGTCTAATGTGAGGCCGTCTGTCCAACAGCTAAAGCTTAGCTGAAATTGGGTTAAGCAACAGCAAAATGATCTCAAACACACCAGCAAATCTACAAAACAGAATGGCTGAAAAGCAAAAAAAAAAGGTGTTGCAATGGACCAGTCAAAGTCCAGACCTTATTCGGTTGAAATGCTGTGGCAGGACCTTTAGAGAACCGTGCATAAATAAATACCAGCAAACCTCAATGAACTGAAGCAACGTTGTAAAGAAGAGTGGGTCAAAATTCCTCCACAACGATGCGAGAGGCTGATAACGTCATACAGAAAACGATTACTGCAAGTTATTGCTGCTAGAGATGGTTCTACAGTCTACTAAACCATAAGGTGTACTCAGTTATGCACGCATGGCTTCTGCTTTTTGGCTTTATTTTTGTTAAATAAATCATGACGCAGTGTAATATGTCATGTGTTGTTGTTCCTCTGAGGTTGTATTTATCTAACTTTAAGACCTGCTAAGGAATAGATGACTGATATTATGTCCTGATATGTAAAACCATAGAATTCAAAGAGGGTGTACTTTCTTTTTCCTATGACTGTATATATATATATATATATATATATACGGTATATACCATGATATTGTGTATATATTTTGCAGTTCCCTGATAGCAGCATTTTCCTGCCATTTGGTTCACAGGTCAAGTAAGAAACAATAACCAACAAAGGGAAAATCAGGAGGAGCAGTAAAAATATATATAGTTTTATATTATATATTATAATTCTATTTTTTTTTATCATCAATCATTTTTTTTTCTTCAAGCAATCATCTCTTTTTTTTGGCGCTGTGGGTGGAATTCAGAATCACAAATCAAAGCAAACATGCTTGACATAATGCGTGTTGCTTTTGGTTCGTTATTCAGGTACATTGCGGCTCAGAGTTCAGGAATTCGACCGATCACCGGATCGATCCAAATTCAACAAATTCCAGTTAGAACCGAACAAAAATCTCCAAGTCTGATGCAAACCCCTTCAATTAATTTTTTCTTTTTATCCCCTCTTTCATAAAATGTCAAAAACACAAAGAAAAGGCTGGATTTTATTTTGGGGGGGATTTAACATTCAACATTTTTAGTGTAAAGAAATATACGTCACCCAAGGTAAAGATACAAGTTGTAATTTATTCTTCCAGGATATTACATTAATGCTTCTGTTTAAAAATTCGCGTTTTTCCATTTGCTACAAGTGCTTATGGTACTTGCAGTGTTCCTGTAAAACATTGCTACCTTGTGATATGCTTCACGTTATGCAGATCTGTCTGCTCTGTTTTATTTCTGGACAATTTTCGCTGGAACTCCCCGTGAAACGTTTATTTTGCATTAGCATTCCGTTATGTCTGTCCCTACGCAGTGAAATAATATCTCAGCGTGCACTGTGAACCAGCAGGTCGCCTTCTTATCCTCGCTTCATTTCCCAGTCAGTCCAACCTTTGTGCCATCCACTTGTTTTTAGATCTTTGCACATCTGCATAAACGGAGGTGATTTAAAAGCATTGCCAGGCAAACCGGTTTCTGTAATGAGCATTAATGTGAAAGAGCAAGGCATTCCAACACAGTTATACACCACGGGCAATGCCAGGAGGAATAAGAAGGGGGGAGGCAAAGAACAAACAACAAACTTAGTGTGGGCTGGCTGCTCCGGCCCTACAGAACAGACAGGACAAAGAGTCAGTCACCTTGGTGCCAGGAGCATAGTTTCACAATGAAAGCATGTTTATGAATAAATGTCACAAAGTTTTATTATTATTCAGTAATTCTCGAAATCCAGTGGCCAATGATTCCTCATATAAGAACCTGATGATGTTAACAAAGACGAAGGAAAATACACTATTCTGCTGTTTGTGGCATTTAAACCCTTAACTGCTGAGTTTTCTACATCTTACGGAATACTTTATTGAAAGGAAACTATTACTAGCACAGAATGGATATATTGTGTACGTATTACTCTGGAGGAATAAGCAAAAATAGCAATTGTGTAACAGGATATTAAAGAATACGTTTCGAGTATTCGTTCATCTTTTACAGAAATGTTGAGGTTATAAAGTACTAACATTTTAACAGGGGCGTACCTAGAGCATTTGGCACCCGGGGCGGGTCCTATTTTTGGCACCCCCCCCCCCCCACCCCCCAACTTTAAATGTAAAAAACAACCAATTTTTTTTAATGTATTTAGCACTGAGCATTGTTTGTGTGTGAATGTATGCATGTTTTTGTATGGAGTATGAGTGAGTGAATGTAGGGGTGTGTGTGTTTGTATGTAGTGTTGGTGTTTGAATGCAAGCACGCATTTGTGTGTTGTGTGGTATTTGAATGCAGTGATGTGGTAATATATAATGGTGTGGTTTGTATGTAGTGTTGACGTTGAAATGCATGAGTGTATTGGTGTGTAGTATTGGCGAGATTTTGAGATGTCTGCACATATACACATACACGGACATACACACATTCAGATACATATATACACACACGCAGAAACACTGTGCTCTGCATGCTGGCATCTGACAACACATTTGCATATAATTCACATTAGCCACCCAGATTTCTTGTTGTGGGCTGGCTGACACCTCTTAACTTCGATCATTGTTTAGCAGATAACTTCCCTATTTGCTATCCTTATGTGAGCTTGCCATATTTAAGGACACCAAATAAGGGAACTATCTGCTAAACAGCACCCTAATTTGGTATCTTTAAATATGGAAATCTCGCATACGGGCACCAATTCAGGGAATTATCTACTAAACAGCTAAAGGATCAAAATTAAAAACGCCCTTTTCTTATTTTCAGTTGTTTAGTAGATAAATCCCTTATTTGTTATCCTTATATTAGATTGCAATATTTAAGGACACCAAATAAGGGAGCTATCTACTAAACACATATACAGAGATACACACAATCACAGATATACACAAACACAATCACAGACCCACACACATACAATCACAGACACACAATCACATACACACACAAACATTATATACATACACACATTTAATAAATAAGAGGTCCACCCAGCCTCCCTACATTGCTCTAGAAGGGCTGGAGTGGATCCTCAGTCCCTGGTGGTCAGTGGTTGCTGCTGGGATCGCCCTGTAATGACGCCAAAGCCGCGATGACACCATATCCCGTCTGCCGTCTCACTGCAGGGCGAAGACCGTTAGACACAGTCAGATGCACACAGTCAGATGCACACAGTCCCACACACAGTCACTCACACACAGTCACAGGCAGACAGTCAAACACACAGTCACAGGCAGACAGTCACACACACGCACGCAATCACAGGTAGTCACACATACACACACACAATCCCAGGCAGACAGTCACACATACACACAGTCACAGACAGTCACACACCATCACAGGCAGACAGTCACACACACACACCATCACAGGCAGACAGTCACACACACACCATCACAGGCAGACGGTCACACACACACACACACCATCACAGGCAGACGGTCACACACACACACACAGGCAGACAATCACACGTACATACAGACACAGTCACAGACAGTCACACACACACAATCACAGGCAGACGGTCTCTCTCACACACACACACACACACACAGGCAGACAATCACACATACACACACAGTCACAGACAGTCACATACACACACACCATCACAGGCAGACGGTCTCTTACACAAACACACACACAGGCAGACAGTCGCACACACAGTCACAGACAGTCACCAAATAAGGGAGCTATCTACTAAACACATACACAGAGATACACACAATCACACACATAATCACGGATATACACAAACACAATCATAGGCAGACAGTCACAGATACACACACAGTCACAGACAGTCTCACACACACACGCAGAGTCACTCAGACAATCACAGGCAGACAGTCACTCACACAGTCACAGACAGTCACTCACACAGTCACAGACAGCCACACACACAGTCAAAGACAGTCACACACACAGTCACACAGTCACACAGACAATCACAGGCAGACAGTCACACACACACAGGCAATCACACACACAGTCAAAGACAGTCACAATCACAGTTACACACAGCACACACACTCTCACTTACTGTAAGCTTTGGCTGGAGGAGGAGTGGATTCAGTCCCTCTGGCTCCTGTGCTGTAGTTGGGGAAGCAGGGACTCCTTCCTGCTTCCCCTCTGTGTGCAGCAGAAAGAGGCTGAATGTAGCTCCGCCCCCGCATCCGGCTTGGCTCCGCCCCCACGGCCGTTTTAGCTCCGCCCCCAACTCGCAGTGCAGCCAGATCTCCAGCTCCTGCTCCCAGCCCCTGCGTGTGAGCTGTGTCGGCTGCCCGGCGCCCTGCTGCTATGGCACCCGGTGCAGCCACACAGCTCACAGAATAGCAAGCCTGGCCAGCCCTGGTGGCACCCCCCTGCCTGATGGCACCCGGGGCGGACCGCCCCCCCCTTAGTACGCCACTGCATTTTAAAGAAAGCCTTCTCTTGCAATACTTCCATCTGCTTCAGAATATACTACAGGCATTTATGTATTTTGTTTTTATTTTTATTAACCTTGGCCAAGCAATGTGTCTAAAGTATTTGTATACAATGTATGGGGTGTATATGTATGTAATGTGTGTGATGTATATGTATGTAAAGTGTGTGATGTATATGTATGTAATGTGTGTGATGTATACAGGGAGTGCAGAATTATTAGGCAAGTTGTATTTTTGAGGATTAATTTTATTATTGAACAACAACCATGTTCTCAATGAACCCAAAAAACTCATTAATATCAAAGCTGAATATTTTTGGAAGTAGTTTTTAGTTTGTTTTTAGTTTTAGCTATTTTAGGGTGATATCTGTGTGTGCAGGTGACTATTACTGTGCATAATTATTAGGCAACTTAACAAAAAACAAATATATACCCATTTCAATTATTTATTTTTACCAGTGAAACCAATATAACATCTCAACATTCACAAATATACATTTCTGACATTCAAAAACAAAACAAAAACAAATCAGTGACCAATATAGCCACCTTTCTTTGCAAGGACACTCAAAAGCCTGCCATCCATGGATTCTGTCAGTGTTTTGATCTGTTCACCATCAACATTGCGTGCAGAAGCAACCACAGCCTCACAGACACTGTTCAGAGAGGTGTACTGTTTTCCCTCCTTGTAAATCTCACATTTGATGATGGACCACAGGTTCTCAATGGGGTTCAGATCAGGTGAACAAGGAGGCCATGTCATTAGATTTTCTTCTTTTATACCCTTTCTTGCCAGCCACGCTGTGGAGTACTTGGACGCGTGTGATGGAGCATTGTCCTGCATGAAAATCGTGTTTTTCTTGAAGGATGCAGACTTCTTCCTGTACCACTGCTTGAAGAAGGTGTCTTCCAGAAACTGGCAGTAGGACTGGGAGTTGAGCTTGACTCCATCCTCAACCCGAAAAGGCCCCACAAGCTCATCTTTGATGATACCAGCCCAAACCAGTACTCCACCTCCACCTTGCTGGCGTCTGAGTCGGACTGGAGCTCTCTGCCCTTTACCAATCCATCCATCTGGCCCATCAAGACTCACTCTCATTTCATCAGTCCATAAAACCTTAGAAAAATCAGTCTTGAGATATTTCTTGGCCCAGTCTTGACGTTTCAGCTTGTGTGTCTTGTTCAGTGATGGTCGTCTTTCAGCCTTTCTTACCTTGGCCATGTCTCTGAGTATTGCACACCTTGTGCTTTTGGGCACTCCAGTGATGTTGCAGCTCTGAAATATGGCCAAACTGGTGGCAAGTGGCATCTTGGCAGCTGCACGCTTGATTTTTCTTAGTTCATGGGCAGTTATTTTGCGCCTTGGTTTTTCCTCACGCTTCTTGCGACCCTGTTGACTATTTTGAATGAAACGCTTGATTGTTCGATGATCACGCTTCAGAAGCTTTGCAATTTTAAGAGTGCTGCATCCCTCTGCAAGATATCTCACTATTTTTGACTTTTCTGAGCCTGTCAAGTCCTTCTTTTGACCCATTTTGCCAAAGGAAAGGAAGTTGCCTAATAATTATGCACACCTGATATAGGGTGTTGATGTCATTAGACCACACCCCTTCTCATTACAGAGATGCACATCACCTAATATGCTTAATTGGTAGTAGGCTTTCGAGCCTATACAGCTTGGAGTAAGACAACATGCATAAAGAGGATGATGTGGTCAAAATACTAATTTGCCTAATAATTCTGCACTCCCTGTATGTATGCAATATGTATGATGTATATGTATGTCAGGTGTAGGCAGCCTTCAACACTCCGTGTCTTGTGGGCTACATCTCTCATAATGCTCTTACAACCATAATGCTGGTAAAGCAACAGGGGAAATGTAGTTCAAAATATCTGGAGTGCCACTGATATATCTAATTTATATGATGTATATGTATGTAATATGTATGATGTATATGTGTGTATGTAGTTTATATGATGTACATTGATAAGCCACAAAATCAAACCACTTGTCTAATATGTAGGTCCTCCCTTGCACAGCCAAAACAGCTCTGACGAGTCTAGGTATAGGCTCCACGAGATCTCTGAATGCGTCATGTGTTATCTGACACCAAGACATTAGTGACAACACGTTTTTGTCTCGATATTCCATTTTGTTTTAGGTACTTCCAGAGTTAACTGGTGTGTGGATTTATTGAACGGTATTATACACTATATATATATATATATGTGTGTGTGTGTGTGTGTGTTCCAAGACATTAGCACCAGACCCTTTACATCCTGCAAGTTGTGGCCTCCATGGATTGGATTTGTTGTTCCAGCAGATCACACAGATGCTCAATCAGAGTGAGATCAGGGGAAATTGGAGGCCAATGCAATAGCAACCTTGAACTATTACTATTACTATTACCTTGAACTATTTGTCATGTTCCTCAGACCATTCCTGAACAATTTTACAGTGTAGCAGGGTGCATTATCCTGTCCACTGTCATCAGGGAACACCATTGCCATGACGTGGTGTATCTGGTCTGCAGCAGTCTCTGGGTAGGTGGTGCATGTCAAAGTAACATCCAACTACTTACCAGGACCTTTCTTCTCATAGTACATCTTACTGCCATTTCTACCCCAGGTAAACAACTCATAGTCCAGTTCTGACGCTCAGGGTCATCATAAACACTGTGCCGCTACGCAGCTCTATTCACAGCAACCTAGGATGAACTTTGTCTTCTGACAACTTTTTATCATGCCCAGCATTATGTTTTTCAGCAATTTGAGTTACAGAGGCCAGACAGCCTTGGACGCTCATGAACCAGTTGTCCTTCCTTGTATCACTTTTAGTGGTACTGACCACCGCATACTGGGAACATCCCACAAGACTTATCATTTTGGAGATGCTCTAACCCAGTCGTCTAGCCATCACTCTTTGGACCTTGTCAAAGACACTCAGATCTTTTGCCCATTTTTCCTGCTTCCAACACATGAAATTCAAGAACTGACTGTTCAATTGCTGCCTTATATATCCCACCCCTCGACAGGTGCCATTGTAACGATATAATCAATGTTATTCACTTCACCTGTCAGTGGTTTTAATATTGTGGCTGATCAGTGTATAACCCCTCTGAATAATTGTACAGAGCAGAATATGTTTGTGCTACATAAATGGTAAAAATAATAATAATAATAATCTGTTTACAAGAATTCGACAAGTAGCAGCATTGATCAGTGATGGGTTTGGAACTTTTGGAAATGTATGTGTAGCTCTGTTTCGGGTTATTTTTGGTTTTGGTTTGATCCCTGGTGTGTGTTATGAATGTGATTAACAGTTGTGTATATGACATATTAATAAACCGTGTGAGAGTGAAATAAACATTAGTCTGAAAAGCGTGTTTTCTTAAATGAACAGACATCAATCGGACCAAGGCCTCTGGCCTTACACATTTTTTGACATTATGTATTACGACAAGCTGAATATCTGTTGATACTGCGACACCATGTTTTATCGCGTCTACATGACGTTTCCTTAGTTATTATTTGCAGTAAAAAATAAAAAAACTGTCAAAATAAGAAACAAGCAAATCCTCTTCTCAGGGCTGACTGTAATACACCTAATAAACACTAAAACTCTGATTATGATTATTGTCATCAAAGGTATCGGGACAAAGCTAGGTAGAATCACTACGTAAATGTCAACTGCAAAACTTACACATTACATTGTCATTTTTAAAAATGACGTAATTACCGTATATCACAAGTACACTTCACGGCTTGGCCTTAGAATTAACGATATGTGCCTTCAAAATGCTGTGGACTGCAATTCCTATCATTCGCACCACAGACTAGTGATCATATCCTCTGGACAGCCCTGCAAGCATCAACAATCTGGGGTTTTTACATGCAAGATCTGGCTTTTAGTTTCAAACGTATAGAGATCACTATACGTTTACAGGGAAATGTGTACATGTTTATTCTACTTGCATAACCAATGAGATCCAATCAGAAATGTTTTTTTTTTTTTTTTTTTAAAGAATGTAAAAAACTACCATCTACCAAAACTGACTGTCTGTTTCACATTTACCTATAGATTAATGCACAAATCATTGTCTAACTGTATTGCTATTTGTCTTTTAATGTTCTCTATGGTAGTAGACCTCTTAACAGGATGATCTAGGAAACAATGAGTTCTGGAAATCTGAACAAAACCCAAAAGATTTCTCAAAGTTCTCAAACATGTAACTAAATCCAATGGGAATACAAATATTTGCCCTGTTCCCATCATTTTCATGATCCATCATAATTTACTGAAGTGAATATTTCCTCTTTGTGATTAGATTCACATAATGGAAAACAGAACACGGACTGATCACAACTTCTACAAAGTATTTTTTTGTTCTTTAATATGATTTTATGGAGTAATGAAAACTTCTTTAACTACTGCAGACTTCACTTAAAAAAGCCAACGTTGCAGCAATGAAGAATAAAACAATGACCAAAAGCCACCTCCGCTACCTTAGATAATGTAAAATGTACATTTGTGTTAATTTAATGATTCTCTCTATACAGTATATATATATATATATATATATATATATATATAGAGAGAGAGAGAGAGAGAGAGAGAGAGAGAGAGAGAGAGAGAGAGATTTATAAATAACTCCAGAAAGACTCCATCTGTCTGTTCTGAAATCCACAATATAGAAAATCATTGGGTTATCAGATGGACACATAGACTGTACCATGTGTATCTCGTAGTGATGGTAGCAGCAGGGTAGCAAAATAAAAGTATATCTGGGTACAAATGTCTAACAGTAGAACAGTAACATTGAAAAAGAATAGAACATTCTGTTGACTTTAATGATGACTTCTACATCTTTAGAATCCAAGTCACTTTGCATTACCGTGTCCCGCTTCTTATCTGTGAACGTACTCTTTTATTATATATACTGCACAGCTAAGGAAAGAATTCTCCCCCCTTTGCTCCTCTCTCTCACAACCACACCTGGACCATACCTTTCCTACCGTTCTCCCCAGTTACCATACAGGAGGTGGTTGCACTTCTCCTCTCCTCTTGTCCCACAACCTGTCCCATACCTTCCCACCTTATCATCCTCAACTGCTCTCTTTTATCTGGTGTTGTTCCTGCTCCCCTTAAGCATGCTACTGTCTTACCCATCCTAAAAAAGTCATCCCTAGATCCGTCTTTCCCTTCCAAGTATTGTCCTAAATCACTGCTTCCTTTTTCCTCAAAGCTTCTAGAAAGACTTGTCTTTACTCGTATGACTCACTTCCTAAATCCGAACTCCCTCATCGATCCTCTTCAATCTGGCTTCCGCCCCCTCCACTCTACTGAGACTGCTCTTCTTAAAGTTACAAATGACCTAATCACAGCTAAATCCAAAGGCCACTACTCCATACTAATTCTTCTTGACCTCTCTGCTGCCTTTGACACTGTTGATCATGTCATCCTAGTCCAAACTCTTCAATCCATTGGACTCTGTGACACTGTCCCCTCATGGTTCTCCTCCTATGTCTCTCAACATTTTTTTTTTATATGTAATATGTTTTTTGATATTTTAATATTTTAAAAAACGTAAAATGTAAAAGTTTATTCAAAAATATTAAGTCAAGGTCATCGATAGTAACTCCACAGCCTACTTTACTCTCTCACCTTGCTTCTTCTTGTGTTCTTTTACCTCGCCTCATTTAGAGTGCAAGCTTCTTTGAGCAAGTTCCTCATTAACCTCTCGTTCCTGTTAACATTTGCAATATTTTGTCTTATGTGCTGTTATATCCCATATTAAAACGAATACTGCTAACAATAAAGATATATTCAAAATGTATGCAGTTGTGGAGGATAAAATAAATTCCACATTTTGGAGCTCTGTAGAAGAAGGCTGCTCACGTGACCTTTGTAGTTACATTGAGCAGCAATACTTATAGTGTTACCTATAATTATCTGTTCATGCGTTTCCTTCTGTGGATGGAAGAACAGGTGCCTGTAATCACCTGGAAAATATATATTTGATTTTTACTTTAATGGTTAAGGAGTTGAATTCACTTGTGGCTAGAACTAGGTCACCTAATTGCTTGTTAGTGTGGTATGTAAGAAAACCAGGCTTACAGATAGGTACATACTGAGACTTGTTTTTTTGTATTTTTTTTTCTTTTTTTACCAGTGGAGGCTGTCACACACCTCATTAAAATAAACAGGCCTGCGTGCCAAACCTAAAACAGCTACCAAGGGAGAGGTTGGGGAGAGTTGTTTTCCAGCCCGAAAAGTCTAAATTTTCTTTCTGAACAATAATCTGTGAACACCTGAATGGAGAAATACAAGAGAGCAGTTACATTGAGCGGTCCAGAGACAGTCATAAATGTGGGGCGTCTCCCCAATCCAAAACTCATTCAAATGTATGACGTGGTGACCCTGTGGGCTTAGCTGTGCTTCACTCTGGAACTGGATATAGAATTAACTATTTCACTACTGAGTGTTTAAAAATGGGTATTTGTAGGAAACATGCTTAATTATTCGGGAATTCAAATTGCCAAGGGGGTAATTGGAGGTCCTTGTATTTACAAACAGTTAGAAGTGAACTTATCTCTATGAACACAAAGGTTTGAGAAGGAAGATGTTATGGATAGCTACTTTGTGGAGCAAACTGATCAATTAATTTTAAGGATATCTTAGAGGGAACGATGTGAGTTGTTCCCCAGGATACTCGGGATCCCATTTTACTATGAATGATCAGTATGACTGGTGTAAGTCTTTACCTTAACCTTTAAAAGTACCTTTTTCTGATGACTACAAGCACAACTTGATTCTGAGTTCCCTCGTGTGTTGGGGTTTTGCTATATCAGTGTGTGTTGGGGTATGACACCATAACACGGCTCTCCACGTGTCACTAAAACCCATACTAACAGCTTATGACAGGTTCACTCGGTGCTCACTCTGTGCTCGAGAACACTAGCTGCCGTTTGTTGATCAACGAGAGACTCTGTGAAAAGTCCTTGATGGAGATAATTACACGTTTTAATAAATGGAGCCAAACGCATGGCTTCTATAATCCTGTGGTCTAGGACGCCTGATTAAAATAGATCTGGTTATGGTGGGTTAAGTGACCCGATGGAATAGACAAATAAACAAAACACGAGAGACTCCATCCAGCTTTGCTGAATGATAAATATTTGTAGTTCAAGTACTCTTTTATTATTGCTTTCACTCTGTTCTAGAGACTTGTTCAAATGCAATTAGTGCTATGAAGACAGACATCTAATTCTATACTGACATTTAAATTGTTTTTCACACATATTTATAGTACAGGCATACATTCATAAAAAACATCCCAGTTTAACAAATGATTGTCAAACTGTGGATATTTCTGAACACGATCCTTAGACAGTTTTATGGAAAACGTAGATCGGAAAGACATTGACATTTTTCTAATAAATTCTAATACAGAAGAATTGTGTTGTGCTCTATAGACAGTGATATTCATTATGGTGCTAGTTTTAACCCTGTACTCAGTTTAAGGAGTTAGCTAACCTGTTTATTTAGGGTTAGTGTAAGCAAATCCATGTACCCTCTGGTTAGTTTATCACCTGGTTCTCAATAAGGTACCTGTAGATGCCTCTTCACTTAAGATGCTGTGTACGTTAAGGGATTCTATAGCACCAGGAAAACAAAGCCATTTTCTTAGCACCACAGGTTCGTACAGTAACCCCCTCCCTTGAGCCCCCTCTCCCCCCTCTACCCTTATATACTATATTACAATCTATAAAATATCTCCTTCACCAGTCTCTCATCATACATGTTCTCTCAGATCATCAATCTGAATTAGGTACATTTCAGTCTAAATACATACATAAACAACTAAAAGATGTATTTTCTACCATCATTCTGTGCTATTTATCATTAGGACAGTATCTGTATATATATTTACGGGTTTTGCATACACACGTCCTTTTAATGAATTCTCATTAGCTCATCTGGCCCTGAGTTAGGATAACACAATAATAATACTGTTTATTTGTAAAATAATTAACTGATTGATTAGAGACTAGAAAGCATTTTATGGGAAAGACATCTGGGAGTAGGGACTTAAGGTAAAGATAAACTCTGCATTATATGCCCCAGGGAAAATTAATCAGCTCCAATCCATCAAACTCCGATTTTGTTATTAAATAAATGTTCTGCTAATTGAAAAATGCATCTGTTGTCATTTGATTTCCCATGGTAAGCTATTCTTACAGAATACATATGAAAGTGGTCCCGTCAATTTTGGCATTATTTAATGGATCTAAATTTAATTTATCCAACCTGAATCTCATTTGTGCATTGTTACGTTAATCTGTGGAAATGTTTTAGACATAATTGGTTTAAACTAAATTTAAGCTAAATTATCTCAGCAATGCTGAGCTCAGGGGCAAAAGATTACATAGTTATTTAACTTGTTTTATTTTATCTCTACCACTATGCCTTTAAGAACAAATCCGGTACAATCTCAAGGGAGGCAATAACATGTGAGAGCAAAATGGGTCAAATTGTGTGACTGATAAGTACGATGGCTGCTGACTAGCCGAATAGTATAGTGGCTACCTAATATACATATATCCGTTTCAAAGATTATTACATGATTACTATGGGGGTTATTCACTGTAGGAAGTAGGAATTTGATAATATCAATTTTGCTAATATTTGTCCCTGGTAGCCAAATTGGAGATGGGCAATTTTGTCAACTTGCATATTTTGGCTCGATTTTTGGAATTTCTTTGTCCATTGTATGAAAAATTCAGTAAACAAACCCTATTGACATTAAGTACATTTGGACAATGAGAATTACAGTTTATACCAACAGCATTATGGAAGAAATGGAAGATCTGGATTTTCAAGAAATGTTCTCTTCATCGATACTAACCTCTCCAAACCTTTTAATGTTATCCCACTCTAAATCTTCACCGTCCTTATTTCTCACAGGTTTCTGAATGCACAGAAGCCGATTTTGCCCTGTAATTAATTAATTAATTTTTCTATAAATCCATAATGTGAAGAAGAAATGATATACGTAGCTGTTAACGTTGTAGCAGAGGCATCAAGTGTTCCATTTATTTGATTGTTAGGCTTCACCTTTTAATATCTGGCTGGGAGAAAGGGGATTTAGTCAGATAAGTGTAATTTCCATCCCACTAGTTTCCATGGCTATCCTCCTGTTACTGGCTCCATTTTGTTTGTCTGGACTCTGTCTGCATAAAACAAAGTACATAGAATGCTCCAAGATATTTATCAGCCACACAGCCCAACAAGGGTATGGTGCATTTTACCATTATCATATAAAGTACTTTTGTTAAATGCTGAATCAATTCAAAAAGCACAGGTATTTCACAGTAACTGATAACATGTGAAGGGAAGGTTATTGATTGTGATTCCAAACAGCTATAAGAGCATGCTATATAGTTAGCAGGAAACAGGGTGGGCAGGTGGGTTGGTTGATAATTGAATTGAAGAGGCTTGTTGCAGAGATGCCCACAGACTGCCACCCAGCAACAGTAATTAAGGTAAGAGGAGCCAACTTGGCCTAGGTATCAGCGAGCTATGTTGTGTTGCTATATTGTGAATAGGAAACAGAGTGTTGGAGAGACCCCCCTCCAGGCCCCATTAGATTCCATTGTAGTCTTTAATGGGACCTGGAGGAAATTCTTTCTAACACACTCTCTTAAGGACACTGAGATAGCCTCTGCTAGAATGCTCCCCCCCTCCATGGCCCATTAGCCCTCAATTGTAGTCTCTACTGGGGCCTGGAGGCGACTGTTTCCAGCAGGGACACTGAGATGGCCTCTGTTAGAAAGACCCCCTTCCAAGCCTATTAGACTCCATTGTAGTCTCTAATAGGGCCTGGAGGGGATTCTTTCTAACACACTCTCTAAAGGACACTGAGATAGCCTCTGCTAGAAAGACCCCCCTCCATGGCCCATTAGCCCTCAATTGTAGTCTCTACTGGGGCCTCAAAGGGATTATTGCACTTTTGTTCCTTGTGTCTAAAGATTGTGTAGGGTGTGGCTGGAGGCGGTGCATGGAGGCGGGACATGGGTGGCGCTTGCTGCGGAGTATGGGTGGGCCTGTAAGGGGGCCCTTGATTTATTTTGCCCGGGGGCCCTGAGGGTTCTCAGTCTGCCCCTGAACAAGTTATTAACAGGACAGGAGATGATAAATTCTTAATTAGACTTTTCATTATTTGCAATAAATAAAGTGTAAACATTAGATTTCTCTCTGTAGTAAGTATTTAGGAAGACTGTGCAAGTCACATGCAGGGAGATGTGACTAGGGTGCATAAACAAAGCGATTGAACTCCTAAATGGCAGTTGAGGAGTGAGTCTGCAGGGGTAGGATCTATACACCAATATTGCTACATTAAAAATCTAATTATTTATGCTTATCTTAAGGATTTTGGTTGCCAGGATTTGCCATTTAAGGACACTGTAATTGCCATTATATGAACGATGGGTTCACACTATTTTGGTGCTAGTATATGTTGTGCAATGCACAAGTTGCAACAAATATGAAGTTGGAGGTGATACTATGGAGATAGCCATTTAGACCGTACTTCATCGTATTATGTAATTGTGAGATATGTACTCATACTCCATGGTGGATTGCATTACGTGTTTGACTTGTACGGCATTTAAAATGTTAATTTCTTTCTAATTCTTGGTCACAAGATTTGGCTGCCAAATATATATGGCCTACTGACTTGGGAATGTCTGTAGGATTTGATAAAGAGAGACTAGGAGAGATATCTAAGGAAGCAGAGTAATTAAAAAAATCTAAAAGTTTGGAAGTCAGAGAAAGAGTCTTGCTGTATCCATCTTTCTATACCGTCTCACATGCATATCAAAAGGGTTGAGAACAACCAGAACAAAGTGATCATACAGGAGGTCTTCAAGTCTTCCATGTTTCACCCTTTACTGTGATATTCAGGGCTTGAGACATAAATCAATCCATGTTTAGTACATCTCTTCATACTGTATGTCACCGAGTTCCCAGAACTGCCAGAGAGGCAACAGTCTATAATTTGTGTTCTTTACACCTTTCGTCAAAACAAAATATATGTGGTCTGAAGTGGGTCAGCATTGAGACTTTTGTTCTTTGCCTCTATGACTGCTCTCAGCTTCTAGGAAATGGAATCTTAAGATAAAATAACATCTGATCGGCCTGAAAAATGCTGCATTTTCCACATACAGTAATTCCCACTCATGGGGCTGGTTATAACAGCGGATTTTCTCCAGCAGAGCCTGTATTGTAATTCTTTTTCCCACATCACAAATGCCGTCTCACAATCCCCTATGTTTTTTGGAACTAGCAGTCTATATTTCCAAGACCGCACTGCCCTGATCTCCCATAATTCTGAAACCACAGGGTCTAACTGGTCGTTCCCTCTAACCAAAAACAGAAAAAAATCTACGAAAGCGAAGTAAAAAATATGGTATTTCTGTTATACAGAGAATAATATAATCTGTTCAAATCAAAGAGACTCTCCAGGCTTAAAAAAAATTACCCTGTTTTTTTTTTTAAAGTAATTTTTTTAATATTTCTTTTTTTTTTATATAAAATAAAAAAATGATGGATCAAGATGTTTTTTAGATTGTACACTACTGATATTGCTGAAAATGGGACAGGTGTTGGGATCTACGTTAGTTGAATGATAACTGGCTCCTATACCTCTAGTGCAATGCAAACTGATACATTCTGCAAATGGATAAATTGTCTGCGGAATTGTAACATTCTTTTTCGAGTTTTGAAAAGATTTGGTATCCATGTTTTTTTAGGTGTGGGGGCCGGGGGCATTTCTCCACCTTTTTAAAATATTCTTAATGTTTGTTCTGTTTCTTCTCCTTGTTGTTCAAAAGTTAATAATGTTTGCTTTACGTAGGCTATCATGTACTTTCCAGAAATCTGTATCTAACTTTGGTACATTTTGTACTTTACTTGCTTCTACTCTGAAATTTATATAAATAAAGAATATAATATAAAATTAATGAATGCGGCAGCGAGGCTCATCTTCCTGTCCGCCCGCACCTCCCACACCTCACCCTTCTGTCAGTCCCTACATTGGCTTCCTATAAAATATAGAGCTCAATATAAAATTCTGGTTCTTTTTGCTTTCAAATCTGTACATAATGCTGCTCCCACCTATCTATCCTCCCTTGTACACAAGTATGTCCCGTCTAGGCCATTACAATCTGCTGAAGACTTACGTCTATCTTCTGTCCGTACTCCCACCTCTGATGCTCGCCTTCAAGATTTCTCGAGGGCTGCACGGTTCCTGTGGAACTCGCTTCCCTCCTCCGTTAGATGCTCACCCAGTCTCCACTCCTTAAAAAAATTGTTTAAAACCCACTTCTTCATAAAAGCGTATCAATTAAACTGTTAATTGCTCCTGACTGATTCCTCTTCTGCAACTGTCACTAGTCTAATACTATCCTTACCTTTTTGTGTCACTTTACCCCACTCCCTCTAACATGTAAACTCACTGAGCAGGGCCCTCAATCCCTCTGTTACTGTGTCACTATACCCCACTCCCTCTAACATGTAAGCTCACTGAGCAGGGCCCTCAATCCCTCTGTTACTGTGTCACTATACCCCACTCCCTCTAACATGTAAACTCACTGAGCATGCCCTCAATCCCTCTGTTACTGTGTCACTATACCCCACTCCCTCTAACATGTAAACTCACTGAGCAGGGCCCTTAATCCCTCTGTTACTGTCACTATACCCCACTCCCTCTAGCATGTAAGCTCACTGAGCAGGGCCCTCAATCCCTCTGTTACTGTGTCACTATACCCCACTCCCTCTAACATGTAAACTCACTGAGCATGCCCTCAATCCCTCTGTTACTGTGTCACTATACCCTACTCCCTCTAACATGTAAACTCACTGAGCAGGGCCCTTAATCCCTCTGTTACTGTCACTATACCCCACTCCCTCTAGCATGTAAGCTCACTGAGAAGGGCCTCAATCCCTATGTTACTGTGTCACTATACCCCACTCCCTCTAGCATGTAAACTCACTGAGCAGGGCCCTCAATCCCTCTGTTACTGTGTCACTATACCCCACTCCCTCTAACATGTAAGCTCACTGAGCAGGGCCCTCAATCCCTCTGTTACTGTGTCACTATACCCCACTCCCTCTAACATGTAAACTCACTGAGCATGCCCTCAATCCCTCTGTTACTGTGTCACTATACCCCACTCCCTCTAACATGTAAACTCACTGAGCAGGGCCCTTAATCCCTCTGTTACTGTCACTATACCCCACTCCCTCTAGCATGTAAGCTCACTGAGCAGGGCCTCAATCCCTATGTTACTGTGTCACTATACCCCACTCCCTCTAGCATGTAAACTCACTGAGCAGGGCCCTCAATCCCTCTGTTACTGTGTCACTATACCCCACTCCCTCTAACATGTAAACTCACTGAGCAGGGCCCTCAACCCTCTGTTACTGTGTCACTATACCCCACTCCCTCTAACATGTAAACTCACTGAGCAGGGCCCTCAATCCCTCTGTTACTGTGTCACTATACCCCACTCCCTCTAACATGTAAGCTCACTGAGCAGGGCCCTCAATCCCTCTGTTACTGTGTCACTATACCCCACTCCCTCTAACATGTAGACTCACTGAGCAGGGCCCTCAATCCCTCTGTTACTATGTCACTATACCCCACTCCCTCTAGCATGTAAGCTCACTGAGCACTGCCCTCAATCCCTCTGTTACTATACCCCACTCCCTCTAACATGTAAACTCATTGAGCAGGGCCCTCAATTCCTCTGTTACTGTGTCACTATACCCCACTCCCTCTAGCATGTAAACTCACTGAGCAGGGTCCTCAATCCCTCTGTTACTGTGTCACTATACCCCACTCCCTCTAACATGTAAGCTCACTGAGCAGGCCCTCAATCCCTCTCTTACTGTGTCACTATACCCCACTCCCTCTACCATGTAGACCCACTGAGCAGGGCCATCAATCTCTCTGTTACTGTGTCACTATACCCCACTCCCTCTAACATGTAAACTCACTGAGCAGGGCCCTCAATTCCTCTGTTACTGTGTCACTATACCCCACTCCCTCTAACATGTAAGCTCACTGAGCAGGCCCTCAATCCCTCTGTTACTGTGTCACTATACCCCACTCCCTCTAACATGTGGACTCACAAAGCAGGGCCATCAATCTCTCTGTTACTGTGTCACTATACCCCACTCCCTCTAACATGTAAACTCACTGAGCATGCACTCAATCCCTCTGTTACTGTGTCACTATACCCCACTCCCTCTAACATGTAAACTCACTGAGCAGGGCCCTTAATCCCTCTGTTACTGTCACTATACCCCACTCCCTCTAGCATGTAAGCTCACTGAGCAGGGCCTCAATCCCTATGTTACTGTGTCACTATACCCCACTCCCTCTAGCATGTAAACTCACTGAGCAGGGCCCTCTGTTACTGTGTCACTATACCCCACTCCCTCTAACATGTAAACTCACTGAGCAGGGCCCTCAACCCTCTGTTACTGTGTCACTATACCCCACTCCCTCTAACATGTAAACTCACAGAGCAGGGCCCTTAATCCCTCTGTTACTGTGTCACTATACCCCACTCCCTCTAACATGTAAGCTCACTGAGCAGGGCCCTCAATCCCTCTGTTACTGTGTCACTATACCCCACTCCCTCTAACATGTAGACTCACTGAGCAGGGCCCTCAATCCCTCTGTTACTATGTCACTATACCCCACTCCCTCTAGCATGTTAGCTCACTGAGCACTGCCCTCATTCCCTCTGTTACTATACCCCACTCCCTCTAACATGTAAACTCATTGAGCAGGGCCCTCAATTCCTCTGTTACTGTGTCACTATACCCCACTCCCTCTAGCATGTAAACTCACTGAGCAGGGCCCTCAATCCCTCTGTTACTGTGTCACTATACCCCACTCCCTCTAACATGTAAGCTCACTGAGCAGGCCCTCAATCCCTCTGTTACTGTGTCACTATACCCCACTCCCTCTACCATGTAGACCCACTGAGCAGGGCCATCAATCTCTCTGTTACTGTGTCACTATACCCCACTCCCTCTAACATGTAAGCTCACTGAGCAGGCCCTCAATCCCTCTGTTACTGTGTCACTATACCCCACTCCCTCTAACATGTAAGCTCACTGAGCAGGCCCTCAATCCCTCTGTTACTGTGTCACTATACCCCACTCCCTCTACCATGTAGACCCACTGAGCAGGGCCATCAATCTCTCTGTTACTGTGTCACTATACCCCACTCCCTCTAACATGTAAACTCACTGAGCAGGGCCCTCAATTCCTCTGTCACTGTGTCACTATACCCCACTCCCTCTAACATGTAAGCTCACTGAGCAGGCCCTCAATCCCTCTGTTACTGTGTCACTATACCCCACTCCCTCTAACATGTGGACTCACTAAGCAGGGCCATCAATCTCTCTGTTACTGTGTCACTATACCCCACTCCCTCTAACATGTAAACTCACTGAGCAGGGCCCTCAATCCCTCTGTTACTGTGTCACTAAACCCCACTCCCTCTAACATGTAAGCTCACTGAGCAGGCCCTCAATCCCTCTGTTACTGCGTCACTATACCCCACTCCCTCTAACATGTAAGCTCACTGAGCAGTGCCCTCAATCTCTCTGTTACTGTGTCACTATACCCCACTCCCTCTAACATGTAAGCTCACTGAGCAGGGCCCTCAATCCCTCTGTTACTGTGTCACTATACCCCACTCCCTCTAACATGTAAGCTCACTGAGCGGGCCCTCAATCCCTCTGTTACTGTGTCACTATACCCCACTCCCTCTAACATGTAAACTCACTGAGCAGGGCCCTCAATCCCTCTGTTACTGTGTCACTATACCCCACTCCCTCTAACATGTAAACTCACTGAGCAGGGCCCTCAATCCCTCTGTTACTGTGTCACTATACCCCACTCCCTCTAACATGTAAACTCACTGAGCAGGCCCTCAATCCCTCTGTTACTGTGTCACTATACCCCACTCCCTCTAACATGTAAACTCACTGAGCAGGGCCCTCAATCCCTCTGTTACTGTGTCACTATACCCCACTCCCTCTAACATGTAAACTCACTGAGCAGGGCCCTCAATCCCTCTGTTACTGTGTCACTATACCCAACTCCCTCTAGTATGTAAACTCACTGAGCAGGGCCCTCAATCCCTCTGTTACTGTGTCACTATACCCAACTCCCTCTAGCATGTAAGCTTGATGAGCAGAGCCCTCAATCCCTCTGTTACTGTCACTATACCCCACTCCCTCTAACATGTAAACTCACTGAGCAGAGCCCTCAATCCCTCTGTTACTGTGTCACTATACCCCACTCCCTCTAGCATGTAAGCTCACTGAGCAGGCCCTCAATCCCTCTGTTCCTGTGTGTCCAACTTGTCTGGTTACAACTACATGTCTGTTCGTCCACCCATTGTAAAGCGCTGCTGAATTTGATGGCGCTATATAAATAACATAATAATAATAATAATAATATGAATTAAAATGAATCACCTTTGAAGTAACCTCTTTGCAGAATTTCATCACTGTTGCAGAATATGTGCGTCACGAGGGCAGGAAGGCAGTGTCTGAACAATATGAGCCAGTCAATGCTCTCCCATACAGATTTATGTGCACAGCGCTGAGCATACCTGCTACATTTCAGTATGGGATGTTCTGCCATGCCTCAAGTGATTGCAAAGCATGTTCTGACTTTTCCACTGTACATGCATATACCATTTTATTGAAGATGCCTTTAGTAAAACGGTAGGCTAGGAGGTAAATGCTGCACGTTTCACTTTATAAATGTATTCATTTACAACATGCAGAATCGATTATCTAAGTCCCACCTTTTATATTATATGTGGTAGGTTATATTACGGTATAATGTATTTATCTTTCATTTCAACGAGACTTAGTGTCTTTTGAATTGTCAATTTATCAGCAACAATTTCATAGATTGTTATATGTGTAATTCCAATTACGTGGGTTTTTTTTGGATAGGAGTGAACCTCTCTCATAATTCAGTCTGCACGCCATTTCATGACAGTCCAAAAATTGTTTGGTAATTCAATTTGGGAAACGCCAAAAAAAACTAGATTTTGAGGAAAGAAACCAATTTTTTATCTCATTGTTTCGTTACTGAAGCAAAATCATAAGAACATAAGATATAAAAGCCCTTTTTTTTCTACCAAAAAAAAAAACATTTTTAGCAAAGCAAAAATTTTTTTTTAGCAAAGCAAGCTAATAAATTAGCCTAATAGTGACTATATATATATATATATAAATGTGTATCCTTTTAGTAGATAGCGCCCTAATCCGGTATTCTTAAATATGGAAATCTCACATAAGGGAACCGATTTAGGGAGCTAAACAGATAAAAGATAAAGAATTCGAAAATCCATTTTCTTAATTTTGATCTTTCAGTTGTTAGTAGATTATTCTCTTATTTGCTACATTGGATTGCCATATTTAAGAATACCCCATTAGTGTTCTATCTACTAAACACATACACATTAATATACAAATACACACGCACACATACACACATACACACACAATCACAAACATTTACACAATCGCACATATAAAATCACATTCATACACACACACATTTACCATTAAGAGTTTCACCCAGTTTCCCTACTTTGCCTTGGGAGGTCTGAAGTGGGTAATTTCCCTGGTGGCCAGTAATTGGCGTTGGGATCAATGGGATTTTCCGGTGTAGGTCTCTCATGCACACTTTGGTGATGCCAATACATGATATCCCGGCTGCTGATATAGAAGGGAGCTGTGCAGGTACCGTGCTGCGAAGTAAAGGGCTGCCTGTCTCCCTCTTCTGTAGGCAGACAGGTGCCTACTTCGCCTAGTTAGTTAGTGTTGGATGCCCCTGCCCTTCCCCCCCCCTATAACCTAGTGAAGGCAACTGCCCCTACTCTAATTTCCCCCCTGTAGCGACGCCATAGACTCCAAGATGTACTGTGGCCCTGCACAATAAGCCTACAGAACTTTCAGTTAATCAGCGTGCTTAGAATTTATGGGGCAATAGAACAATCCTATTAATGTGGTCCAAAGTACTGGTGTACATTTTGGGAAATATAACCCACAGTAGCTACAGTGTCAAAGCTTAGCGTCTCTGCATTTATTGCCTTTCCCATAAACTGCAGAATATGAAATTAAAAATAAAATTGTAGCAATAAGGGGAAACATAGTATTAATGTATATTTTTATTGTAAGGTCACTCTTCACCTGCTGTCCCTGTATGTGAAACTGGTTTGGTTAGAATTGTTTGTCTTGTTTACATATTGTACAGTGCTGTGGAATATGGTACTCTATGTAATTGTAATGCCTTTTCCGTAGGTTAGTTACACCTAATCATTGATGCGAGTATAGCACTTTAAGATTGCACAGTCAGATAGGGCTCCAGAGATGCTTGATTCCTAAAAAGGTCATCCTTTCAAGGTCAATGCAATAGTCACAAATTAAGCTGGATGATAATATCTAGAACCCAGGACATACTTGGAGCTCAATGTATCCTAGTCAAATACTTTGACAATATCTTATTATGATAACGATCGCCCTTGTCGTGTTTGTTCCTAGTAATGACCTCTAAAGCACACAGATGTTTGAAGGAATGTTTTTAGACTTTTTTTCCATATTCAGTAAAATGGAGTGAGGCACGTGGCCGGACACCGACAGATGTCAAACACTGTATATTTTCTTTAGCTGATATAGAGCAGCTATTGTATTCAACACGTGCTCCTAAATAATAGCAGAAACAGGGTGTGGAGGGGTTCAGAGTTACTCATTTTATGGCAAATTAGATGTTTATTTTATAGGATGTGAACATTTTTGCTAAATGTAACTAGAAATATGATCTGGGTGCAGATGATGCGTCTTACAGAGATTATTCACTCTTTCTGACGCCTGACATTTCTTTCCATACAAGTATTATTGATATTATTCTTATATAAATATTATGTCCACATTTTGACTTTTTTGGGCTCACAGCCTGCTGACTAAGGACAATTATTTTTGTTGTGGAAATCAAAGAGTTATATCTTTAAATTGCTGTATGTCCATTGAGGTAAACAGTGTTCAGAGCGTTTTCTTTTTGTCCCCATTCGATATAAACCATCTTATAATGAGTGATGTTCTACAGCTCCCATGATGATAGCACAATGGAATTTGGCAGAGGATGTCTTAGATTATCTAGTCGCAGAGTTCGGATCACAAGAACTAACAAGTACTGGTTTAAAATATTGCAGCACTTTACATTTATAGAATGAGGATATCTGAGAAGTAACTGACGTACAAAAATTACCAGAGATGAGAGGTGAAGAAGGCCCTGCTCAAATGAGCTTACAACCTATGATATTTGGGGTCAAAGGTATCTTTTGCATTCCTGAGTCACTTTCCGACTACAAAGAATGACCGTAGAAGGTCCCTTTTGGCAAAGGGTGAAGATGCAGGAACCATAGAATCCCATCCACAGATAAACAATATATATCACTCTCGTTTCCAATATTAGTAAAACCCTGGGCATCATCTGCTAACAACCCCACTCAGTTTATTACAGATAAATACCCCATTAGGCATTTTTTTTGGCACTTAAGCTTCTATGAATTTTTAGTCATTTTATGCTCAGACAGCAGTTGGATTGCCAACAGATACCCATCCACAAAATATTACAGCTAATTCTAGATACACACAGACATTGAACTACCACTCCCTGCACAGCTCTCTTATACTCTGCTACGCAGGTTTAATTGTTGTGGGTTTATGTGATACATTCAGAAACACTTCACATACACCATGAGTTTTATTTCGATGGAGCTTTCTGTTACTCTCATACACACTGTATATTGGTGAGTTTTACTCTTATATACATTACATATTACTGAGAGTGTTATGGCTTCTAATTTGCATAACAATCTCTTACACCATACATGAGTTTGTACTTTATTCCTCGGTTGTCCTTGCAAACATTTAGACATGCCAAATAGTTTCTAATTAAAATGAATGTCCTTCCAGATTATACTTGGGCGGTTTGCGGTTTGATGGCAGCCAGAGTAAGCCCACCCAATGGTCACCCCAGGGGATGGGTGGCACTGCAATTAGACAAACAGCATAATGCAGTGCCCTGACTGGCACGTGTTGCAGGATACGATACCTCAGCGCATGTTTAAAAATACTGCTGATAAAAAATAAAGAGTGTGAAATGGAGTATATAGAGCCTCTTTGTAGGTTCTTAGATTGCATGCACTTGGCATTTGGCTAAGAATGGTGAGTGGCTCCTTCTTTCTGCATTCCTGGAGCTCGGCTGCACGATTCCCTCCCACCTGCTGCATGTGCATGTACGCTGATACTTCGACACACAGGAGAGCGGAACGTTTAATGGCAGCTCATCACAAACCCAACCACCACTGACTGGGAGAATAGATTATAGAGCACTGGGCATTGGTAAAACAACAATGGCTTCGCAATGTGCTTCTACTAAATTTTTATAGATAGCACCGCTTGATCCTTTACATCTCCTGTTTTGACAAATCCATTAATATTAGTCTTTCTAAGCAAAACCCTCCAATAATCAAAGTTCTTACTAGTCAATGTTATATTGAGACACATTTTAATCGGAAGGAAAACTGAGGGATTGTCCCTTTTTAAAATAATTAAGAAAGGTAAGCCAGTAAATGCTTCTAACTTGGTCCATTCAGGTTTCTTTGTACTCTGTCTAAGGATTCTTCATCAGCCATCCACTGGAGAATCAAGGTTAGACATCTGGAGATCAAACGAATAATTTCCCTACTACAGTAATTCTGGGCTTTAAACCTGGACTGGGGCTTTGTAAATACTAATTGGGGCTGAATCGGATACTGGTATCTGGAGTTGGACCATTTAGATCTAGTTCACAGAGTTTTTGACTTTGAGAAGGTAGTAGCTCATGTTAATAAAAGGAGTTGAGTTTAAAAAAAAAATCACAGATCATTGAGTTTTACACACAATCATGAACAAATGCTAGATGGTTACTGTACTCTTCAGAAAACACTTGCACTTCATAATGTTTTATAAATAATTGCCCTTTCTAATACCAGCAGAACCACTCATCTGCTTCCCATCAGTGCTGTGGAGCTGAGGCTGCCTTTGTGTGTTTGACCAGCTGAGACAACCCTTGGGAGCAATATCTTTTTAGAGTCTCCAAGTTCAAGAGGAAGAATTTCCTGTGCTTTTTTTATTATTACAATTTAATATTTAAGCTTAAACAATGTACTATTCTATATAAAAAAAGCAAAGCCTGAGAGATTTAATGAACATAGTTTAACTGTTTTACTGCTGCATCGTGAGGATGGGGTATCCATTCTTCACCCTATAATTCTTTGATCTTAACGAGTAATAGGTTCCATGTGGTTATCTGCTTGGTTTTAGATATGGGTCTAGCAAAGGTCACATGAGTCATTTCTTAAGAATCAAACAGGAGAGTTACCATATATAACTAGAGATTGGATTCATAATCTGTAAATTTCATGGGATCAAAACTTGATACACTTTTTATAAGGTCGTGAGTACAGATAAGAGAAGAACAATTACCTCCAGACAGTTGTTTGGAACACATTTAATTATTCAACGTCAAAATTGTAACTGGTCACTCATGACCTTCAGAATATCAAGTCCATAACGCTTAATTTCCAGATGGGTTCAGTATTTGTGGTTTTAATCATAGTATATTATTAAAATTTTATACCTAAAAAAAAAACGATTTCCTTCTTATTATGCAATTTGATCAAAGTGAACCTGTCATAACAAGTTAATTTTAAGTTATAAGATCATGTTATGCAAATGAATATTTGAGCACCCTAAAAACAAATGGTGACTTTCATGCTCTAGGAGATATTAATGTAACCTATCCAGTGCTGACTCTGCTACTAGCATGGATGTTACACTAATGTGTATTCCCTCCTGTTCCCATATACTGGACTGGCCCTACCAGGGGACACTTCTCAAAGCAGGACACACAACACCATGGCATCTTCATGATGGCTTCATTGATAGTGCATCAGTAGATGGTCCAAGTGACTTCTCAATTCACTCTGTATCTATTTTGCAAAGGGTGGTCATCTGAGGAATAATTAAAGCAAATACAGAATATGTATGATATATGAAATCAGTCATTTCTCGGTACACGTGTTATGTCATCAGCCTATTCTTATTTGGTGAAAACTGATTGAAGGTTTAGAGGTGAGGTGCATTTTTTACTAACAAATTTAAATATCTAAACATTTGCTGCCAATTATGCTTCTACAATGTATAGCAGAAATTGTATGCGGTTTCTTTAGAGTATAAGTTGGTATATCCATTAGAGATGCACGTTAAAATGAACAAAACACTGAATTCTTATTGTCCATTCTATGTGGGAACAGTATTTTTAGACATCTTTTGTTCATAACAACACTCATTCTAAAGAGTCCCTGTTGGAAACCTTAAAGGGTTACTTAGAACATCATAACCACTGAAGCTTGCTGGCCCAGTCCCCCTGTGATGGGGCAATCCATTTAGCAACGGTTCCTAAGTCTCTGCCAGACTATGCTTCACTCGGGTGGTCTAGTGACCTGCTTCCAGCTTCTGCAGAGCCATAGAATCCAGAAGTCGCGGCGTTCGGTATTCATTATCTGTGAGCATTCAGGTTACTGCTGAAAGTTGACACTGCTAGAGGTGGAGTTAAAAGCAGACGGGTTAATCTCTGTATGTGCAGTTTTTCAAAGCAAAACGCTGCACATACAGACGCCAAGCATCATGCCCACATCAAATTACTAAAGTGATCATGGTGCTTAATGTAGTCCTTTAAGACATCAATAGATTTAAATCACAACCACTCTAGCTAATAATCTCCAGTCTACCTCTGAAATGCATGCATGTAAAACTCCTTCCCCAATAACCCATAAAACCGTGCAAGAAATGTATGACCTTCACCTAATCTCAGATCTCGACTTCTCAGCCTTCTGCTGACTCAAGTCCAATTAGGTTTTAGTCTTCCAACAGCCTGGAAGAAGCACTCATTCTATGTGTATCAGTCTAAGGTGGCTGCAGTCATTCTGAAAGGATCATCTATCCTTTAAAGAGTTAAAATCTAGAACAGCGTGTCTTGTAATTGGACCTAAACTTTGTATCCCATAAATGAATTGCTTTGTAAGGAGGTATGTAGTTTATCTTGGTGGTATCAATACAGGTAAGTGTAAATTAGAATTGTTCCCTTAGAGTGTCCCTTACCCTATGACATCCAGTAAATTAAAGCATTTTTTTAATACTCAGGTATCTCAAGCTGAAGTTTACATGCAAATGTACTCATGCACGCCTGCCTTTTGTCTAATATAGTCAAAAGAGACCAGCACTTTTGAGCAAGAGTACAGCATTGAGGTCTATAGAAGATCCTGTAAGACTGCAAGATCCACAATAGAAAGAGCTTTTTTTTTCCCAGAGCCATCACTGGTGACAGCCGGGGAAATTACAAGCTTAGCAAAGTTTGTCAAATGTAGGAAAGATACTGAGAAAAATTGTCAAAGGAGTTTTGCCCATGGTGCCAAAAAAAATAAATGATTGATGGTTAAGGAAGCCACTAAATCATAAATAAATAAATGCGGAAATAAATAGTGGTAATAGCCAGACCAAATGCTGAAAATGTCCAACCCAATGCAGAAAGTAATGGAATGCTCAATTCAGAGAATGCTGACAGAATGTGACCGAATCTAAATGGTTAATAATTCGGACTTGATACGGTCGAAATTACTGATTGAATTATAATCGGAACAGGTTATGGAAATAGAATTTATAGAATATATATAAGACACCTCCAAAGTATGATGCTACCACCACAATGCTTAATGGTTGAGATGGTATTGCACAGACGATGAGTGGTGCAGTGAGGAGAGGCTTCAGTCTGGTCACAAAGGCCAGATCGGTGGTCGGTGATGGTTGTGCTTATGAAAATTTCTCTCATTTCTACACATGATCTGAGGAGCTCACCCAGAATGACCATTGTGTTCTTGTTCACCTCTCTTACCAAGTGTGGTTATTCTTACCAGGTCAGAGAGGCATTCTCATTTTCCTCTGAAAGCTGCACATAGACAGGGTGGATCTGTCTAGTGTCCTTCCCCTTGACAGCCTACTGGATGCTGCATGCTAGAAGGGCACATGCTTTTATGAAATAAAAGTACCCCCTGTCACCTCCTGTCCTTTGGGGATCACGTCACTCAGGCTTGTTTTACGTTTATTCGATGTCCTATGACTCTGACCTGACTAGTACCTCTGATTATCCTCTTAGCTGTTATCCTGACCTTGGCTTATCAATTGACCACATTTCCTCTCTAATATAAGTTAAGCTCGTATGGACTACACTTTAAAGTCTGGTAATATGTTGGTTTTTGCATATGCATTTAGAGTTATGAGACCTTACAGAGACATGTGTCTGTCTTTTCAAATCAGTTAAAATTGCCACAAGTGGACTCCAAGGTAAGTTTTTTTTTGTTTTTTGTTTTTTAAACAAATTTGCAAAGTTTGCAAAGATCTAGTGTTTGCTTTGTCTTATTATTGAGTAATGCTGCAACATAAAACAAATGTAAAAAAAAAATAAAATGAAAGGGTCTGAATACTTTCTGAATTCACTGTATGCATACATGTATAGTAACCAATGTATTTATTGATTTACTTAGCAAGTACAGTATAAAATGTCACTAGATTAAGTTATGGGAAATTTGTTTATGGGGAGTAGATTTCCGTAGAGCTCGTCCGTTCAATATTATACTGGCCCTGTGCCGACCTACAGTTGGACAACACACTCAAAATTATTGAATCAATATCAACAGTGATTCACAAATGAGAAATTCTAAATTCTACTCGAAGCATGAAATTTAGCTTTCCTGTTGGGCAATAATGCAATCTCTAATATGTGCTCTGGGAGTATAAGACTACAAAATATGAACATTGTTTGTAAATGTAAACGAACACTGTATATAGTTCTTATACAAAGGTAAAGTATATAACCTTGTATTAAAATGTTATATTAAGAATCAACAAAGAGTGGCACAGAAAATGTATTTAACAGAGTTAAAATATGTCTTTATGCGGACTGTTGTCAATGCGAAATGTGTTTACACATTAAAGGGTCACTCTATGCACCGTAATAATTTTGCATATTTGCAAAGTTAATAGTGCAGAGAGTACTCTGTGCATACTTTCAAACCAGAGATTGGTTTAAAATTGCAGCAATTTGTAAAATAATCACACAGCAATAAACAGGTCGCCATAGTCAAACTGGCAGCCGTAATTCTGTCTTCTGGGCATCCTGTGTTAATGTGCAATGTGGGCTGATCTCGCTCACTTCCTCGGAGATAGAGAGAGCCAAGCCGTGACCGTGCCCATTGCTGCATACAGCATGGTTTTTAAATTTGTGAACCGGCCGTATATAGTAACTGTAATATGGCTGTTACCAGTTTATGGAGCAATTACACTGATCTTGTGTGATGTGTAGAACTACTGATGTGGAACCCTTTACTGGTGTTGCATGAAGCTGTTGTCAGGATACTAAAGTAGTTCAGTTCTAGGCAGAGGCGTAACTAGAAACCACGGGGCACCGGTGCAAATATTGCCCTGGGGCCCCTCCATACATCTTACTCCTCCCCACACATGTCCCCACCCCCCCACACATGCAGACAAACAGATACACATGCAGACACATACATACAGACATACACATAGAGACCCATACATACATACAGACATACATACAGACACATGTAGAGACACACACACATACACTCATAAATCCAGGCCAGACAGAAAAAAGTTTGGCAGAATTTTGACCGGTGTCATTTTGAATCAGAGAATTTTGGATGATACTTTGACCGGAATTATTCACAATGGAAAGATTTAGAAAAGCTTGAACCTTATCAGAAGAACTGAAACATGTTCGCTATGCACATCCCTAATAGCCTTTGCCACTTAACACCAACTTTGAATCACTAATTTACAGTGTGGGAATTGTGTTTTTTTTATTGTTGAATTGACACTAGAGGCATCCTTTTTTTCTTTCATCGTATGGGTTCCTTGGCAATTTTTATTTTGACCCAAACTATTTTTTAATTAAACTGAAATATTTTAGACCAAAATTCTTCAGAAACAAAACATTTTTTCAAAAACAAGAACTATCTTCATCTGGAGGAACCAAAAATCATCACTAGTCTAGCTTGGGACACTCATTTAATATACAGGAACGGCAAGCAGATAGTTTTATCATATAACAGTCATACAGGATATGTTACATGGTGGACAATCCAAGTCAAGCTGCGTTGGCAACGCCAAAGTTATTTCATTTCAAGGACAACAAGACATATATGTTCAGTTTGAATTCTTCTGGATTAGTAAATCAGTGTACTTTTAGTGGTTAACTTTGAAAGGCTTACGTCACTTTTTTACCCAGTTCACTGTGTGACTTTGTTGTTCTCCAATAGATGAAATTGTAGGAAAAACAAAAAAATCTGGTGTCTTGCCTTAGAACATTTACTCCTGTTGATTTATTTTAAGCTCCTGTCAATTCCATTGTTGTACAGCTGTACCGCAGGTCATAATTCCTTGCTAAAGTATGAAGTAAAATTGATAGTATATCTCCATGATTTAGATTGCAGCATATGTGCAGCATTAATAATGTTATAATAGTGTTTAAAATGTGTTTCAAGGGACAGATTTAATATTGTAATTTCCCATCGTTTTCCGCCTGTAGAGAGTAATTGTTAAATATGAGCAAGGCATGGGTAGATCGAGATTATTATAGACTACTGTAAAATGGATATCTTATAGGCCTGTGGTGGATTAGGACTTGAGTATTTTGCCGATGAGTCTCCTCAGGCTACATTTTTCTGTATCATATCTCTGGTATGAATTGAAATTGACATTTAATATCAGACTTGGAGGTTCGTTTCGGACCAAACTTCAATTCAGCCTGAATTTGGGCTGATTTGGTGATCAAATTCTTAAAAAAATATAATGTAAAATATATCCAAATTACAGACTCGCCGAACCACACAAACATGTTTGAATTATGTTCTAACCAAACCACTCAATGCTGAACATTATCGAGGGGTGGGGGGGGTAGTAATCTGAAGTTAACCTGTGTCACCAAGAGGAGAGATGACTGATGGAAAAAAGAATTCACCAACAGAGGGAAAAACAGGAGAAGCTGTAATATTTTCTATGTTATAAAAATATATACAATATATAAATATATAGATCTTTATTGTACCGCTTCCCCTGTTTTTACCTCTATTGGTTATTTTTTCTCATTTGATCTGTGAACCAATTGATGGGAAAATCTCATATCAGTGTACTGCAAAATATATACATAATGTTATCTGGTGTATGTATTTTGCAACACTCTGATTGGCCCATTTAGGCACCTTTTTGGTTTGTTCTACGTGTTCCAAAATATTTTCAATCTTCTGAAAATATTATTCGGCAGAACCAAAATTCCTCTCTGCATAAATCTACATAATAGATGAGTGGATATCGCTTTAAATATAGGTGTTTAGATTAAACACTTACAGTCACCTTAGTGAACATAGTAGTTCTCGTAGTATCTGTAGTATCTGTAAAATCATTTTTTTTCCTGACAGTTCAAGAAGCATAATTATAATTGAATCAAGTCATTCCACTATTTTCTTCCCTGGTTTAGATAATAAAAACAACTAGTATTTATACAGCACCTTTCTTCCAGGGGGACTCAAAGTGCTTTACAGCACATGCTTTCGGAATTATCCAAATCGGCAGCTGAATAGTAATAGATGTTTTTATTACCCTATTGATGGTCCTCATTTTATGGACCTCGGAAGGATGAAGGGCTGAGTTGACCCTGTCAGGATTTGAACTTGTCATCTTGCATTTCTGACCAGGCAATTTACCACTGAGCTACCTCACCAGCATGACTATCACTGTGGTATATGAGGTTAGTGCCTGCCCTCATCTCCCAAGTTCAGTATCTCTCAAGCAATTACTCAAAGTTCCGTACTTAAAGATTACTCAATTCTGAACACTGACGACAGCTTGGCAGATAGTGTTCATTGGAAATGTTGAGAAGCACAAACTCCAATGTGGAGATATTCATTCATGTAGGGTTACGTGTGGCTATATAGGAAATATCTCTGCCTGAGTTTAGAGATATTGTTAAGAGCCAGACAGTTACAGTTGGTAGTCATTGAGAAGAGGTTATAATTTTTTATTTTTTTTCACTGACAGTGACTGCAATGTTTTTATTGTTTTGTTTTAGGTGAACGTGGGCAAAAAGGGGAAAAGGGTGAAATTGGAGAAAGAGCGAACACAGGTAAGAAATTATTATTATATACTTTATATTTGAATTTTTTTTGTTATATGACAAAATGAGTGTTACTGTAGGATTTTGAAATACTACAGAATTATTTAAAATAATGTATCAGCTGAAGATGTAATCAAAATACAAGAATGTGATAGCTTTCATAATTGAAATATATATTCCTAACTCAATGGTGTTCTGCTAACTAAGTAGTTATCTTGCCCCCCCCATGTGAAGTAAAAAAATAATAATTGTAATTTAATGCTGCATTCATCCCACCTCCCTGGCTGAGATCATCAGTCTTGATGATCTCAGCAAATTAAAATAGTGAACTTTAAGCATGTTAGAAAATTCCTACGCTTATATGACTTCCGCGGTCTGAATGCTTCCATTTTGTTTCTGAACTTAACATTGACTTTTAACCTACATTAAAATCGTACGGGAAACTGACTATCATTTCTTCATAAGGGACAAGATTGTGTTCAGCTGAAAAGATTGAGATATTCTTTCCACAAACTTACAATATGTACAATATTTACAGTCTATATATACATATCATCACATAAATGTAGTATAAACATTTTTCAAAAAGTTGAGCCACTCTCTTATGATAGAATACATCTTAATTCACACAGTATTAAAGCCATAACACCAATGATCTTGCATACCACAAATAATAAATCACAAATACCATATATACTCGAGTATAAGCCGACCCGAATATAAGCCGAGGCCCCTAATTTTACCCCAAAAAACTGGGAAAAAACTTATTGACTCGAGTATAAGACTAGGGTGGGAAATGCAGCAGCTACTGGTAAATTTCTAAATAAAATTAGATCCTAAAAAAAATATATTAATTGAATATTTATTTACAGTGTGTGTATAATGAATGTAGTGTGTGTGTGAGTGCAGCGTGTGTATGAGTGCAGCGTGTGTATGAGTGCAGCGTGTGTATGAGTGCAGCGTGTGTATGAGTGCAGTGTGTGTGTATGAGTGCAGTGTGTGTGTATGTATGAGTGCAGTGTGTGTGTATGTATGAGTGCAGTGTGTGTGTGTGTGTATGAGTGCAGTGTGTGTGTATGAATGCAGTGTGTGTGTATGAGTGCAGTGTGTGTGTATGAGTGCAGTGTGTGTGTATGAGTGCAGTGTGTGTGTATGTGTATGTGTGCAGTGTGTGTGTATGAGTGCAGTGTGTGTGTGTGTGTATGAGTGCAGTGTGTGTGTGTGTGTGTGTATGAGTGCAGTGTGTGTGTATGAATGCAGTGTGTGTGTATGAATGCCATGTGTGTGTGTATGAATGCCATGTGTGTGTGTGTGTGTGTATGAATGCAATGTGTGTGTGTGTGTATGAATGCAGTGCGTGTGTATGAATGCAGTGTGTGTGTGTATGAATGCAGTGTGTGTGTGTGTATGAATGCAGTGTGTGTGAGTGCAGTGTGTGTATGAGTGCAGTGTGTGTATGAATGCAGTGTGTGTATGTGTGCAGTGTGTGTGTATGTGTATGTGTATGAGTGCAGTGTGTGTGTGTATGTATGCATTGTGTGTGTGTGTGTGTTGCAGTGGTGGGGGGGTGGGCAATTTTATTATTTTACTTATTATTTTTTTTATTATTATTTTTATATATTTTTTTCAATATTATTTCTTCTTATTATTTTTTATTTAATTATTATTATTTAATTTATTTTTTCGTCCCCCCTCCCTGCTTGCTAGCTGGCCAGGGAGGGGGGCTCTTACTCCCTGGTGGTCGAGTGTCATTGGTGGTTCAGTGGGGGGGAGAAGGGTGCTGCAGAGAGCGTTACTTACCTCTCCTGCAGCTCCTGTCAGCTCTCTCCTCCTCCGCGCAGTCCGTTCAGCTCTTCTGTGAGCTCACACTGTAAGTCTCGCGAGAGCCGCGGCTCTCGCGAAATTTACACTGGGAGCTGACCGAGGTGCTGAACGGACGGCGCGGAGGAGGAGAGAGCTGACAGGAGCTGCAGGAAAGGTAAGTAACGCTCTCTGCAGCCCCCACAGCCCCAGTCTGTATTATGGCAATGTAAATTGCCATAATACAGACTATTGACTCGAGTATAAGCCGAGTTGGGGTTTTTCAGCACAAAAAAATGTGCTGAAAAACTCGGCTTATACTCGAGTATATACGGTAAATGAATAATCAAATAGCAAGCTATTTGCTTCAAAACTACATGCAGTATAATTACCATAAACTAAATCTATTTATGTCTGTTTTCTTAGAAGAGGGACTTTTAAGAATGTCTGCTATTTTTATTTCTTTACGGAATAATGATATTCATATAAAAGTTTGTCCATCGTTTCTGTAATAATTCTGCATGTCTCTCTTGCATAGTGACTGTCACTGTTATATATATATTTTAAATTATCACATACATAAAGTTTGCCGTGAAAACTTATCGAGAAAAGATGAACCTCAGAGCTGGATCAGTTAGAGGTCATGAAATTGTATGTCTTTTTTTTATAATTTATTTTTATATCAGGCCAAATAAGGTAAACAGGAAGTATCTATTCCTAATGGGTGTAAGTTAAAGGGTCCATAAAGAGTTAATGGTTTGATTACATTTATATTGTTGATGCTTGCAAAAATGTAGGGGAAATAACAACAGATATTTAGAAATTAGGACGGGAGGATAAATTGCTAGGTTAAAACTAATTTTGATTAAAGTGATCTAAGAATCATGAGATATGACATAAGTGATCCAATGTTTTTGTCGATGTTTCTGTTTTTTTCTGTATACACGAATCAGCTACAACATTAAAACCACTGACAGGTGAAGTGAATAAAATGGATTATGTCATTACAATTGCAACTTTCAAGGGGTGGGATATATTAGGCAGCAAGTGAACCACCAGCATCAGAAGAAGGAAAAATAGGCAAGCGACTGATCTTCACAAGGGCCAAATAGTGATGGCTGAACCACTGGGTGGTTCTAAATTCCAAAATGGCAAGTCTTGTGTGGGTGTTCCTGGTATGCAGTGCTTAGTACCTACCAAAAATGGTGCAAGGAAGGACAACTGGTGAATCAGCATCTGGGTCCTGGGTGCCCAAAGCTCATTGTCCGTGGGTCTCCTGCTAATGTCTTGGTGCCAGATACCATAGGACATGTTCAGGGGTCCTGTGGAGTCCATGCCTTGATGCATCAGAGCTGTTTTGGAAGCACGAGGGGGACCTACATGATATTAGGCAGGTAGTTTAATTCTGTGGGTGATCTATCTGCAAGTGACTCCCTTGTGTCAGCATTTATGTTTAGAAATCTCTCATCTGATCAAAGGTTTTGCTTTCTGTGTAAGACCAATAAACAACATTTTTATCAGAATCTCTGGTCTTGACAAATGTTGTTGACATCCAGAGGAACTCCCCCTGTCCTTGTCCAAGTGAGAGCCACTAGAGGTGGCTTTAGTCGAAAGTGTAAACATTGCTTTATCTCAGAAAAGGAAGTGTTCACACTGATCAGCATGAAAGGACAGTCTACATGGCACAGAACCACTAGTATTAAGTCAGGTAAGTGGTGATAGGTTCCCTTTAAATCTGGGTCTAACTTATGAGTTATATTTTAATTTCAGCATGTCAAGCTTGCAAGGTTAGCAACAAAAAACTAGCGCACATTGAAGCTTACAGATAGACATGTGCAGTAAAGGACCACTAACGTTAATGAAGTGGCATGGTTGCAGAGGCCTGTCATTTTAAATATTCAAGGTAAAACATTGCCATTTTGCCAAAGGGTTGAACACTCCTCCAGAGGCTGTTACACTGACTGCTGCTGGAGAAGCTTCCACCGCAATGACCTATTGAATTTGGCCACATGATGTTGCAGATCCATAGAAACAAATTGATACATTGAGTTCCTATGGGGAAGCTTGTGTGTGTGCAGAACTCACCAATTATGCTCCTTGGGTCTCCAATGCATCTCTACCAGGAGCAATGGATTGAACCTGCTGGAGGAGGCCATGCCTTCTCCAAGATGTTGCAGGAGGCGGAGAGGTAAGCAGCGCAGAGGAAGCCTCAATGCTGGCAATAGGTAAGAACCTTTATTTTAATATTTTTATGGCACAAAAGGGGAGGGCTCTATAACTAGTTTGTATCCCTTACCTTTTAGTGTCCCTCGAATGATACTGATAGGTGATAGGTGAGACATATTGATCTTATGTTTCACATGGACACTGCAGTGTGTGTATTTCTTTAGGGCAACTCGAAATAAACAATTCAAGTCCTGCGCACTGTAATTGTTATAGTATTGGTTTTGCTGCGTCACATTGTGGTAGCACAGCATATTTTTCCATTAGTTGCTCTAGATGACTGGTCAGGGAAGGTGTCTGTAGAGTTTGTTCTGCTCATGTAAAAACAATCATACTATTATAGTGTTCAATGGTTGGAAACGTGTTTTCTAGTCCTTTTTACAATTTTAGGTGTTTGAGATGTTTCTATGGTTCCAACTATGAGTTGACAATTCCTTATCAGCAGAATTTTGATTAACACAAGCACCATGTCACTAATGGTGAAAGTGCTGTGAAAAAATGTCCAAACATTGAGTTGTTCGCTTTTAACTTCAGCACTTTATTTAACATTTCATGGCGTTTTATGATATGGGCCCCATGCTGCCATGACCAATGCTGATCCCTTTATTTTACAGCTCTACAAACTTTAAAAGCAATTCATTCTCTTTTCTATTTGCATTTATGTATCACAAAGGGATGAATCAGTATGGTACGACAATTAACAATAGCTAAAAACCATGAAACCTAAAACTGAACATATTTAACAAACAGTCCTACTAGGTCAGTACACATAGACCTCTAGCGCTCATTTATAGGACTGTATAGAAAGTACAGACTATCCCAGCGTAGTGTGACCGGCTCAGTACACATAGACCTCTAGCTCTCATTAATAGGACTGTATAGAAAGCGCACAGACTATCCCAGCATGGTGTGACCGGCTCAGTACACATAGACCTCTAGCTCTCATTAATAGGACTGTATAGAAAGCACACAGACTATCCCAGCAAAGTGTGACCGGCTCAGTACACATAGACCTCTAGCTCTCATTAATAGGACTGTATAGAAAGCACACAGACTATCCCAGCATAGTGTGACCGGCTCAGTACACATAGACCTCTAGCTCTCATTAATAGGACTGTATAGAAAGCACACAGACTATCCCAGTATAGTGTGACCGGCTCAGTACACATAGACCTCTAGCTCTCATTAATAGGACTGTATAGAAAGCACACAGACTATCCCAGCAAAGTGTGACCGGCTCAGTACACATAGACCTCTAGCTCTCATTAATAGGACTGTATAGAAAGCACACAGACTATCCCAGCATAGTGTGACCGGCTCAGTACACATAGACCTCTAGCTCTCATTAATAGGACTGTATAGAAAGCACACAGACTATCCCAGCATAGTGTGACCGTCTCAGTACACATAGACCTCTTGCTCTCATTAATAGGACTGTATAGAAAGCACACAGACTATCCCAGCATAGTGTGACCGGCTCAGTACACATAGACCTCTAGCTCTCATTAATAGGACTGTATAGAAAGTACAGTCTATCCCAGCATAGTGTGACCGGCTCAGTACACATAGACCTCTAGCGCTCATTAATAGGACTGTATAGAAAGCGCACAGACTATCCCAGCATAGTGTGACCAGCTCAGTACACATAGACCTCTAGCTCTCATTAATAGGACTGTATAGAAAGCACACAGACTATCCCAGTATAGGGTGACCGGCTCAGTACACATAGACCTCTAGCTCTCATTAATAGGACTGTATAGAAAGCACACAGACTATCCCAGCATAGTGTGACCGGCTCAGTACACACAGACCTCTAGCTCTCATTAATAGGACTGTATAGAAAGCACACAGACTATCCCAGCATAGTGTGACCGGCTCAGTACACATAGACCTCTAGCGCCGTAGATCTCCTCTAACCATTGAGACCATTCCATTATACCTTAGGCACCCCTAGTGGTCATTAACGATATTGCATGTAAAATAACAGACTACTTTTTATATTATTATATATGCATGATTTTATGGTTACCTGTGTGTAAGTCAGAGAATATTAGGCACGTGGTTCAGGTAGATCAGAGGAAGCAGTAGAAAAAGCAAGGTGACAGCTGTTGATTTGATATTAGAAAGTGTGAAATCAAAAGTATTGGTTTGTAAATCCTCATAAAATATTCATATGCAGGGAAAATAAGTTCTACAGAGATAATAGTTTGCCATGGTTTAGTTTAATCTTTAAAAATATATTCACTTTCCTTCACTGTAAGAGATTATCAAGCCAAGCTTTTATCAGTATAATGTGAGTGGTCTGGATATAGCTTTTAAAGAAATATTACCCGAATGCAATTAAACATTATTACTGGTTGCTAGGGCTTGGCGGACGCTGTGTTACCTGGACAGTAAGGGTTTCTTCGCAAATTGAATAATAGTTTATATAATTTCTGACCTGGAGTAATTCAGGAGAGCTCATTACAATAAGATATTATAACATCACTGAAGATTCCCAGATAGAATCTCACTGGGCACTCGAGACTTAGGGGAGAGTACTTACCTATCACGGGGGCAGCCTTGCAGTCAGTAATCTGGGTGAGTTGCTCAATGTTCAACGGTGATGGGTTTAATAGTCAATGTATCTTCACAAAAGGTGTTTGCACTGTTTTAAACATTTTGAATAGATTCTACAAGTACAGATTCTATGGTTATGTTAGAATTTCCCTTTGTGCCAAATAAAACATGTAATATCAATGGCTGTCTCAGTTTATCACCATGTATGCAACGGTTATTACATAATTAGAGAGTGTCTGCCAGATGTCATACAGGATTAAGTTGAGGGTGATAACACCATATTTCATGGAGTAGATAATTAATGTAAATGATCTGGCTCAGTGGTACCAGTGAGTCAGCATCATCCAACCCAAAAAAAAAAAAAATTCACAGCTACTACGTCCCCAAAGCCCACAAAGATCTAATCATGTTTGGCTTAACCATCTTTGTAACATGTTCAGTCAGGACCTACTGCTACGTGACCTCTTTACGGCAGTACCTACTGCATTCATTCTACTGAGCTTTCCACTTTGGGCGTAAAGTCTATTCAGTTTCCATGTTCAGGAACAGGAGATTAGTTCTAGATAATCTAAAGCAATGACTTCTACAAACACATTTCTGACATCATGAATTAACCAGACTGTCAGATGAATGCCAGGTATTTTATATCAAGGAGCCAAATTGTAGGACTCCTGCTGAACTACACCCCCGTGGCTCCCTCAAGAAAGTATAATTAAAAGTTCTCTTTGCTCTATAGTGTGTGAATAAAATAGTTGTTTCCAGGAATCTGTGATTGACAAATTGTATTTTAGAGAAATAATATAAGCTCTAACTATTTAGTTAGGCGTTCTGACTCTTGAATTTGTTGCTCTAGCTATGGAATTGCCAACATATGCTTGACACTGCGAGAGCTAAACTCGTTACATATATTTGGATTTCTTTTTTATCAGAGAAGGTGATGCAAACAGCATTAATCCTGATTCTAGAACTACAATCTCAAAAGAGTTCCAACACCAATATATGACCTAAATAAATAAACAAACATATAATGATAAACAAGTTGTATATACTGTAGCGGGCATCCTAGCAACCCGACTGGCTGCCCATGCTCAGCCACACCTTTCCCTAGAAGGGAGTCAGTTAAAATACAGAAAGACCCATTTCCCACCCAGTAACCGGACAACACACTGTCCTGTGGGTACAACTTTATTGGCCACATGCTGCTTTATACTTTTTTCCCATGCAAGGGGGGGATCACACAGAAAGACTATGTTCACTCCAGGGTCCTCCCCCTCCCAGGATCCAGAACCCCAGCCACTTTGTCCTCTGCTCGCGGCACTCAGTGTTCCCTCCTAAAGCCCTCCCAGGGGTCTCCTGATGGAAACGTAACTCCAGTCCCTTTGTCCCCTGTTCCTGCCACCCATCCTCAGGGTTTTCCACCTCCGGGGAAAACCCTTATCCTGTGAGCCTCTGTACCTGGGAGCCCCAGCATGGGAAAGCTTCCTGAGTCCCAGTCGCAGAAAACCACCATTGTCCCCAAAGAGTGTCCCCACCAATCTCAGGGACCCCCAGAACAGTGATCGCCACAGGCAGCCTCTGTTCGCGGGGTCCCTGGGTGAAGCGAGGCAAGGGAACTGTCTCCTACACCTATATGAACGCCGGCCACCCAGGGACAGCACTCATTCATTTCTTCACTTGCGGTTTCACACTTATGTTGCAAGTTGCCAACGTTCTAATTGATTGGTGTGAACATTCCAAGGGGCACTGGGGAGGTCCTCGTTCGGGAACCGGACGAGGTGGGAAGCAATCCACGAATGCTCCCCCTGGACAGTGTTCGTATAACGAACAGACTGCCATCCAGGGGAGGCACGAGCCGAGACTTCCCTTGCGGTTTGTGGTTTTGACACCTGATTATGAGGTGCGAATGTTTTAAACCAACATTCTAAATGAGTCGGGGTGGTCCCCGTTCAGGAGGGTAATGCATTCCCAAACAGGCAGCAGCCACATTCATACGAAACGTATAGGGAAATACACAGCATATAACACAGCAATTCATGAACAGGCAGCAGTCCAGACACATATACCACTGGGTGTTGGACACAAATTGGGTTTCTCACAACATTTTTGAGAGATTATGGTTACTCTAATAAATGTATATGCTAGCAAATAACTGTCAGTTAATCTGAAATTCATACTACAATAAAAAAAAAACACCTGGCACCCTACTGACCTTACACGAATGACAAGATTTGAGCATTGGCCTTGTTTTTTTTTTTTTTTAAATGGTTCTAATTTAAAAGAACAAAAACTATTTTTCCTTTTGGAATGAGCACCCTATTCTGACTACCCCTGTGTGTCTGGGTATTATGAACAGAGGTAGGTATTGAGTTAATGTTAATGATAATGTCATGTATCCCCTAAAATGACCCCCTGTGGGTTTAGCTAAAAAAAGATATGGTACCTTCATTCTTTTTTAAATATTATAATGCAGGGTGGAACATCTGTGTGGACCAATTGCTGAGAAACACTATATTCACCAGAAGCCCTACAGCCTAGTGTAATGGTTTTGGTGTCTATAGTATGTCTCTCCAGTGTAGCACTGTAAACACTGCCTTTTTAGAGAAAAGACAGTGTTTGCATAGGTAGCTAGTAACAACTCTAGTGGCAGTCACTCAGACTGGTGAGGCGTGGGAGAAAAGGTGAGTAAAATCACCTTTTTACTGCAATTGGTTTGGGGCTCATCACCTAAATAGCCACTTCAGGACTATCGTGTCAGGAATTCATGTTTGTATTACTGACACTATAGTGTTCCCTTAAGGGTACATATTGCAGCATATACCATCTAAGCATTCACATTATGGAATAACATTTAATAGATTGTGTGAATGCACTGCAAGCAGGTCCCGATGGGCCATTGGGCAAACCAGGACAAATACCCAGTGTACTGCGTTGGCCACGGTTTAATGCCGACATGCAGAGCAGCAATGGCTTAAAGAGTGGGCTCTAACCTGTACGGGCCAATGGGAGACCAGTTATTCTTATGGGAAGCCAGGACAAGGGAGTCAGGCAGCCTCCATCTGTCTTCCTGCAAACTCTGATATTAAAAGAGCATTGCCACGGTAACCTTCTGCAATGCTCTGAACCACCGATGCTTGCGAGAGGGATAGAGATGGTCTGCACGCTGCCGAGGTAAAGGTCAAATAACTAGCCCACTGGACCATCAGGGATCAGTATGTCCTCTCCTATTAGGTAAAAAGACGGGGGATGCCATGGAGGAGATTCACACTATCATTCACACACTCGTTTTGGGGGCCGTGCTTGTCATTGGTAATGGCAAACATGTTAATTTTCTGCCCTATCCATGCTACTGGGCTACTCTGACTTTAAAAAGTTGTGTGTTTTAAAAAAAAAAAAATCCATATCACTGGTAGTCAACTTGGGATTCAGACCTGTTATGCTACATTGTCTATCACTGCTCTAACACCAGGGTTCCCAGCTATCTTCCAGGCAGGAATCTATCCCTCTGCCCGCTCCATCCACTCAACCAGGAATCGATAATTGGGGAAAAGGGGGCAGGCAGATGCATCAATTTCTGCCTGAACAGAAGGAGTGCGCTTAAGCAGAAATTAAATTATCTGCCTGCTTCTTATACTATTTATTAAAGGCTGATCTCAAACACCAGGGAGTAGTGCAGTCAGAAGACAGGCCCTTAGACTCTGTCACTGAGCTTCTGGAAAGGAGCAGTTCTTTATTTTTGAACTGGGACTACTTTTTAGCAATGCTACATTTAACTTATTGTGAGGGATTAAAATGAAGCAAGGAAATACAATAGAATATATAACTGTTGCATATGGGGTAATCAGGGTAAACATTTAAAAAACAAATCCCAGAACATCCTCCAACAAGTTCATAAACTATGCAAATATATGCAAATTGTTGTGTCAATATGCATAACCAGACATTGACCAATAGATGGCGCTGCATAACAGACCACGATCTTTAGATCTTTGTGTTTGATAAACTGTCAGATGCAGTGTAATCCTTAGAATTAGACATTATCAAGTTACAGTCCTGAAGTTGGAACAATGCCGTAGTCCTTGAAAAGTCAAAAGCAGAAAGCAATCATTAAAGTTGCGAAGCTATTGAGAAGGTTTTCCCACAGTGTAAAGTGTTCAAAGTGAATTTCAAATGTTAAAACCCAATAGCCAAACTGGAAACATTCTCCAGATATGTTATGGCTTTAGGATAAAACCCAGCATATCATCTGAAAGAACCATGTTTCTCAGATACATAAGCTCATTTGGCTGCAGCTTTTGTTGCAGACACACAACTCTCTGGATTTGGTCTAAACGCCCTTCCCAAATCAAAACGGTAACTATTGGGGGAGGGAAGAGAAGGCCAGAACCAGATTCACTTGCCTCTCCCAAACTGTTCCAACACAGGGTCCCCACCTTTCAGTTGTAGTCCAGACACATGTATTATTATATTGTCTGTTCGATTATACTACATCTGGAACATTAATACGTTTTTCTGAGCAAAATTGTACAGTGCGATTAGTAAATGAGCTTGTGGGATCGGTGTGTCAGTAACATCATGTGAGGCTGAAAGCAGAGTGCGGTTAAATCTCCAGAGAACACGTGTCAATCACTGATTTTACATGTTCCCTGTTAAATGTAACAGAACCCAATTGTTGCACCTTTAAATACTTTTTTTCCTTTTCAAAATCTAGTGAGCACTAAAACTGGAAGACTGAAACAAAATCTAGCAATGTCTGCTTTATTAAAAAGGTTCGGAAAGTAAAAGAATGCATAGCTGCTATCCTCTGCCATCATGGTAGTCCAGGAAAACCCCAAACTTTCATTATTTTATTAATTAGTTATGTAAGACGTGAATTACTTGGGCGATAACACAGGCTGTAGGTGACTAATGAAATTGTACAAAAGGTAAGGTCTCTAGCGCTTGTTTGTGGTGCAGGTGGGCAGCTTGAACAAACCCAACCAGAGTCTCTTCTTCTTGGTCATGGATGGTGTGGAAAGGGAAGCAGCGCCTTAAAAGTATCCTCAAAATTCAATCAGGAAAATTCAATATGCAAAAGATTGGAAAAAAAATAAATATAAAACTGGAGACGTCCCTTTGGATATTTACGATGCAGTTGGCATATGAAATAAATTAAATAAAATATTCTGCTTTAAATAGTGGCATTAAAAAAAAATTGCAATAAAATCTACTTACCGTATATACTCGAGTATAAGCCGAGTTTTTCAGCACATTTTTTGTGCTGAAAAACCCCAATTCGGCTTATACTCGAGTCAATAGTCTGTATTATGGCAATTTTCATTGCCATAATACAGACTGGGGGCTGCAGAGATGTTACTTACCTCTCCTGCAGCTCCTGTCAGCTCTCTCCTCCTCCGCGCCGTCCGTTCAGCACCTCGGTCAGCTCCCAGTGCTGACAGAGGGAGCTGACCGGACGGCGCGGAGGAGGAGAGAGCTGACAGGAGCTGCAGGAGAGGTAAGTAACATCTCTGCAGCCCCCACAGCCCCCCCCCACTGAACTACCAACCCCACTGGACCACCAGGGAAGGAGCCCCCCTCCTGGCCAGCTAGCAAGCAGGGAGGGGGGACGAAACAAAAATAAATTAATAATAAAATAATAATTAAAAAAAAAAAAATAACATTACAAATAATAAATAAATAATACAAAAATATGAAAATAATAAAAAAAAATAATAAGTAAATAAAAAATGAATGAAAAAAAATATTAAAATTATGTAAAAAAAAATAATAAAATTGCCCACCCCCCCTCCCCCAAGGCTCTGCAACACACACATACACACACACACACACTGCATTCATACACACTGCACTCATACACACACACACTCCACTCATACACACACACACTCCACTCATACACACACACACTCCACTCATACACACACGCTGCACTCATACACACTGCACTCATACACACTGCATTCATACACACACGCTGCACTCATACACGCGCTGCACTCATACACGCGCTGCACTCATACACGCGCTGCACTCATACACGCGCTGCACTCATACACATGCGCTGCACTCATACACATGCGCTGCACTCATACACGCGCTGCACTCATACACGCGCTGCACTCATACACGCGCTGCACTCATACACGCGCTGCACTCATACACACGCGCTGCACTCATACACACGCGCTGCACTCATACACACGCGCTGCACTCATACACACGCGCTGCACTCATACACACGCGCTGCACTCATACACACGCGCTGCACTCATACACACGCGCTGCACTCATACACACGCGCTGCACTCATACACACGCGCTGCACTCATACACACGCTGCATTCATACACACACGCTGCATTCATGCACACACGCTGCATTCATTATATACACACACTGGAAATAAATATTCAATTAATATAATTTTTTTAGGATCTAATTTTATTTAGAAATTTACCAGTAGCTGCTGCATTTCCCACCCTAGTCTTATACTCGAGTCAATAAGTTTTCCCAGTTTTTTGGGGTAAAATTAGGGGCCTCGGCTTATATTCGGGTCGGCTTACACTCGAGTATATACGGTACATTTTCGGGAGCATTGTATTCTCCATGGAATCAGTATGGATCTTATGATCCCCAGGGAGGATATATGTAGGTAGATTTGGAGGAAAGTGCCAGTGCTTGTAGAGGTTCCTCTGGAGGTATTAGATGGATGCAGGATCAAGATAAAATACATCGAAAGTAAAGATTTATTTTTTTTGAATGGCAAAAATAATATTTATTGTGATATACCACACAAACTAAATAAAATCAGATGAAACATCCTTGCGGTTAATCACAACACGTTTCACCCACAGACTTTTTCAAGTGATTATTATGAGTGAAACGCATGCTTAAACATAACCATCAGGTGAGCACATATATTCATGATTGTTACCATCAGATCTGATTGGAAACCTGGCCCTCCCTGTTTGGAGCACCTTGATGGAAGTATTGCCCAGATAATTGTGTGTGCATTAACCTCATAATTTTGAAAATAGTTACTGAAATCATGTCAATAACGCCTAATTGGGCCTGTCCAGAAAGGTCCACCTGAATTATTGGCAGGACAGCCTGGCGTGAATGCACACAAGTGTGCCTGTCAAGCACCCAGGCCAGCCAACGGAGGGTGGACAATGAAGACATTCATACACACACGCTGCACTCATACACGCGCTGCACTCATACACGCGCTGCACTCATACACGCGCTACTCTTATACACGCGCTGCACTCATACACATGCGCTGCACTCATACACGCGCCTGCAGGGCCATAGAGTCCTCTGTATAGAGAGAGCGTGTCTAATGATGCGCTCACACTTCTTATAAGGGACAGATTCATGGTGTCCCCAAAAGTTGGAAACAAAGCTGAGGTGGTGGGATTGGACCCTAAAATCGTGACTGTCTCGATATAATTGGGAAAGTTGAGTTGAGTCATATGAATGTTACAATTGCCCAGAGACAGAATGAGAGACAGTCAGTCACCATATACACTAATTGGACTAGAAATATGGGGTCTATTAACTAAAATATTAGTTGCAGTGAACTGAATAATGAAATACAGACCATGATACATGACAAGTCTCCAATTTTGTTAATTTGTTTTCAATGTCTAATTTTACTGTTTATTGAAGAAGATGTAAGCAGTGAATGTAAATTGGATGTTTCTCAGGATTCCATCTATATATTAAACTGTACTGTTTGTCTTAGTCTTCCAATTTCCCACATTGTGTGTGCAAATATTCAAACAAAACCAAACTATGAAACAACACTGTCAAATATGTCAATTAGCCATGTTTATGTAGGAAACCACATACATTGTAATGTTAAAGCTGTGTAGGCTTGGTATCTAAAGTCTGGAGTCTGAAGTATGTTACGTGTTACAAACACGTCAACACATTTATAGGCAGGCCTCCACAAACATGGTAAAAATAAATACAACTGACAGAAACACATAGCATTTACAATCCCTGCTGCTTTAACCCCTTAACAACCAGTTCCAGGTTATGACATTATAACAATCTGATCCTTATTACACAACATGAAATGTCAGGCATTTGTAGGGATCATAGGGATCTTTCCCCCCCACAATCAGCACTTTTTACTCTTATTTTATAACTGAGTTTTGATTTAATTTGCCCATTTATCTATTCATCTATTAAAATCAAACTTTTATAAATTGTCACAAATATGATAGCAAGCTGAAGTACCTTGAGTTTTCCTTCATAAAAATACCTGAAAGACTTTATTTACGGTTCTGCTTTTCATTTAGAATGCATTGTTTAAGATCCAACAATTCTCTAGTGACATTACAAAAAGAGATTACAAAAAGCCACTATGAGCATGTGACACCAGCAGCCAATCAGAATCTGTAAATAGTTTACGTATGACTTAGTTTCCACCATTCAGCTGTGCGGAAACAAATATAATCATTGCTTGAAAAGCCTGATGATGGAGTCCATGTTAGCTAGGAAATATTTATTAAATGAGAAAGTAACCGCTGAGCACATTTAGGAGTGATTTCTTTAAGATACGGCCATTTTGAAGTACACCATGATAAAAGTTACGAGTCATATACTATGTAGATCATACAGCCCCAAGGGGTCCGGAACCTAACACAAGCTTTCTCAGCAAATTCTTGTGGCAGGTATGATATTCTTGCCTATGGGTTTATGTAATAGGGAACACATTATGTATTTTAAAGGAATACGCACATGCGCTTTTGGGATATATTATATGTGTCACCAAATAGATAAATGATCGTATTTGTTTTGTATATAACCTTTTTTGTATAACAAATTTGACTGTCAATTATTTATGACTCACAATTAAGCATTTCACACCCAACAAAGTACATTACCTCCATGTAGCATTATAAACAATTAAAGACGTTCTTTTACATTGCGGTGACATTTGTACGAAGCTATTTTCACAGAAATGCTAGAACGTCACACCTCCTGCATGTTTTGAAAACGGCATCTCTTCTTTTTTTTTGCTGACATTGAGAACCTTGTCTGAAAGAATGCAAGAAAAACATTTTAGCCCTCCAATATTTCTATAAAGGATAAACAAACGAATCGACAATTAAAACAGTGTAAATTTACTTTAGTGTTCTAGGTCATTCAAAATATTAGTTTTTCTAAGTGAAATTGCCGTTTTATCCTGTGTGTATCAAATCGAATAAATGCAATGCTAGTGTTTATTTTTTCCATATATACAATTTTTATCCAATTATTCCAATAAAGAGATTAAGATGTTTATGATAATTAGAAATAAAACATTTAGATATTTATATGACCCTGAAAGCTACTTTTTATACAGTCAACACAAAATGGAAGAGGAATACCCCAGAGCCTTGTGTCTGTCAAATTAGCAAGATTTGTAACTGTTTGTAATAGAGTTACCGATAACACCCTAACATTTCTCAAGCTGCTTTTTTTGGTTGCGTTTCTGTTATTAGCAATTTGTAAACTATAAATTAAAGAAAAGAGTCAAAAACATAGACAGTAAATGTGTTCTCACTCTTTTGCAGACACAGATTATCAGATTTACACTCAAAAGGTTCGTTGTGTTTGTGGGAAGTAAAGGATGAGGGGATAGTATGTGTAATACTTTCTCAAGGAAGACAGAAACCACACACTGATAATGAGACCCCAGGCCAAAAATCTTTCATTCTCTCTTGGGATATCTGTGCTTTGAATGCTGAATTGATCTGTATAAGTGATTGTAGTTGAAAAGTAATGTTGTAATGTAACACTATTTCAGGAGCATTCCTATATTATTTAGGATATCTGTCGGACAGGCCACGGTCACTTCAAATGATAGAAGTCCTGGACGATCTCAATATCAATAGAAAAGGAAGATAGTATAGTATTAAATCAATCTAGACACACACACAGACAAACACATAGGCAAATGGAAGTCAGACAAACAAATATCAGATTCATCGACAGTGAAATAGTCATTTATATTCAGTCATTCATTCATTTATGTGTCTTCTGTTGATCCGAAAAAAAGAAAAGAAAAAATATTTTGCAACAATTCTTTAACTATGCTTCATAAAAGGGTAAAATAATTAATTCTTAAGGAAGCACTCCAAGCACCATTACCACTACAGTGCACCCTAGCAGTTATGGTGCCAGGAGGGCTCTGATGCCCCCCCAATGTAAGTGGTAAAACACCATAATCACTACAGTGCACCCTAGCAGTTATGGTGCCAGGAGGGCCCTGATGCCCCCCCCCCTCCCCATGTAAGTAATAAAACTGTATGGGAATGGTTTGACAACTTACATGGGGTCATCCAGGCTTAAGTCACATCCTCCATTGAGAGCTTCCGTTAGTTCTCCTGAACTAAGCCATGCCTTGCAGTGTAGGCTCATTAACTAATGATATCAGCTGATCGGTCTCAACCAATGAGATAAGCCCTGCACTACTAGCAAGACTCCGAGTAGAGAATTTCTGGCTCTCAATAAGGGATGTGACTGGTGCCCCCAGATTAATTGTCAAACCATTATTAAGTTATGTGACTACTAACATTGGTGGATGGGTGCTTGGGGGCACTTTTGGCATCATAACAACTACAACACAAAATAGCAGCTGTGGTGCGTGGAGTGTTGCTTCAACTCCATATGATTTAAAAGGACATTATAGGCATTAAAACCATTTTAGTTTGTGAAAGAATTTTGGTGTATATGTCATGCCTATGGTGGAACTTTAACATTTATTTGCTAGTTTTTGTAGGTGACCAGGTCTGGCCTTGCGCCTTTAGGCGCCCTGTGTGAAAAATGTTCACAGCGCCCCTCTCTGGTCACACCTGCTCATCCATGTATAGTGTGAATTTAGCGGTGTAGTGTTTGTACACGGGGCGTTATTAAATTAATAATTATTGAAAATAAATATATATTCATTCCCCCCTTCCTTTTTGTTAGCTTGCAGGGAGGAGAGCATGCTGATCTCTGGTGGTTCAGTGTGCTGGGAATCTGGTCTGAACCCACTGCCCATTTAGCTCCCCCCATCTCCCTTACTTCTGCTCAGCTTTTGAAACTCTGTCACTGCACCGCCGGCCCCTGTATGTTAGCCGTCTGGCCCCCTGCTTGCACACCCCTAAGCCACTGTTTCCACTGCATGCTGACATTGGGCATTTTTACTGCTTAGTTTAGTGTCTATATTCTCAAATTATTGTAATTTAGCATTTCCCCTAACACACCCATTTAAAGTATTCTGTATATTACACATTTACTTTGTATCAAAAGTGTTTATATTTACATCTGTCTAATTTAAATGTCATCTTCAACATGTGTGCCACTGATTTATCTTCTCACTGTGACACTGTTTATACTCATTCAGCTTCCTGTATAAAAAGCATTTACGTTATTTGTCTAAGAGAGCTTTTTGTTTATTTTTTTTATTGCATATGAGAAAGTCATATATTTAATCATTCTGCTGGAATTGTGAACATGCACACCTGAATTAAAAGTGGAGCCATCACAGCCTGATATTTTCAACATTATATATAGTTATCTCCTGGATTTTTTTATTTTTTTATTATTTTGTACAGAGATGCACAGGATAATCGATGCAACGTACAAAATATGTACAAAAAGATGATTACATTACTTAGTACACAATCTTGCAGGATTCAATGCAATATAAGTAACCTTTCTTTTCCGGCCACCTGCCCCCACTACTGTCGCCTGGTCTATATCTTGAGTCTAGATCTTGCCCAGGGGAATGGGACTATGGGTGCTTTGTGTGTGTTAAACTGTACTGTATCTGAAGGGGTTATACCCCAAGAGATAACAGAAATTGAAAATAATAGAAGAAACAATAATATAAACAATAGCATAAATAATTGCACTATTCCCTTTTGTCACTGTTAGTTTTGTTTATCGTATCCAGCTCAGTATGTGCCTACGTTGCTGTCCTAATGCATCACACAACCTGCCTGACACCTTCTCGGGTCCATTCCTTGCACCCACTTACCACTACTGCATCAAGTCAGACCATCTTCTCCAGATGTCTTCAAACAGAGGGTCACAGAGTGTAAACTCATGCGCTCAAATTGTAGGTTTAAGCTAACCTTTTCGTATAAAGCATAGTGAGATGGGTGTCCCCGCTACGTCCACTGAAGAGCAATCAACTGTGTAGCTGCCATTATGATCTGACCTAGTTTTATATTTGAATGCTTTTCTAGATTGTCTGACCACTTTAAGAAGAGGTTAATCATCGGGGTGAACTGAAATAAACTGTAGCCTAACCTTACATAGACCCTCGTCTTCTCTCCATAATGGTTATATATCTCGGCGGGCCAACCATGTGTGCAACATGGTACCCTCTGTGTCCCCACATCTCCAGAATACTGGAGAGATAGAGCTACTTATATTGTGAAAGCAGCTCAGGGGTAATCTGGTTAGGTCTCAGGTCAGAGCGTATTGTGACTACACTGTTTGGAATGAAAGTACTGAACCTTGAGAAAGAAGATCGCTTATACGATGTGCCCCTGTCTTGGTCCAGGTCTCTAGTGACAGCCATGGGGATATGTAGTTGCCAAGCCTTTCAGGAATAGATATGTATCCCATACTTCCATCACTAAAGCAGTGTTATTGTAGTATCACAACTGAGTCCATCATAGGTGTTTTGGGGTCCATATCGAGTCTAGCACTAGAGGTTATTTCTATTGAGATAGCTTCATACCTACCTATGTAAGTGTTCATTTATGGGCATGCAGTGTTATGATGGTTTGTAACATAGCCCCTCTGTAATAGGACCAGATGTTGGGGAGTCCCATACGTCCTCTGGCAACTTTGCATTGGAATAAAGAAAGAGGTAATTTATGCTCATTTTTCCCATAGAAAGTTGTGGAATAGCCTGTGTGGCATTTTCTAAATGCCAGGGTTACTGAACTAGCAGCAATCTAAACAAATAAAGTAAATTGGTAAGTTCTATCATTTTGAGGGTATTGACTGTCCCAGCCCTGGTCTCCAGCACGCCAACTCTCTTCTACACTCACCGATCATTCATTTGTAATTGTGTATATAATGTAATTTGGTGGTCTTGGTCTGCTTTATACCCATATCTATACCCATATCTGCAGTCAAAACTGTATCGTGAGCGCAATGTTTCCTCCACCTGCCTATACAGGCCTATTAACAAATTTGATGTCCTATCTTGGTTTAATTTATAACCACTTGTTAATACTCTCGGCCAAATCTGGCCAGCAGCCCAATAAGCTCTGGCAATGATCAGGCTGGGTCACCTAGTGCCAACATGATGTCTGCAAATAGTGACAATCTGAACTCCATTTTATGTAAAGTGAAGTCTTTTATTTTGCTATTGACCTCATGTGCAGTGCTATTGGTTCTAGTGCCAAAAGGGATAGAAATGGTGAAAACCTGATGGGTACCATTAGTTATCTGGAAGGGGGAGGACATAAACCCTGCTGAGGGAATGTTTAGCCTGTCAAAGGCCTTTTTCCCTAACTTGCCTCGTTCCATATGTAAGAGGATGTTCAGGAATTTGCGGATATTGTCTGCGCCCTAGCACTGCTTACAAAAAAAACAGATTGGATGTTGGCTATGATATCTTGCATAACCAGGGACAAACTGCAAGAAGCCACGCATACAATTTAGTGTCGCTGTTGAGTAGGGATATGGATCAGAAGTTGGAACACCTATCAAGGGTCTTTCCCAATTCAAGCAAGGTAGTTATAGTAGATCATAATATTTCTGGGGCCAATTTCCCCTCATTGAAGCCACATTAAAAGATCTCTTTCAACCTCTGCGCCAATACTTTCGAAAAGATTTGGTAATAGAGATCAGTTAGTCCATCTGGACTCTGCACTTTGTGGGTCGGCATCAGTGATAAGCCATTGGTGATTTCGGTAAGGTCAAACGGTCTTCTTCAGGTCAGCTATTTCATTCTCTGTTAATGTGGGTTAATCAAGTGTTTGGAGGAACAGGCCAAAAGCTTCTTGTCTTATAAATTGTATGGTTTACTATTGTAGGCTGCAAACTCATGTGTTATCTTTTGCGGATCTATGATCTTTTCTTTGATGTCTAGTGCCTTAAAAAAGGCAATTTTAAGGACTGGATTGCATGTTTAGTCTAGCAGCCAGGATCGCTCTGGCTTTACTGTCAGAGATTAAAAATAAAAAGGAAGGGTAATAGGCGCTCACTATAGTAACCAGGCAGCAGTATACAGGACAAGGATTCCCCAACCTTGTGAGTGAAATAGCAGAGAAAGGGAGGGCGTATACCGCGCTTATTGTTTTAAAAGTAAAATATACAAAAATACATACATATGTTCTTGGATATTCCAATTAATCGTGACCTCAAAGGGAAAATAGAAATAAAAAAATAATAGCGCAATACAGCAAATATTATTTAAGAAATAAATGATAAGTAACTAAGTACAGTCCACTCACATGAAGTAGAGCTATAACAGAGCTCTACTGTAAAGCGCTTGGACGGTACAATCCCCGTCTTGGGATTTGTGGTGGTTGCCGCAGATGTATTCAAAGGTGCCAAGTGTATAGTTGGTATAAAAAGAAAAAATAGCAGCAATATGGTGAAGTAAGTCCAAATGGTAAAATAAAATAGTAAAAAGTAATGTACTTACACTTTCCAGAGCATGTAACCTGCTCTAGTGTAAACAGCTTAGGTGGTATGATCCCCACCAAGGATATTACAGGATACCAGGAAATGAAGATTATAAAAAAGTAACTAAAAAGTATACTTTAATGTAAACAAACTAAACAGTAAATCTAAAATATAGATATAAAATATAGATATATAATATAGTCCCACTTAACGCGTTTCGCCTAATAGGCTTCTTCAGAAGTGTGGTGTAGAGTTCAAACAGTCCGTTTTTATATCTTCATTGATGAGTAGATGATTTCCTGGTGAGATGACTTCCGGGTTTCGGCTTTGTGTTGATACGCATGCGTCAGACCGGAAATGGCGCGACATCCGTGTCGCACCGGAAGTGATGCGTTCCTGCATCAGAACAACGCATCACTTCCGGTGCGACACGGATGTCGCGCCATTTCCGGTCTGACGCATGCGTATCAACACAAAGCCGAAACCCGGAAGTCATCTCACCAGGAAATCATCTACTCATCAATGAAGATATAAAAACGGACTGTTTGAACTCTACACCACACTTCTGAAGAAGCCTATTAGGCGAAACGCGTTAAGTGGGACTATATTATATATCTATATTTTATATCTATATTTTAGATTTACTGTTTAGTTTGTTTACATTAAAGTATACTTTTTAGTTACTTTTTTATAATCTTCATTTCCTGGTATCCTGTATATCCTTGGTGGGGATCATACCACCTAAGCTGTTTACACTAGAGCAGGTTACATGCTCTGGAAAGTGTAAGTACATTACTTTTTACTATTTTATTTTACCATTTGGACTTACTTCACCATATTGCTGCTATTTTTTCTTTTTATACCAACTATACACTTGGCACCTTTGAATACATCTGCGGCAACCACCACAAATCCCAAGACGGGGATTGTACCGTCCAAGCGCTTTACAGTAGAGCTCTGTTATAGCTCTACTTCATGTGAGTGGACTGTACTTAGTTACTTATCATTTATTTCTTAAATAATATTTGCTGTATTGCGCTATTATTTTTTATTTCTATTTTCCCTTTGAGGTCACGATTAATTGGAATATCCAAGAACATATGTATGTATTTTTGTATATTTTACTTTTAAAACAATAAGCGCGGTATACGCCCTCCCTTTCTCAGAGATTAAAAATGTGTGTTTTAGTGGTTTAAGGACAAAAGCAGTCTTAGCCTCTTTCAACTCTCTTAGTCGTGATTATAATTGCAACAGTCTAGTGTGTGTCTCTTGAGAACAACAGTTGGCAGAGTATCTGTCATTGACAGTTTCAGAAATTCCAGTACATAATACAGTAACGTTAAAGTAAAGTAAAGTTACAGCTGTAACAAGACCAGTACATCTCTGCCATATCAAAATGAATAGGAGTTATAAAAATTATAACAGAAGATAAAACTTGAAATGTGTTGTGATACATATTGTTGCAGTATGTATTTTCATGTCCGAGATGACATTCTGTAGATAATTTGTAGTATTCCAATAGAAGTTTGGTGTTTTAGAAATAATATGCTTCCACATAAGATATGTGGTCGTTACATGGCATGGACACAAGTGCATAAGAAGAGGCTAGTGGTGAAGTAACCGCTGATTTTTTGCAAGTTCACATACTTTATGAATCAGCCTCGCACTATCGCATTGTCGCCCAGCCATATTGCACAGTCACTCATCTTTTGTAAAATAATGTTTCAGTTCTTTAGTGACCTCCTCAACCACTGCAGGGTCTGTCAACAGGTAGAAAACCTTGATTGTCAACAGGTGGTTATTGCACCCCCAATGTTCCCTTCCCCATCGCCATATAAGATTCATCGAGTGACACCAAGTGATCAGACCAATGCCATTTGATTTGACCAAGGGGAATACAGAAGAACGAATTAAAAACCTGTCAATTCACAAATAGGTATTATATACCAGGGAATGGTGAAGTATCCTTTAAGGATCTACATAGTCATCATGAACGATAAAGTCTCTTATTTGTTTAGTTACCTGAACCTTTGCAGCTAAGGAGGCTGGGGCAATATCAGTGGAGGAAGAGGAATCTGCTTTTGAGTCTGTCACGGCTTACCTGGGTTGGGAGTCCGGCAGGCAGAGAAATATGCTCACCCTTGCAAGAAAACACAGGCCAAGGTGGTCAGGCAAGAATTCACCTGACCTGTGAGTCGGTGCACGGGGGCTGTGCAGGGTAAATCCAAATCGCGGTACAGGAACAAATAAACCAGGAGAATAGTCATGGGAAGCCAAGGGTCAGAGGAAGCCAGAAGTCAGGATATTCGGAGTAACAAGCCAGAGGTCAAAAATAAACTGGAGAACACGAAACAGCAGAAAGATCACCAGAGTCAAGGAACTGACACTGCCTTCTGGAAGAGGCAGTGTTATATACCTGGCTAATGAGACATCAGGCTCAGGTGTAACATGAGTAGTTCCAACGTATGTCCAGCTTCCAGTGCTAGATACTAGACAGAGCTAGATACAGGTAACAGTAAAGCGGAGAGATGGCTCAGAGGTAACAAAAAGCACCAGACCTGCCATGTTACCAGGTTCGAATCTGGACATTACCCCCTCCTCAAAGCCACCTCCAGGCGAGAAAAAAACAAGAAAAGGAAAAAACAAGTATGGCCCAGGAGGTCACTTTTTAGACTTCTTGTTTCTGGCTTTGCCAGCAGGATCAGAGTACATAGCTTGGGCGTTCTTGATGGCTTGCAGTGCCCTTTAAAAGTCATGCAAATGTTTCGAAACCACTAGAGTCCCATCAGATGCACAAGTGAAGCCAGGAGGAGGATCATTCTTCACAGAACAATTTGCAATTTCAGGTACTACTGGAGAGAGGTTAGGGTTGGCAATGGATTTATTGCAAGTGGCAGGTACCTTGATCCCAGGAGTCTTATTCTCTGAACCTTTTTCCTTATGTACGTTACCATTGGAGGCATAGGTACAGACGGTAGGTAACTCCTCTTTAGGTTGACAGGAAGGGATGATGGTACCAGCTTTAACATGAGTTTCTACCGGCAGAGGTTCAGACTTCTCAGGAGCACTGGGTAAGTTATTCACCATAGTTTGAGTACCTTTCTGTGTGACATAACGGGGACATGACTGGCAGTAACCTTGGCAGCATCTAGACGGTGTTTCTGAGGTGACTGGATAGGTCCGTAGGGCACCCAATAGAAGGGGTCTTTGCTTGGGTGGACGAATTGGGCAGAGAGAGATGAAATGCCCTCTTTCTCCACAATATAGGCACAAGCCATGGGCTCTCCTACAGTCTCTTTCCTTTAGGGGCAACCTAGTCCTGATATATCCGATCTCCATAGGTTCCTCCCTGTCCAGAGAGGTGCTATTGCTAGCTGGAGTACACTCAGAGTAACAGGACAGGTTCCTGGAAGTGGGTTCACGCTGGAACGAGATGGGAACTTTGTACATAGTCTTTAGGTAACTGAGCTCTGCGGGCACTTTGAGCAGGTTTGGGGTTTTCTTTCTTAGAAGCCAAGCACTGTGAGTCCATTGCAGATATAAACAACTCCCAAGTGTCCAAGACAGTACTATTCGCTTGCAGCTTCTGGTATGCCCAGACCTTAATCCGTCCAGAAAGTACATTGATAGCAGAACGGACCTTGATAAAGTCGGTGACGTAGGTTCTGGGTTTCAAGTGCAAACAGGAGTTCACAGTCCATCTTGAACATCGAGAAGGTGGAACAATAACCGTCGAACCGGTCAGGCAGTATAACATAGGGTTCTGGATAAGCAGGTTCCGGGGCTGGGTGTACTGTCCCTTTAAGAAATAAAATTTCTCACTGCAGCTCCAAAACAACCTGGGCCAGGCTAGACACTTGCTGGGGCAGGGGTGAGCACATCTCTGCGGACTCCATATTGGTCAGTTCCTTATGTCACGGCTTACCTGGGTTGGGAGTCCGGCAGGCAGAGAAATATGCTCACCCTTGCAAGAAAACACAGGCCAAGGTGGTCAGGCAAGAATTCACCTGACCTGTGAGTCGGTGCACGGGGGCTGTGCAGGGTAAATCCAAATCGCGGTACAGGAACAAATAAACCAGGAGAATAGTCGTGGGAAGCCAAGGGTCAGAGGAAGCCAGAAGTCAGGATATTCAGAGTAACAAGCCAGAGGTCAAAAATAAACTGGAGAACACAAAACAGCAGAAAGATCACCAGAGTCAAGGAACTGACACTGCCTTCTGGAAGAGGCAGTGTTATATACCTGGCTAATGAGACATCAGGCTCAGGTGTAACATGAGTGGCAGGAGTAGTTCCAACGTATGTCCAGCTTCCAGTGCTAGATACTAGACAGAGCTAGATACAGGTAACAGTAAAGTGGAGAGATGGCTCAGAGGTAACACAAAGCACCAGAACTGCCATGTTCCCAGATTCGAATCCTGACAGAGTCTAAAAGAAAGTTAGTATCTCCTCCTACGATTACTTCTCCAAAACTATGGCTAGATGCTAAGGATAATATTTGGACCAGGACGTGTGTTTGGTTTCCATGTGGGCCACAAATGTTCAGTAATGTATAGGTTTTGATGTTAAGATAACATTGCAACAGTAAGAACCTTCCTTCCTTATCTCCAACTTTATGCACTAGTGACAAAGCCACCTGCTTGCTGATTAAAATGGTGACACATGATTTCTTAGTTTGATAACAAGCATTAAAATCTATGGGATAGTGCTGAGACATCCCCATTCTTGAAAGAATGTGATATGTGGCTGTGCACATTGTGTTTGTGTTTCCTCTAGGGCAGGGGTCCCAACCCAGTCCTCAAGTACCCCCAACCGGTCCAGGATTTAGGGATTACCCCGTTGTATCTAAAGTGTTGTTTTTTTAACTCCTTAGACACAACTGGGCAATCCCTAAATAATGAACTATTAGGGGGTACTTGAGGACTTGGTTGGGAACCACTGCTCTAGGGCTAACCTTTTGTGGGTGAATTTAGCAACAATAAATAGATGCATTCATTTGGCAATATATTTGGATGCCTTCCCCTCTGAGAATTGACCCCCAGTTGCAATGAATCCCTGACATTCATTGTGAGATTTCTCCCCTTCACAAGAGAAACCTAGCATATAGCAACAAATTAGGTATACAATATATGAGCATTACATTGGCAAGAACTGCAGAGTTCTGTACAATCGAGGATACTTTCTTGGCAGCCGTGTGAATGCTAGCAATATGTGCACCATCCGCAGGGCAAACCATCAGCAAGCTGTATACATCAAAAGGATATACATATTGGAACAGTTCCGTTAAATAACAAACAACAAAAGGATTCCTAACAGAAATTATAAAATGCTAAAAAAACAAAACAGTGAACTGTTGAGTGATACCTAAGCTCAAGGCTATAGTAGGAATGGTAAAATGATGGCAGGAGGGCCACTTTAGTAAGTACGTGGATGGCCTCAAGGTTGCATAGAGATCTTTGGGTGGTGTCTCCACCATCATGCTTCTGGTGGCGGTATGTCTCTCATTTGTGAGGAGTTATTTCTGTAAATGCCAGGCCAAGAAGTGCCATAGAGATTGGTTCAAGTATTTTGGTTGCATAAGAAATCAAAGTTTGAAAAGGGCTCATCCAGTGGAGTATAAAAATAGAACCCCGGGTACCACCTTATCCTCTTTCTCCTGTTACGGCGCGATCTGGCTCAGGTGTCCAAGGAACAGAATCCATAAATAGCTGGTTGTTCATTTCACCTTTGCTGAGTGTTGCCATTCTTGCATGATTTTCGTAGTTTTTCTTCGCCTGTTGTTATTTGCCACCGGGATATTCCACTGTTGTAGAACTCGCACCTTCTTTGGGGTTAATGAGGATTTTGTCAGCTCAATTTAACCTGATGATAAAGCTTGACTGGAAATCCCCATTTGTAATTTATGCTTGCTTCACGTAGTGCCCTTGTGATCGGGGTGAAGGTTCTGCACTTGGTCATGGTGTTGGATGACAAGTCTATGAATAATTGAATCTTAGCAAAAATCACTAGAAAAATGTATCCAAAAATGCAAATCAAAACCTTACTATGTAAATCTACACTTCTCTATTTACGTTTATCCTACAATTGGGAGCACTTCCAACTTGGTTCCCTGTCAGTTATTCTCATAATCTCTGATAGTTCTACTATTAAATATAGCATGCTAAAGGGAAGGACCTAAAACAATGTTTTTCATTCTTCTCTTCCAATGCTTTCTGTGCCCTAGCTGTGCCAGGCCTGAACTTGATTACAACTGCATCACATGAAAAAGGTTAACACAATTTTAGATGATTTTGATTATTGTTTTCAATGATGTAATTTTCATCAATATAATGGTTCCTCTTTAATTGGAAGAGACATCCCTATTTTGAGCCCAAATAACCCTCTGTACCTATTTTGTATCCTAATGTCCCCCTTTTCTAGAAGCAATAATACTCCCAGTAATGTGTCTTTAAACTACAATAGAAATCAGTCTGTGTAAATAAGATACATTGTCCTCGTTCAGCCCTACCCCTGCTACACCCCCTCTTTGTGTCCCTCTTTGTCCATTTGAAATGCTGGGTGGTACAAGAAGGATTAAAGAACAGACACGTTTTCTGTTTCATGCCCCAGAGCTTGATCAAACTCGCTGTGCTTGTTGTTTGGTTTTCTGTAATATGTGTTGCCAGCCTGTCAATAGGTCACGGTGGGACCATTGCCCTAGGCCCCTGATCAGTCCCTCCGCCGGGGCTTGCTGGGAGGCCACCCAAAACTCAAAAAAATCAGGATCCACAGGAGGACGGGTTTCCAGGGACTGATGGTTATGTGTGTTTCCCACTGAGGTTCCGGCATTCTGAGATTACCAGCTGTGTGTGCTGGAACTTCAGTGGTTACAGGGCAGCACAGATGGCATGATTCAGCCGTCAGGAGCTGGGCAGGAGAAGTCAGGACTGAACCAGCAGTGGGGATATGAGGAGTGGAGTTGCTAGTAATCACCCAGACTCGACCACAAGGAATATTGGAAGCATACAGACACAATGCATCCCCAGCACACAGACACACACTTCATCCCCAGCCCACACACACTTCATCCACAGCACACACAAACACACTGCATCCCCAGCTCACATACACACACACATTGCATCCTCAGCACACACACAAACACACAGTAACAGGGGTTGCAACGGCGACTGGGCCTTCACTCTAGGGGACCCAGCCACCCATGTCGACCCCAACTAATGTGGGCCATCATAAATTCAGGGTCAGTGCACGCCAGGGTGAGCAGTTGCCAAGCTGTGCTGCTCCTCCCCTGCCTGTCACTACAAGCAGCAGTGGCTGAATGGACTGCAGTCTGACAGGAAGTGCTCACTCAAGAGAGCACTTCCTGTCAGACCAGGTAAAATAGTGAGTAGATAAAGGAGAAAAAGAGGGAGAGACACATGGAGGGACTGTGGGGGAGGGTATGAACACATAGAGGGATGGTTGGATGAGCCACATGGAGGAGTGGGGGGAATGAGACACGTGGTGGGGCTGGGGCAGGAGAATGGAGAACACTAGGAAGGGCTAGGGGTGAGAATGAGACACATGCAGGGGCTGGGAGAGACTGAATAAAACACATGGAGGGGGTCAAGGGCAATTTTCGCACCGGGACCCAGTGGTTTCTAGTTATGCCTCTGCAGGGACACAGACTTCATCCCCAGCACACAGAGACACACTGCAACCCCATACACAGCATACACACTACATGCCTAGCACAAACCCGAAACACTGCACTCAATCACAAACACACATGCAAACTACATCCCCAGCACACACACTTCATCCAAAAGCACTCACAAAGACACTGCATCCTATAGACACACTGCATCACCAGCACACACACAATACATACACACTGTATCCACTACACACAGACACTGCAACCACTACACACACTGCATCCACTATACAAACACAGGCACTGCATCCACAACATGCAATGCATCTACTACAAAAACACAGACACTGCATTCACTACACACACTGCATAACATAATGGATGACTGTGGGCGTCTTTTGGTGATGTGGGGCAGCATTTTAGCCTTGGACCCAGGCAGCACAATGTCTTAGACCAGTCCTACTGTGAATAAAATGAAAAACGCTCTTAACCCTTTAATAGGTTGGGGCCCCTTTACTCCTATCAAGTTACAGAGGAGATTTCTGTCAGCTGTTTTTTTTTCCTTTTTATGAGTGTTTTAGTATAACAGATATAATATAAACTTTTAACGCCTCACTAGCCATTGGCAAGTGAGAATTTAGCCCTGGCATGAAGAATTTAATTCCAGAGTTCCATAAAATATACACTAAACTAAATTATAAATGCAACAGTTTTGTTTTTGCCCCCATTTTTCATGAGCTGAACTCAAAGATCTAAGACTTTTTCTATGTACACAAAAGGCCTATTTCTTCTATATTTTGTTCAAAAATCTGTCTAAATCTATGTTAGTGAGCACTTCTTTGAGTTCAGCTCATGTAAAATGGGGATAACACAAAAGTGTTGCGTTCATAATTTTGTTCAGTGTAAAAGAGAACCTTAAAAATCAGAACCCATACATAAACATGAAGCAACCAGCCACGTGTTTAATCTCGCAGCACATTGTGAGTCAGCTGTGACCAATGAATGGCTTTGTTGATTCTTCTGATTTTAGACATGTGTGTCCTATGTTACACGCTTATGTTTATTAAAACAGGCAAGGGAGGGATTGCCAATTATGCGGGTGCCAACTTGGATTTTGGGATCTGCATCCACAACTGTTATAAAACCTACATCTATTTGTACGAGCAAACAGAAATGTGAATGGCAGGCCGCAGTCAGTTTGGGCAAGGCGCCACCATAAATCATTTTCATATGGTAGGTTTGGTTTTATTCTATCCGTAACCGTTAAATGAATACATCAACAAGGGATTATGTGCATTTATAATGCATGAAAAATCTGTTTTCTTTTTCTTTTCTATTAATTTTACCTGAAAAAATACAGATGTATTCCTACGGCTATTAGACTGTTCCAGTTGGCTTGTTTTCTTTTCTAAGGAGTTTCAAATGAATATTCCAATTGTGAAAAGGTTTTTATTGGAGGTAATGGTTTATCTACGACAAGGCATTACTTAATGTTAAATTTGTGTTCATTTAATTTTACACCTGATTTCAGTTGCTAACAAAAATACCTATAGCTATAAAGATTCAAATGCCTACAAAAAAACACTCTCCTGTGTTCATGTTTAATGAACCCTCTAAAATATTTACTTTAGGAACACTGCAAATACCTAAAGCAGTTTATTCGCTAAAGTGCTTCATGTGTGAAGAGTGTGTCCTCTTTTTTGCAGATACATTTGTATTTACATAAACTGACCTGGGTACACCCACCTGGATATCAGTCAGACAATTGGCTCTGTTACTCTGGTTGTTAAACTTAGTGGAGCTAAGCTCAAGAGGCAGCATTTGCCCAGAGCAGCTGCCTTGCAAAGACTTCATTGAGCTGCATTGGGAAGTCTGTGATTGGACAGTCACAGAAAGTCTAGGCGGGGTTAGAAGGGGAGGGCTTGCACAGGCAGCAGTCAGCTTTACCAAGCTGTTAGCTATACCTCAAGCTGTTAGGTATACCACTGAGGCACACACACACACTGTGACGTAGATACACACATGCACAATCTGACATAAACACAAAAATGTCTAAAAATGTTTATATTTGCAGCAACCCTCCTGTTAACATACCTTTCATTTCCACGAGGGTGGCTTGTTTGGAGTTCTGCTGCTGGCAGAGGGAAGTAAGAGTAGGTGTCTGCTGCAACTCCTGTCTCTCTCTCTCCATGCCACTTCCAGACTCCTCCTGTTAGTACCAGAACAAATAGTGCGGTTGGCCTTCCATGGGTAAAACGATTCAGAACCAATTCGTTCAATGATCACTAGGAATTTTATTCAGTTTAATTGAAATTATTGAAGAATTGTAATTCGGGTACATATTTGTAGACCTGTACAATTCGTTTTGTTGCTTACAAATGTCCAAAGTGGCGAAGTTCGGTAATTCGGAAGTGCCAAACTGAACCGAATTGCCGAAGTGTTGAAGTTCCAAAGTGCTTCAGATTTCTGAAAAGTGGCAAAACAAGAGAGAGGGAGGGAAAATTGCGTGAATCTTGACTAATAAGCTAATTCCTGGCACTGGGAGCCCTATAGATGTATAAGTGGTTGCGGTGGCAGTCTTGGCACTGGGAGGCAGGAGTGCGATAGATGTGTAAGTGGTTGTGGTGGCAGTCCGGGCACTGGGAGCCCTATAGATGTGTAAGTGGTCGTGGTGGCAGGCCTGGCACTGGGAGGCGGGAGCCCTATAGATGTGTAAGTTGTTGTGGTTGCAGTCCGGTCACTGGGAGCTAGGAGGCTTATAGATATGAGTGTGGTTGTGGTTGCAGTCTGGCCACTGGGAGCCAGGAGGCTTATAGATGTGTAAGTGGTTGTGGTGGCAGTCAAGCACTGGGAGCCCTATAGATGTGTAAGTTGTTGTGGTGGAAATCCTAGCACTGGGAGGCGGGAACCCTATAGATATGTAAGTGGTTGTGGTGGCAGTCCTGACACTGGGAAGCAGGTGCCCTAAAGATATGTAAGTGGTTGTGGTGGCAGTCCTGGCACTTGGAGGCGGGAGCCCTATAGATGTGTAAGTGGTTGTGGTGTCTTTCCGGGCACTGGGAGCCCTATAGATGTGTAAGTGGTTGTGGTAGCAGTCCAGGGACTGGGAGCCCTATAGATGTGTAAGTGGTTGTGGTAGCAGTCCAGTCACTGGGAGCCCTATAGATGTGTAAGTGGTTGTGGTGGCAGTCCTGGCACTGGGAGCCCTATTGCTGAAGTTCGGTAGTTCGGAAGTGCCGAACCGAATGCCATTGGTCCGAATTGCCGAAGCAGACACATTTTTTTACTTACCCGAATTTCCGTACCGAACCAAATGTTTTGCCCATGCACATCTCTACATATTTGCAAATTCAGTTCAGAGTTTGTAAATTCAGCAAATTGAAGTTTGACCCAAACTAGTCCAGTTATTTTATTCTTCCCAAAAAGCTGAGCAATCAGAAAATAAACCAGTTCCTCTGCATGATGGCTGCTTCACATTAACTATCGAACCCCATAGTTGTCCCTTATCCCTAGAGTAAGCAAGGTATCAGTCATATGCAGCCTTTTAATGGCATTGATTAATCTTTACCTCCTCCTAGTGTGCAGGAACCAAATCACCTGCAGAGTAAACGATATGTATTGTATCCTGTAAGTGACATAGATTTTTTTGGCCTCTCAAGTATCAGAGGCGGTCCTGGACCTCTTCCAAGGCCTGAGGCTCCCTGCTCCCATCCGCTTTCACTTCCCTGATTGGGTTGTACACTCTGTTCAGATCTTGTGCCTTTCCCATGACAGCCGACATCACTGGATCGTGAGATTATAGGGTAGATAATATGAAGCAGTCCCTTCTCGAAGCCCCTATAGGCCCCACGAGCGGTTACAGTGATTCATGCTCTCTGGTTATCATGTAGCCCTGAGCATCCTGTCAAACTGGAACCGTCAGAAAATACCTTAACTCCCCTAATCACAAACGCTGCACACTCAATAAATCATGTGTGCAATTTGTGTCTGTTTTTTCTGTATTAGAGAAAGTCTTGCAGAATGTTTGCAATGCCCAGTATGTAATGGAGTGATTTCCTGGATTACAGGAGGGGATGATGTAAGAAGGTGTTATTGTAAGAAATATGAGCTCACACTTCATGTATTATATGGTGTAAGTCTTTTGATTGAATAAGCCTTGTTTTCTCTAGTGAGCTGTTACAGATATTCATATGGTTTACAAACGGCGAGCTCTATCTCAACTGGTTGAATGAAATTTAAATGGTTTCTGCTGTAAGAATTACTGCGGTTTTAGCTCTCCAGTGATCATATTATTTTTTCTATATATTTGTGAAATGTATTCCCAGTTAGTGGCGGGAAATATTACATTATCTATCTATCTATCTATCTATCTATCTATCTATCTATCTATCTATCTATCTATCTATCTCTATATCTATCTCTATTTCTATCTATCTATCTATCTATCTATCTATCTATCTATCTATCTATCTATCTCTATGTCTATCTCTATTTCTAGCTATCTATCTATCTTCTATATTATGTGTCTATATTATGTCATCTATTTTATGTTTGCCTGTATGTTTGTCTATCATGCTATCTGTTTGTCTTTCTGAATGCCTATCTAGATCTGTTTAATTCTATCCTCTTTTCACTATACATTGATTATATGAGAAGGTGTGCTGGTTCTGTGCCATATCAGTCCTCTGTTATTTGATGTTTCTGCTATATAAACGATCTATGCCATTGATGTTCAGACAGTTGTAGGCTTTAGAATGACTGATCATGGGTGAAGTAGTTGAAAATAATCTGGTGTGCCAAATCATTGGCATAGACAGGTGACTTTGTTTTGTGGCAGTTGAGTTAGACTTAGTGGTCCATTATCTCTAAAATGTGTCCTCGAGAACATCCCAAGAGAGCCTCCTTAATTAAAGTGGATGGAAGTTTCATTGCTTGCACCTTGATAAATGCTTTGAAGAGCCAGAGCTTTACCATGTGCGTATAAACGGTCCTTATTCACTTGTAGAATTCATTGGAACTGAAATCCTAAATGATGCACAAAGCCAATATAAGCATTGATCAAGGAGCAGGATGTGCCAGGAGAGGCTACTAAGACTAAGGAAAACAAACTTCAGTACATGGAGTGCAATAGGTGTAATACGGGCTTTAGGGAGACTGATAAAGAATCGGTTTTGGTTGCTGTAATCAAGATAAGAAATAAGCACATCAACAAGTATCTTCATTGTATCTCGCATCAGAGTTAAATGAAATAAAGCTATTTAAAAGAAACTACAGACACCTAGACCCCCTCCCCCCCCCCCCCCCCCCCATCAGTGTCACTCACCTTTCTAGCAATATTGTTGTGGAGCTCTGTCATACACACAGATACATGATGAGTTGTATTGCTGGGGAACTCTGTGAAATGTTGATATACTATACACATTATTGTGACATGTTACTGTGAGTTCTTTAGATATTTAGATTTGTGATACACTGATTAACACCATATATACCTGTGAATCTCTGTGAATTAAGCCATACATACCTCAATTTACTATGAATTGTGTTGCTTTGGTATCTGATACACTCCCGATATTGCTGAATGTCATATTGATGCGGAATATTTGTAAACCCCAAGTGTTCCGAGATCCTAGAAAATGAGAATGCCAGAGCAAAGAAGAATGGGAGAGGAGCAACATAGAATTGCACCTGAAAAACCATCTGTATTTTAAAAAGGGACAATGTCTTCTTATATGTGCCCTAAACACATTTAATGACATTCTCCACTTTATACACTGTTATCTATTTTATCAGCTTGCAAATGCAAAACAACTTGAATTGTCAGTGAATAAAGAAAAGGTATAAAAATAGCTTTATTTTTATTTTTTTTGTATACATATTTTATTATGAGTGTTTGTTGCTATCACTCTGTAATGTCTATATTTTGTTTAAACCATATCTCCAAAGGTTATGATCTTACTGCTTCCCAGTAATAGGAATTAAAAGGTTTTCATTTGGTTCATGTACTGGCTTGACTAAAGCTGCTTGTGTCGGAGATCATAAATACTCAATTACTGGATTACACGAGGGGTTATTAAGTCCCCCTTTGGCATATTTTACTGCTGACTTGTAGCCTATAGAAAGCGATTCCCCGTCAGCACCTGTACTGGGGAGTGTTAGCCCACAACAATACATTAAACGCTCACTTGGTTCTGAGCTGGCCATTCTAGAAGCGTGACAGTTTTATGAGTCCCCCTGAGGTCCTAAAACAAAGCTGTTTTTATTAGGTGTTGGTGAACATACAGAAATTGGCAGAACACTTTGTTGATCCAATCGGATATTATATTTAAGCAACACAGTAATGGTGGTTTAAATAGAGAGGTTCCTCCGAATCGTTAGTCTTCTAAGATTAAATTCCATTTTTACGTGTTGGGTAAATTTATATCAAACATATTGTTACTCTTGAGACCGCCACTTCCCACTTTTAATAAACCACGCAACTCATTAATCAGCACGGGGTGTGGCGCATGACCTGAAATGCCTCTCTTATATTTTGGATATTCGGTTTGTTGGCCAAATGCTTCCCTTTTATTGCTGGTTCAGCAAGCTAATTACATCACGTTATGGCTTCAGTGGACCAAAATAAAACTGTCTTCATGTTCCCTTTGTTTATCATTATATTATATTAGGGCAATATAAATGTCACATCCTATACTAGTGTAATATTTTGTTGTTTTATATACATATTGCACGATTAGCCCATTATTTGAATGCACAGATCATATTTTCAAACCCAGGACTGAACAGCAGGTGACGTCATTCCTTCCATGATACACAGTGTGTTTGCTGCTGTGCAATACAGGAACCTTAAACTCAGAGCACAGCGCTGATAAATACATGTTCCGGAATGAACGGGATTGCGCTAAGATTAAAGGTACCTTAGCGACAAGTCTAAAACTAACACTAATCCAAACCTTAATCTGATGTAGCACTAACTATAGCCTAATAAATAATATTATATAAAAATATAAAACACGCATATTGGTGAAAGTCATATCATGGGAACATAATCCTATATACACTGCTCAAAAAAATTAAGGGAACACAAAAATAACACATCCTAGATCTGAATGAATTAAATATTATTCTTAAATACTTTGTTCTTTACATAGTTGAATGTGCTGACAACAAAATCACACAAAAATAAAAAAATGGAAATCAAATTTTTCAACCCATGGAGGTCTGGGTTTGGAGTCACTCAAAATTAAAGTGTAAAAACACACTACAGGCTGATCCAACTTTGATGTAATGTCCTTAAAACAAGTCAAAATGAGGCTCAGTAGTGTGTGGCCTCCATGTGCCTGTATGACTTCCCTACAACACCTGTACATGCTCCTGATAAGGTGGTGCATGGTCTCCTGAGGGATCTCCTCCCAGACCTGGACTAAAGCATCTGCCAACTCCTGGACAGTCTGTGGTGCAACGTGACGTTGGTGGATGGAGCAAGACATGATGTCCCAGATGTGCTCAATTGGATTGAGGTCTGGGGAACGGGCGGGCCAGTCCATAGCATCAATGCCTTCGTCTTGCAGGAACTGCTGGCACACTCCAGCCACATGAGGTCTAGCATTAGGAGGAACCCAGGTCCAACCGCACCAGCATATCGTCTTACAAGGGGTCTGAGGATCTCATCTCGGTACCTAATGGCAGTCAGGCTACCTCTGGCGAGCACATGGGGGGCTGTGCGACCCCCAAAGAAAAGCCACCCCACACCATTACTGACCCACTGCCAAACCGGTCATGCTGGAGGATGTTGCAGGCAGCAGAACGTTCTCCACGGCGTCTCCAGACTCTGTCACGTTTGTCACATGTGCTCAGTGTGAACCTGCTTTCATCTGTGAAGAGCACAGGGTGCCAGTGGCGAATTTGCCAATCTTGGTGTTCTCTAGCAAATGCCAAGAGTCTGTGGAGTCTGTTTCTGACCATTTGAGCAGACACATGCACATTTGTGGCCTGCTGGAGGTCATTTTGCAGGGCTCTGGCAGTGCTCCTCCTGTTCCTCCTTGCACAAAGGCGCAGGTAGCCGTCCTGCTGCTGGGTTGTTGCCCTCCTACGGCCTCCTCCACGTCTCCTGATGTACTGGCCTGTCTCCTGGTGGTGCCTCCATGCTCTGGACACTACGCTGACAGACACAGCAAACCTTCTTGCCACAGCTCGCATTGATGTGCCATCCTGGATGAGCTGCAATACCTGAGCCACTTGTGTGGGTTGTAGACTCCGTCTCATGCTACCACTAGAGTGAAAGCACCGACAGCATTCAAAAGTGACCAAAACATCAGCCAGAAAGCATAGGAACTGAGAAGTGGTCTGTGGTCACCACCTGCAGAACCACTCCTTTATTGGGGGTGTCTTGCTAATTGCCTATAATTTCCACCTGCTGTCTATCCCATTTGCACAACAGCATGTGAAATTGATTGTCACTCAGTGTTGCTTCCTAAGTGGACAGTTTGGTTTCACAGAAGTGTGACTGACTTGGAGTTACATTGTGTTGTTTAAGTGTTATTTTTTTTGAGCAGATTATATTCCCATGATATGACTTTTCACCAATATGCATTCTCTCGTAATGCGGTAAAGTTTAGCTTTGTGTGTAGCAGAGTAATAATGTTCTATACGTGAGTCATTTGCTGAAAAAAATCTGTTAGTAGAATTTAATTACATCTGACGGTTATTTCACTCTGGATTGTTTTCACAGTAGTGTTGCCTGTGTTTCATGTTAATTTGGATAATATTTTTCATGGTGGGGTCCTTGTAAGTTAAATATAATGGTCATTATATGTCTGAATGCTAAATATTAACTTGCACACCACTTTCTCTGGTGTCAGCTACCTGCTAAACTGCAGCCGTAATAAGGACTAGAATGCCAGAAATCACATTTAATGGAATATTCTTTGCCTTAAGAGAGGGGGGGCAGGTCTTGCTTTAGCCATTATCAGCTGTGTAAATCTGTTCCCTGTGCACCTTGCATGGCCATATAGCTTAGATATTAGCACTGAATGCTATTTACTTAAAACCACGTTCAGCCTCATTCCTCCTTGACACCTCAGGCTATAGAAACAGATCAGTGGTGGTATTGATATCTATGAGTCATATACGCTAAATACCATACGGCAGCTGTGTGGTCTATTTTTTAAGGCTGGATTGGCCATGTACACCCTGAGGTAATAGGTCTGGCTGGGTTACAAGCCTAGAATGACCAATTGGCTTCACTAAGCTTACAGTAAGTCCAACACTGTCCAAGTCTTCAGATGTGTCATTGTGTTTCGGGTTATATGAAAAAAAAAGAACATCACTATATGTTTACCTGTGATTTTGCTGGAGAGGAGGGAAAAAAATGGGAAGGAAAAGTGCAGCAAGACAACAGTATAAAAACCAAAATAAATCGTCACATTGTGATATTCTGTGATTTATTCTTGAAATTATACAGCATATCGATAAAACATTCATACAAATTGTGAGTTTGAATTGAATGCATAGACAGTGGTGGCATTCGAAAAATGTCTTAGGGAATGCAAAGGCAGCCTTAGGTGTCAGACTGGGGCTCAAAGGTTATACGGTGAGTCAATTCTGGTATGAAACTTTTAGCCATAAAGCAAACAGATCAAGTCTGTCAAACATCATGAATTAGCATTACTCCAACTAGCCTACAGGTAAGAACGGCCAGGGCTGGCTGAGATCAAAAGAGTAGTCACAGGTTATCCACAAAAGATGCCAGATGTTATCCATATGTTGTCATTGGTAGTACATGATATCTTGGACTGGCCAAACAGATATTGTCTACTCTAATCAAATATCACATAATAAGATTGTGAGTCTGTCTTGCAATATGGTTGCCGAGGTATTTTTTGGAATCATTTGATGTAAGGAGGTCAGTGAAGGTCACTGGTTCTGTCAGTTTGAATTTGAGAGACAGATTTAATTTGATCCTAATCTCTCGCCAAAAACTGTAATTGCTTGAATTGCAAATTCCCAGCTTGGCAGTGGTCTACGCTGCTAAGAATTAATGGGACGTCTCAATATGAACTTGGCTAATGATAGTATGAAGAATGCGTTTAAACAAGTTTTTACTAATGGGGTTTTGTTCACTAGGTTGGGCATTGTGAGAAATCAACAATGGAGCTGCAAATGTTAGGCTAAAATAGCCAAATCATATGATTTCTTAATATCTAACAGAGTCATTACCGTTCATTGGGATAGAGATGTACGTAAACGCATGCGCACCAAGCCCTGCTAATGCGTTCAGTCTAGAGAATTGTAAGATACATATCGGTATACATAGGCCAGAGAGAGAGAAGTCAATGTCTTGGGAATATAAATAGGTGTCCATTAAAAGTTTTCTTTGAGTTTTGTGTGCTCTGCCTCTGGTTATTTGTACGGGTGGGTATCTATAGTGTGGGAGTGCCAGAAGAGAAACCCATGACTCCCATGAGATTATGTGGAGTGTGAAACTCCAGGAGAAGGGTCTCAATACTCTAGGAGAAGTATTTGGAAGCTGTAAATTTTCCTTGTAAATCGGGGGTATGGATGCAAGCGGTATCCTTTCAGTTTATGGTGGCTGAGCTAATATAGTGAGATTGTTGAAACTTGAGCGAGACAGGACATACTACTCTTTAATTTTACTCACTACACTGTCAAATGTTCTCACATTATGCTCATATACTAACGTAGCGATCTACATTAGCTCATTGCTTCCTTTTATTGTGTCTCTTTGCTAGTTAGTTTTAAAGGGGGGTAGGGTGGTCCAGTAGGCTTCCTGTGGCTGGGTGTCACCCTCTCTTAGCTTAGGCACATCTTCCATTTCTCTTTCATTCTCCCTATCGGTATTCTTGGTCATTCAGCATTATTGGCTTTCAGACAACTCACCACGGCTAGTTTGCTCGATTGTGCTGTGTTTATTTAATGAGAATGTTGTCTGTTATTTTGCTTTTCTTCTGTTTCTCTGAGGATGGATATATACGCTGTTGGAGATTTAACAATTACTGATTAATTTTACTATTTATTGCCTTATTTCTGCTATTTTGTCTTCTCTCTGTCCTATCTTACTGTGGGTCAGGGAAGTCCTCATATTTTTGTAAGAATAACTGCCTGATGGTCACCTCTTTGTGTGTGAGTTTTTAGTGTTGTGGTTTAGTTGGCAATCTTCCTCTCCTATTAACAGCCTTTTGTATTCTCACTCGCTCAGTAGTACAATTGCAACATTGACCCCATAAGCCTCTGTCTTTGACAGTTGTTATTCTTACTAGTGAGACATGATAATTAGTTTTCACTTTGCGTGTGGGAGGTCGTTACTTAGTACGTTCATTGTTTCAAATTTTGTTACTTTTGTTTCAAGGAGACACGGCTATAATCGAGCAAACCAGATGTAGTAGTTATCCAATAACATAATCAAATTCTCCGTTTCTATAAAATTTTGGAATTTAGTCCTTGTTGCAGAAATGTTCCATACTGTACAAAATATTTGCCACTTCACACTACAGATTTCCATCCAATCCGACGTCCATCAACTTTAAATCAGACAGCAGATCTCATGACGGAATTCGATAGGTCTGGGAACATCTAATTAATAACAATAAACCTTAGAAATAAGTCAATTATAAAAAAAATGACAACATTGTTATTAACTTTATGAATAAGTAGAAGTTAAACCAATCACTATGTAATATCTAGGTAGGATACAATGAAGTTACATTCTAATTTTTGACTTGAATAATATATGCCCGCTGCCCACTCACTCCAACTATTGATAATGTATGAACCCCTGTCTAAACTAATTGCACATATTTGTGCTAACATAACGGGGTTATTAAAGAGATGCTATAATGTTGCTCATCGTCTGTTGCGCTGCATTACATATCACAGAATAAAACAGCAAGTTACTAAATTACTGAAATTACGTTATAGCTGGTAGTTACATCTTTTTTTAGAGCAACACACTAAAAAGAGATGAGAAAGGCAAATGTGTCATACACAGAATGACTGGCTTTAATTTTCCAAAGCGTCACTTTTAATCCATGTTGCCACTATAATAGCAGGCACCTTAACGAATGCATGCACAGGATTTTTATGACAACATGAAAACATGGGCCAGGGCCAAAAGTGGAGATTAAAAGCAACTCCAAATTGCCCAAAACAATTAGGCCAGTTTAGATCACTCTGTAATTACTGGCAGACTAAGCGAACAAAAAGCCACTTTCACCGTCTGCATCTCATCAGTAGTGGACTGCGCTGTCCACATATGGTTTGAAACGTTGTACCTTTAAAGGATTCTCAACATTAACCATGTACCTAGCAATTAGATTTTTTTTTTGCATATAAAAGGCAGAATCCATCAATATGTGATATACATCTACACATATTGCACTTCCTGGTCTTTATTATAAATGCATGTTTTAAATAAACAGATCAGATATCAGATATTAGAGGCAGTATTCATGTTCACAGAGTTTGTGTATAGTCCACGCCGAATACAGTATGGTTTAGATCTAAATAACATACAAAACATGCAATGTGGACCAAAAATAAGTCAACTGTTGCTCTGAGGCCCACTCATTATTACTTTGTCCTCATCAATATCCAATATATGAGGACTTTCTAGGAAGGAAGAGAAAGGAAGGAAGATACATCAACCAGAACAAGCCTAAATCTGTTATGTAATGTTGAAATAGGAATACTTTACTTACAATAAATTGCATTTAAATGGTGACACAGATATACTTACCATGACTGAAATTAGGGGTCAGATTTTTTTTTGCTTATGAGAATTTTCTGTTGGGTGTTTGTGACGGTGTTCATTTGGGTGTTTGTTTCTGAGAGTGTTTTTTTAGGTGTTTGTTCCTGCTCTTATAGTTTTCTAGTCTCATGTTTTTTGGACTGCAGACAATCATCCATTCTATCCGGATTTTATACTAGAAAAGATAATATCATCAAATGTTGCACTCCACCGTGGGAGAAAAAAAAGGCGAGTAATAATAAAAGATTGTTCATGTAAATAAAAACAGTAAACAGTGAAAAAGACACAGTGCACATATAAAGGTGGGGAGAAAGACATACCATCCGACTGATGAAAGTAAACGCGTTTCACAACTACATCGGACACTTTCTCAATGGTTACATTTTATGCCACCCAGCTCTCTGACCTACTGTTTACATCTGCTTTAAAACTTACTTTCAATATAATCGTTCTTGCCAACTGTTCAACACCCTGTACTTGTATGTTTACCAACGCATTTCGAAGTCTAACGTTGGCCCATTTTAGCGCATTGATTAATCTTTTCCATCCACTGCTTATTTGTTCCTCTTGTTCATTTTATTTGTGAATTTTCTTTTTTTTGTACTTTTGTCCAACCTTCTTCAGTATAAGATTGGAATTTTAATTTTAAGGTGGTAACAAAAGGAGGTCAAGATAACTGGTGTGTAACAGAAACTCACAGCTTCTTGAAAGCATCAATTTCCTTTGTCTAATAATAAATCATTTCCCCCAATCTCTAATGAGATTAATGCAAATCCTCTCTTATCTGTACCTGTGCAATAAACTTAGAGAGTGCTTATTTGACATCTGTTTGTGAGTGTTTCATCAGCAAATCGCTGCATACATCATGTTGAAGATTATTAATTTATTGACAGGATGATTTGATCTGGCCACAGCTGCTTACATGTAATATGATAGAATAGCAGATGGAACTAATTATCAGGTCTGTTAATATTATTTCTGTGTCGGACGTGGCTGTGTTTATAAAACTCATGAAGATTAGTAACATGTTCCCCACTATCCTGTGATTATATGTGCTAGTTCTGCTTTCAGATTTTAAATTATACCAAAATTGAAATCAGATTTATAAAGAAATATAAATAAGAATAATAAGGATAATCCTGCTGATTGCTAGATTAGCTAATGCCACATAGAAAGACAGACTGTGTGCGTTTAGAATGTATAATTTGCCATCATAATTTGAATTGAACTTGTCATTTTTAAATGGATAATATAGGTTTTAAATGAACGCTTTTTAATGTATTAGATACATAATGCATTAAAATCTGCAAAAGAATAAATGGAAAAAAAAAGAATAAATAAAAAATCCACTCATTCTAGTCTAATGTGATAGTTTAGTGGTCAGTGTTCCGTACAGTTAAACATACTCCCCAACATCAGCATCCCATGGAACAGGACTTTGTTGGGTGGACAGACCCATAGGAAAAGGCAGAAGGTCCAGCCAGAGAATTGGCAAGTCAGCCTGGTGTAAATGCATGACGGCAGACCATATAAGAGGAAATGTATCAGTGCTCTCTACAGGATCCTATTGCCCTGAGTGTAGAGCGAGCACGTCTAATGCGCTGGGCCTATACTTCCACGGACAGTTATTATTATTATTATGTTATTTATGTAGTGCCATCAAATTCCGCAGTGCTTTACAATGGGTGGACGAACAGACTTGTGGTTGTAACCAGACAAGTTGGACACACAGGAACAGATAGGTTGAGGTTCCTGCTCAATGTTCTCTGGTGCTCCCAAAAAGTGAGACACCAGGGAACAAAGTTGGGACGGCTAACTAGCAACCAGAATTTGGGACTTTCCTGTCCTGTGAGGCATGTGTTTAAGAGTGAAATCAGCATTTCTTTCTTCAAGTTGGAATTACTTTTTCTTGAAAAACTAGAAAAAAGTTTAAATAATTTATATCAGATTTGCTTGTTACCCTCTGAGTGCAGATAGTATGTTCTGTTAGCACGATGTTATCTCTGCCTGTTCAACATGCCCGCAAAACATAATAAAGGCTTATATGTAAATCAACTGACAGAATCTAAGCAAAATAATTTGCATAAGAAGTTGACATAGATATGGCCCACACCTTTAAATATTGTGCTTGTCGCCATCTCTCTTCCACTCACAGATTTTACAGAGTTTTTGTTTATTCACCGTATTGAATCCTACTGAAATTTCATCGGTGGCAAATGCAGACAATTTATATACCCTATCAGCAGCAAAGACTACTAAAAGATATAGGGAGACAAATTGCGATAGTTATTTTAAATATACTTCACCGCAGAAAGTGCAAATGGGAACTTTTATATTTCACTTTAAATCAGACTTCTATAGATATAGTGACGGGCATTGTCCATTGTCATTTGGTGCACATTTGTTTAAATGCCATGCATTGTATTTCAGGAGTGGTAGAAGAAAGGCTAATTCGACTTGTGAATGGATCAGGACCTCATGAAGGACGCGTTGAGATATTTAACGAAAACCGCTGGGGAACTGTATGCGATGACGGCTGGGATAAAAAAGATGGCGACGTGGCTTGCCGGATGCTGGGCTTTAAAGGTGTAGAAGAAGTTTACAAAACAGCCAGATTTGGGCAAGGTAAGAAAATATTGATACAACATTTCCTGATGACCCAATAGTACCAACAACAATTCTTTCATATTGAGTTTTACTGGAAAAATAAATTAATGAGCATCCATGTTAAAGGAAAGATTTAAAACACTCAATAAGGACAATCAATAATCACAATTATCTTTACATGTCCAGAAATGGACATGAACGTGTAACCCCAGCCCATAATCTGATTTGTTACATCCAGGAATCCAGGGAAGGTGCTCTGTATCTTTCCTACTTGACTTGTTTTACCTAATAGGAACTCTCCCCCGACATATCTTAAAGCAATCACATCACAGGGTAAAAGAGGTATTAAATGTAAGATTCTGTCTGTGATTAGGTAAATGTCCCTGCTCAGGTCTTGGAACACATTAATTCCGCATACAAACTCATTCAAACTCCACGTGATGACCTGCAGAAAGCACACGGACACCAGAAAAGGCATTCTGACAACATTCTGGTTCATACTGTTACAGGAATTATTATGAATTAAAGGGACACTCCAAATTAGATTATGCAGTCTAGTTTATGGCAGTACTTATTACAATTTATTGTATTATTTTAGCTTATTGTGCTTGTTATTACATCCTATTTTGGTGGTGATTACAGCTTGTTGTTTTACAGCTCATTATATTATTACAGCTTATTAAATTAACACAGCTTCTCAAATGAATACAGTTTACTAACGCATTAGAGTTTGCTGTATTGTTACAGTTTGTATCATTAGTACAGTTTATTGTGTTATTATAATTTATCACAGTAAATAATTTGTAAAATACAGGAGAGCGCACCTTTTAAAAAGTAAATATAAACAAGATACAAATAGTAAATAATAAAAATTGTTGTAGTGTAAAAATTAGCAGCTAGACATAAAGCAAAACTCCTTAATGATCATGCCCTAGTATATGAAAATAAAAAATGTCAGCGCTATACATGGTAGCCTATACAGTGAGGCAACCTATAAAAAATGTGCAAAAAAATCATCAAACAAAACTCTGTGAGTTTAGTAGTAAATAGATAGAAACACTTAAATCCCACAGTAGTTTAGATTTATGCACAAAAAATATATAAAAACTTGCTTAAGAGTCCATATAGTCTTATAAGGGAGTCTTGAAGGGGTTAATCCTTTGTTGAGATGGGAGATACACTGTAGCTTTTACCTTTAAAAGATACAAAAGAAAACTTTCATAGTGTAAAACCGTTTTATTAAATCACAAGATACCCTTCCCCCCAAATAGGAACCCTTACTTGAGCAAGTTGTGATATTTGTTTCCAATATATCACGAAATACACATTTGTAAAATCAGAGGCTGTGTAGCCGTTTACCGTCCGCTGCTCTCAGCAGTTTCAAAATTCCCGCCCGATCTCAGCGCTGATACGGTGGGTTCTCTCCTGCAGCATGGGAGCATCAGTGTGTGGACGATTGTAAGCCGGCTATGAGCATCAGACCTCTGCACCCGATATCACATGTGATATCGGGTGCAGAGGTCTGATGCTCATAGCCGGCTTACAATCGTCCACACACTGATGCTCCCATGCTGCAGGAGAGAACCCACCGTATCAGCGCTGAGATCGGGCGGGAATTTTGAAACTGCTGAGAGCAGCGGACGGTAAACGGCTACACAGCCTCTGATTTTACAAATGTGTATTTCGTGATATATTGGAAACAAATATCACAACTTGCTCAAGTAAGGGTTCCTATTTGGGGGGAAGGGTATCTTGTGATTTAATAAAACGGTTTTACACTATGAAAGTTTTCTTTTGTATCTTTTAAAGGTAAAAGCTACAGTGTATCTCCCATCTCAACAAAGGATTAACCCCTTCAAGACTCCCTTATAAGACTATATGGACTCTTAAGCAAGTTTTTATATATTTTTTGTGCATAAATCTAAACTACTGTGGGATTTAAGTGTTTCTATCTATTTACTACTAAACTCACAGAGTTTTGTTTGATGATTTTTTTGCACATTTTTTATAGGTTGCCTCACTGTATAGGCTACCATATATAGCGCTGACATTTTTTATTTTCAATTTATCACAGTGTTTACGAAGTTAGAAAGCCATGGGTGTCAAACTCTTCTAGTGCTTTATCCAAAAACTGTGGGTCTCCCACTCGCCCGAAGCCCCCACCACCCTATTTTCCTCTGACAATAATAATGGAGAGGCTTCAATTATGTATTAACTGCCTAACCTTTTTCCAGTGGTGATAACAAAGTTCCTTCCTGATACATAACCACTGTAATAATCTAAAGTAGTTATGGTTCTTGAGGTGTCCCTTTAACCCCTTAAGGACACATGACATGTGTGACATGTCATGATTCCCTTTTATTCCAGAAGTCTGGTCCTTAAGGGGTTAAGTAAATAAAACCATCTGGCATTCTATAAATACATGCCATCCTTACACAAGCCCAAGCTTTGAATCAAAGTAGCTCGCAGGGATATGCCACCCCCACCCCTGGGGTGTAAGCTGACAGTCCAGGAGGTGTGAGCATTATTTATACCCAGAGACAGATTACAAGAAGCACACGCACACTTTGTTTAAACTTTTCCAAAGAAACACAAACTGAGCTGCTTATACAAGTCCCACACATTGTCTATATTTATAAAGAACAATTCTCTGCAGTGTTGAATTCTTTGTGCCCACCTCGGGAAGCCGTAAGGTTTTCATCACTTCTTTGTTAACATTAGCGTGTTAACACTTTCTGGTCCTTTCTGGTAGTGAACCAGTTACTCTCCAGTATAAAGGCGACACATTTTTCATGATCCCTCTTCCTCTAGACTACAGGCCTATTTTGTGACCTTTTATTTCTGCCTTAATGTGACTCCATTTCTTTGTTTATTTTATTGTAGCTAATGTACAGCGCTGCTAAATATGGTGGCGCTTTGTACAGACAATAAGCTGAAACATACATTTTTTATATCTTTTTTTCTTTTTCACTGCAGTGCAGGCTAAAACACAACAGTAATGATGAAATGTTTATTATATATCATCGTAACATAAAACTTTGTTTAGTCAGTTATCCATGATATATTCTTCCCATATCCTGAGGTTATAATACACAGGTACAGAGAGGTAGGGATGGAAACATTGCATTTAGAGCAATAGCACCAGTTTACAGCTTTCTTTCCCTGAACACCCCAACATGCAAAAACTCACTTCAGGGAGGTGGCTTTACCAGCAACTGCACCCCCTTGTGTATGCCCCCACACCTCTCCCCAGTTCACACCCCTCCCCCTCTCACACACACACACACACACACGTGCATTTAAAATGCAGGAGTCTCCGGGAACCTCTGGGAGACTTGGGATGTCTGCAGGATGATACATTTAGCAATGAAACTCTGGGTTAACTGTTTGATTACAAATCCTAAAACAAAATCCCAAAATATCTGGTAGTTTATGGCCCTCAATAAATAAGTTTCACATCCCTAGATTACACAGACATAAAAAGAAAGGAAAATTAGTAAAATAATAATAATTATAACAAAGTATTTAACCAGGAAAGCTACATTCAAATTACTCTGGTTTTCAGGTACGTCCTGGGGATGTTACCTTAGCTCAACATCCAGGGGTTGTTACTACAATGAGTAAAGTATACGTCCATTAAACTATTGATATATTTCATCCAGTTTTTCTTGGATCACTTTTCGAAGAAGGATGTTGAAACTTCACTCATGCGAGTGATGCACAAAGGGTTAATGCAAGCACATCAGATATTAATGGCTAACGTGTAGATTGTCTAATGTAGCTGTGCTTGTTAATCAAAATCAGCCGAGGAAGATGGAAAAACTGAACCATCGTGAGACGTGAACCCTGGCCCTTTTCATTGACAGAGACAAGATTCCCTAAATAACCAAAACCACATGAACAGTGCGAGTGGCTGCAAGAAATGGCACATGCTGTTTGCGGGCTGCAGACAATCACAGAGACAATAGGATTCTAGCCGCACAGTGCCAGCAGAACAAGTCGATTTTTCCAAAGAAAGAACATCTTGAAATTCATTGACATTGCTTATTGGAAAATGATCACTATTCAATCATTTCCCATTTCAGAATGGTCCAAGTATGACTTCCACAGTCATAAAAAGCAGCATATTTTCCTTTAATGAAGAACAACCCCAGGGCATGCACCGTGTGACTTGCAAGCCCTTGCCCCAGGTCTAGTGATTTATCCAAGGTGGTTGCAACAGAGCATTCTGGGAAGGGTTCCATGAAATACACATGTTTACATAGTGTGCTCCAGTATCCCCTTACCTGGCTATTCCTGGAGTACAGAATAATGCATTATAGCGTGTATCAGTGATCAGTAGAAGAGAAAGCTATATTAGAATTATTATTTCATAGCGCCCACATATACCTGAGAGCAGCACAAAAAAAAAAAAGGGGTCTGCTCAAATGAGTTTACAACATCAAATGCTTTGATATCAAGGTCCAGGAATGAGGGGGGAGGGAAAAGAGAAAAAGAAGGAACCCTACCTTTATTAGTTTTAAGGGTCAAGAGAGTCGAAAAAAGACAATGTAAAATTCAAACGAGGGCCATGTAATTGGTGGGTACCTAGTTTTTTGCCTTATGAGTTTGCATCTGGAGTTATTCCCCAATTAGGGAGCTCAATAACAGGTGACTCTGTGCGGTAGCCGTCCACCAGCCCATCTTCTCTTTACAGAGATCTCTTCTTTTGGGCTGCGGGATGGTTCCCCCACATTACTATATATACTTTTTATTACTATATAGGTGTAACTATACCCAATATTCTGCAATTGACGTCACTGCAAGGATAACCACAAAACTTTCATAGGGCAGTACAGATTTGTCAATAAATGGTAGTAGTATTTATTAAACCATATGGGTATCACATTCACATTTCTCTGAGCCTGTCTTTATAACTGGCTCAGGTAAACCAGCTTTGGTGTGATAGTGTGGCTAGGCCCTGGGGAGATAGCGCAGCTAAGCGGACAAGGGCACATGTAGGAGTGTGGGGATAGATGCATGGGATTGGTTGGGAAGAATCTGTGGGTGTGATTATGTTCTGTGTAAGACAGTGTGGGGGAGGTCTTACCTCAGTGCCACTTGGGATTCGGGCCAGCAAACAGCTTCCTGTCCTCCTGCTCCTGTTTGCCTGGGCCTGCGGGTTACACAGCATGATGGTTGAGGCTTCTGGCTTCCCTCAGGGCTGCTGCAGCGTGGATGGTGGCCGGCACCTATGGGAGCAATTGGCAGGCATTACTGAAGGTATGGCTACCGGTGTGGGCCCCCCCCCGCGGCCTACCTCCCCCTGGAGCACCCCCTGCGGTCTCCCCTGCTGCCTCCCGTGCGGTCCCTGCCCCTGGGGGCCGCACCAGCACTGGCAGGCATTCCCAACCGCCTGCCAGGCTCTTCCCTGATCCCACTCCTCGGGCCCGGTTGAGGACTGGGAGCCCGGGCCCGTGGCAACGCCGGGACCGCGTGTCTGGGGGCTCCAGACACGCGGCCTACCTCCAGTGCCTGTGATTTGCGGCCGCGCGCGTGGCACGGCCTTCTGCACAAGGCCTGCTACTGCCGCGAGGCCAGCCGCCTCCATTCCCGCACGGCCTGGTACTCCCAGGCCGGGGATGCGGCCTAGTACCGCGGAAGTACTGCCTAGTACGGCGGAAGCAGCAGGCCGCACGGCCTATTACTATAAGGCGGGGATGCGGCCTGCTACCGCCGCGTGGCCTCCTGGTGCGGCTGCCGCGCGGCCTACACGCTGGTCTCCCTCCACACCATCCGCCCCGGCCGCCTGTGCTGGATTGCGGTCCGGGGGCGGTGGGCGGCGGATACAGCCATCCGGGCGGCAGACGGCCGCCCGGCGACGGTCCAGGTCCCCCCGCGGCCCGCGGGGAGGTGTGATGGTGAGTAGGCCCTTGCGGGCCGCGCGGGGTACATGGGTACCGCCGTTGGGAGTCCAGGGGGGGTCCCCTTGCCCGTCGGGAGCCTCCTCTGCCAGTGAGGAAGGCTCCCAGGGCTGTCTCACCTGTTTCCCCCCCCCTCCCCCTTTCCCCTGTTGGCTCTGTTTGGGGGGGCCCAGCTTGCCTTGGCTGGTCCCCCCTCCTCTTGCCCGGTATCCTCTTCCCCTCTCTCTCTGGTGGTCCCCCCCCCCTGCTCTGATTTCCTCCCTTTCCCCTCCTGTTTCCCCCTTCCTGCTCTATCCCCCCCCCCGTCCCTCCCTGTCTGCCTTCCCTTTGTCCCCCCCCCCCTCTTCCTAGCCTGCCCCCCCCCCTCTTCCTAGCCTGCCCCCCCCCCCACCACCACCCCACCACCCCTGTGTAGGTCACTTACCTCGGCCATCTCCTCTGGGGCGTGGGCTCTCATCTTCTCTGCTGCTTCTTCTCAGGATACTGCTGCTGTTCAGGGACCGTCCAGCAGGTGGCGCTTGGATCACAGCCGATGTCTTCTGTGGATGCTGGGACTGCTGATTCTTCGCCTCAGCCTTCTGTGAGCGCAGTGCCGGGCTTGGATCGCCAGGCTGCGACCGGTGAGTACGCTTCCCCCCTCCTTTTCGCGCTTCGCGTGCATACGTTGTTCCTTCCTTTATTCAGTCTGGTCCTCTTGCACACTCAAAAAAAAAAAAAAAATGCACTGTAAATTGCCAACTGGAATAAATTTTCAACAAAAAATAAATAAAAAAGAGAAAAGTAAAGTGCATACGACAAAAGTGCTATGACTTATACATGAAGATTGATCGTTCACAAAAAAAAAAAAAAAAAGAAAACTGAAGAGAAATAAAAAACAAAACATATATAAAAGAACAGCAAAACAACAATAAAAAAAAAAAAAAAAAAAGAACGAAGCGGAAGTAAACAACTGAAATAGAATACAAGTACTTAGGTGCATGGCCGCCGCTTCCCCCTCCCCCTTCCCCCTTGAGTTTCAGTATGCATCGTATGTTTCAGTGCGCTTTCCTGCAGCGTCCCGAGTTCGTGTGACTCTGGGTGTTGCTGGGCTTATATGGCCCGCTTGGCTTGCGCGCAATGCTAGGGAGCAGATAGTGGGGAGGGGCTTTTATTGCAGGGACGTTCCCTCCTGCCACGGGGGTCCCTTGACTAAGAGGGACATTAGGGGCTCCAGGAGGGTCGTGGGGAGCATGCTCTGGTCGGTTACACCCCATGGCACATGTTCAAATGCACCCTGTGTTCTGGTTTGCATGGTCGGGGAGAGGGCTCCCCGGGCATGCGCTGCGGGGTTCTGCGGTCAGGACACTTTCCGGACGTGTATCGTCCGTGGGAGGAGCTGGGTTGGTGGAGGTACGTTTTGCACTTTAGTTGGCGGTGCAACCCTTCTTGGCCTGGGGCCGGATGGGCTCCGGTCTCTGGTTTTGCTTAGGTCTCACCTGGTGCCTCAGCACGGTGCGTTTTTCGTCCTCTCTGCGATCTGTCGGGATGGGGACGTGGGTGCTCTCGGGGCTGGACCCCCAGTCCATGGGAGAGCTCCTTCGGGTGGTGTGGGTCCAGTTTTCCCAAGACCGCTCGATTAGCTTACTTCCCAATCGTTATAGGTACCCGTTTCCTTCCGGGGGCTGGGTTTGAGTTGGTGGCTCGGCGCAGCGGTATGCGTGGGTGGGGCTGCGGGGCCTGGGGCCTTGCTGACGAAGGCGGCGGTGGAATTGGTCTTCCGGCTGCTGCTGATACGCCCGTCGAGTTGTTGTTTCTGGGCTGTGTTCTGATAGTCAGATTTGGGTGGCTATGTGCCTCCACGTAAGTTGCTCCCGATGTCGCTTATGTGGGGCCGTCAGTGTCGCATGTACGCACTCTGCTGTTGCAGTGGTTTTCTTGGGATAGTGTTTTGGAGTTTCTGAGTTCCATGGCCAAGGCCTTATTCGTGGGTCGGGATGTGTGCTCTTGTCTCCTGGATAGTGGGATCAATTCCTGTGAGGGAAACGCCGGTGCCCCTGGCTGCGGTTTGGGGCATCAGGCAGGAGGCGTCGGGGGCTTGGAGGGGCGTTGTGGGTTTCGGCTGCGCTACCCGTGGGCTTTCCGGGGTACGCTGGGCTTTGCCTGTTGGGGTTGCCCTTGGGACTGTATGTGTTCCTGCTGGGCCTCCTCTAATGCTGGCTTGTGCAATCTGCCCCCCTGTGTCCTTTTCTGCTGGCTTCCAACTGTTTCGCCGCCGCAGCAGGTTTTGGGCCATTTGGGCTCTCGGGAGTGTGCTGCCTCTTGCCAATACGCTGGCTCTGGCGGACGCTGGTGTTCTTGGAGGTCCCCCTTTCTGGTGGCATGGTAGGCATGTGGTACCCAGCTCACGAACAAGGGGGTGGGTTTTCCCTGGGGACCATCGTGGGGTGATGCTGGCTGTCTTTCACATGTTACAGTACCCTATACCCCGGAGGTACTCTGGTACTCTGGCTCGGTGCTGTTTGAGGCTAGGGGAGGCTGGTCAGGGTTTGTCCGGTGGTTACCGATATGATGGCCGATGCTCTGTCTTGTTCATTATAGAGCGTACTCGGGTGGAGGTGTCACGGGTTCGATTTGTATGGCAGTGGAGGTGTGGTCAGTTGGTCCAGCGGTCTGCTGAAGCTGGTCTGTAGGCAATCTCTGGGGCGGCGTGGGGCCCGCTCCAGTAAGGTTGGAGGGTTCGTGACGGATGGGTACGTTTCTTTTTTGGGTTCCGGGATTTGACTGCTCATATACATGTTTGGTTCCGTTGAGTAAGCGTTGGAATGGATTTCCTTCAGGTTTCGCAGCTCGATGGCTGTTGTCATTGGGAAGGGTAAGTTGGTTGAGGTTGGCTGTTTCATCGATAGAATCTGTGCAATTCTTGGATGTTGCAGGGTTGACTTTCTGCATCCTCCTGGGGTAGGTGGGATGCACGGGGTATGGTTGGGCTCCTACCAAGCTGTGGAAGTCTCTACCTACCTCTATTGAAGTCTCATTCCATTTTTGGTCCGCTTGGAGTTCCAGTGGAGAGTGGAGACGTCCAGCCGCCCAAGCTTATCCGGGCAGGCACATGTTCTGGTGATTTATTCACTGTGATATTGTGAGTGCAATCTTGTTTCAGCGCATTATCTTTTCTTTTGCGGTATTACACTAGGTAATTTATTCATTTATTTTTTTATTTTTTTTTCTGTTCCTGTTTTAGATTATGTACAGCCGTATCTCATTCCCCTCTGTGTCTATGTATATGTTGTAAAAGGTCGGGAACTGGGCCACGACCTTGAGAGGCTGTTGTAACTACACCAGATAAGTGTGGGTATATCTAGATGCCATTGTCACTAATTTGGAGGTATCATATGTAGATTTACTGTTTGTATTTTGTACTGGCAAGCTGTAATGGGTTTCCAGGATGGTCTGTATTATACCGTTCCGATCGGGGGCGGTGCAGGGTTCCGTCATTTGCCTGTTTTCGTTGGGAGTACTGTTCCGTCCCTGGGATTGTTCGGCCTCCTCCCCGGTTTGTTTCTCGGAGATGGGTTTTTTCACCCCCGCGTCCATCTAGTTGGGGTGTTCCTCTTGGGGGCTCGACTTCCTGGATAGGGATGGTGGGGAATTCAAAGGGCATTTATTTTGGTTGGGGGCGGCTACAGACACCGCCAGGCTGGGCGTGCCTGCGCCGATGGTTCAGAGGGCTCGAATGGCGGAGGTTCGGTGGTCTGGCTCCGGCTACGTGAAGGGGGTGTGGCTCCTCCTCATACGGGGTCAGCTGCCCCGCCTCATGGGGTCCAGGGGTTTTGTCATCCCTGGGTGGAATGACGTGGGTCGGTGGTGGTTTAGGACTTGGGTGCTCTTCGATCGGGACATGTTACGCATTCTGTTTCTTCCCTGAGGTTCCCAGGGGCTAGGCTGCGCCTATCGCCCTTTCCTGTTGGCAGTGCACTCCGCAATGTGAGTGCCCTGATGCGCTGCCGTCGGTCATCAGAATGGATGGGTTTCTAGGTTTGTCATGGCCATAACAAAAATGACTACACGTATAACGGACAACATGAATAACTAAAACATGAACACTTCCAGTTCGCCTTTTGGGTTTGGCCAAAGGTGGCCTGGGTATCTTGAAGGGAGGGGTGCGCTTGCTGGAGGTCGGACTTGACCTCTGTTACTCTAGCGCTGCGTGAAGTGGTGGAACAGGCCATGGCTGGTTGTGGTGGGGTCCCCCGCTGATTTAGGCGTAAAACAGCGGGGTTGTGGCGGGGGTATGTCCTTGCCAATTGAGTTTGAGGTTACGTTTAAGTAGATGGAATGAGATGAACAAGTTTTTTAAGGTCTCAAACCTCCCCTGCTCTAAAGGTTTAACTTTAGGTTGCCTGAGGTCTCGTGCCCATCGAGTGTGGATAAGGTCGGCTGATGGCAGGCATTGGAATGATTTTTATGACGAGGGGGGAGGTGAGAGGGAGTGGTGATTAGGAACCACTCCATGTTTTTATTGGCAAGGACGGTTGGGTCACTGTATAACACTATGGGTGGAGTTATATATGTATATATGTTAATTTATGCTTATTTATGTATAATGTTTTGGTTACAGAAAAGAAGAGATTTAATAAATAAAGTTATGGATGTGTTATGCAGTAATTTAGTTGTGATAATAAATGCTGTGGCCTGTTTCATCCATACTAAGTGGTCTGTCGTTATTGGGGGGTTTAATGGGGTTAGATTTTGTTCTAGGCTGCATCGCGATTCCCCACTACGTACATACAAGGCCCTGGGGAGATAGCGCAGCTAAGCGGACAAGGGCACATGTAGGAGTGTGGGGATAGATGCATGGGATTGGTTGGGAAGAATCTGTGGGTGTGATTATGTTCTGTGTAAGACAGTGTGGGGGAGGTCTTACCTCAGTGCCACTTGGGATTCGGGCCAGCAAACAGCTTCCCTCCCGCCCACCCTATACTATATTTTGTCGCAGCTAGCCGGGGGTATGTCCTTGCCAATTGAGTTTGAGGTTACGTTTAAGTAGATGGAATGAGATGAACAAGTTTTTTAAGGTCTCAAACCTCCCCTGCTCTAAAGGTTTAACTTTAGGTTGCCTGAGGTCTCGTGCCCATCGAGCGTGGATAAGGTCGGCTGATGGCAGGCATTGGAAGGATTTTTATGACGAGGGGGGAGGTGAGAGGGAGTGGTGATTAGGAACCACTCCATGTTTTTTATTGGCAAGGACGGTTGGGTCACTGTATAACACTATGGGTGGAGTTATATATGTATATATGTTAATTTATGCTTATTTATGTATCATGTTTTGGTTACAGAAAAGAAGAGATTTAATAAATAAAGTTATGGATGTGTTATGCAGTAATTTAGTTGTGATAATAAATGCTGTGGCCTGTTTCATCCATACTAAGTGGTCTGTCGTTATTGGGGGGTTTAATGGGGTTAGAGTTTGTTCTAGGCTGCATCGCGATTCCCCACTACGTACATACATGAAACAGGATTTGATGAGGACTTTATCCTCAATAGTAAAGCACAGGAAAAGCAGAACCATTTAGGATAAAAGCAGATAACATATATTCAAAACAATAATAAAAACCTTACATTAACCCTTTAAGGATGGCGGCAGTGGTGTATCCTGGTTTTGTGCTGCCCTAGGCGCCACCCCACCCTTCGCCTTCTAAATACACACACACACACACACACATTCACTGACAGACACGCATACACTCTCACTAACAGACACACACATAGTAACACACTCCCTAACAGACACACTCCCTGACATATACACACTCACTAACAGACACACACTAAAAGACACACACTAACAGACACACACACTAACAGACACACACACACACACTCACTAACAGACACACACACACAATAACAGACACACACACTAACAGACACACACACACACACTCACTAACAGACACACACACACTCCCTAACAGACACACACACACACTAACACACACACACACACACACACACACACACACTCACTAACAGACACACACACTAACACACACACACTAACACACACACACACTTACATTAACACACTCACTTTTTTTATTTTTATTTAACTCCCCCAGTCTCCTTACCTTTGGGAATGCTGGCGGGGGGTTCTCCCTTCCCTGGGCTCCAGTGGCTGCTGGGCTGCTGGGTGGGCGGCGCTGGCGAGGGAGCACTGATTAGTGAGCTCTCTGCTCAGCTCCCTTGCATGCAGCAGCAGAGTTGCTGGGAGCCGGAATATAACGTCATATTCCGGCTTCCGGCATCACTCTGCGGCGCGCGAGGGAGCTGAGCAGAGAGCTCAGGGAAAAGTGCTCCATCGCCAGCGCCACCCACCCGCCAGACCGGATTTTTAGTTAGCCGCAAGGCTAAGACATTTGCCATGGGCATTTGGGGGCTGCTTTTTTGGCCGCCCCCTGGAAAATGCCGCTCAAGGCAAATGCCTTGTTTGCCTCGCGGCTAATACGTCCCTGGATGGTGGGCGTTCTATGTTGTCCTTAAGGAGCCGAGCCTAAACGCCAATGGGGTGCATAGAAAGTCCCAACCATCCTATGTACTCAGCTGATCGCCGCCATTCCTTCGCTGATGATTGGCATTACTCCAGGTCTGGTGTGACTTCCTGAGAGCCCAGACAGTCCCCCCTCTGCAAATTAGGCCCCCGCGGGCCATATGATTGCTCTGAAAGAGCGGTCATAAGGCTACAATAGGCAACCTGCAGGGGGACTGCCTGTGCTGTAGGTAAAAATTTGGGAAGGACTAAAAGGAAAAAAAAAAATCACTATCATTATTTTGTAGATAATGTAATGCATTTATTTATGCATTTTTTTTTTATTGATAGTATATGTAAAAACAGCTTGCCTGCAGCCTTTGCAAGTCCTCTCAGTCGGTGCCAAAGAATACACCAATCAGATGGTTCTAATTGAGAAGCACGTGTGCACATGCTTCTCGACAAGTTGTAATGCAGCTCATTAAAAAGGGAGATAACAAGCACGCCTGGTACTCCATGAAGCTAACGGAACCAGAAGAAAACCTTCTTGGATCTCTGACAGCTTCGGAACGTCTTCCTGCCCCTAATTCTAAAAGTGCAGAGTTCTATTGAAATTAATGCTTTTAGAAACTCTGCAGATGCATAAAGCATTTCAGAAACGTTATGTGCTTTATGTGTGTGGGATATTTCTTTAACGAATGGAGTTCCTATAGCTTTTCAAGTGTTGTAAGGATAAATGATATTAGTGAATACTACTATTTTTAGAAGTATTAACAGTCAAGACCTGAGAGGGGAGGATGTTCACATTATGTACTAAATAGAGAATTCAGAGATTAAATTAATTTCCCACAGCTTTAAACCAGTTAGGGACACAGTAGAGATTAGCAGTTCTAACAGTATAGTGAGAGTAAGTCTGGTTGGCTTAGTTAGCTTAACCCCTTAAGGACACATGACATGTGTGACATGTCATGATTCCCTTTTATTCCAGAAGTTTGGTCCTTAAGGGGTTAAGCTTTTCCCCACAAAGTCGAACTGTATACCTTAACTTGGCTAGGAGCATATAAACAACAGTCTAACATATACCCCCTACACCACCTCTTTGCCCCTGTTTTATTTTCCTTCCCACTCTATTCATCCCATGCTCTTTCCAAATGCATTTCCAACATTTTTCCACAAGCAGCTTCTAAAGCCTCCAAATAGAAGCTCTCACCCCAAACATTTAAATCTTACTCCTTCTTTCTGCCTATGTGCTCCTGGCAGCTGGTGATGGCTCTCCAAATCCTGATGCTTTATCTGCTAACGTACTTTGTGCCAACACCAAGACCCCATCAATCTTATATCCTATGGTCCATCATGTGTACCTTTAGTCCATCCTATGTACCTTTCCCTCTAAGTCCTCCTTTCTCACTGCCCTCTGAAATGCACGCTCTGTATGCAACATCACTAAATCAACTGTTGTCCATGACTTATTTGTCCTAATTTCCTTAAACTTACTAGCATTAACTGAAACGTGGATTTCTCCCTCTGACATTGCTATCCCTGCCTCATTATCCTTTGGTGGTCTTCATTTTACTCACAACCCAAGACAATCTGACAGTAAGGGTTAGGGTTTCTGCTTTCACCCCACTGCTCCTTCACACCTCTACCCACCCACCCTTCCCTCTCTTTCTCCTCATTTGAAGTTCACTCAATTCAAACCCATCTCTAAAAACATTATTTTAACCCGTCCCCCCCCCCCACCCCCGCCCGGTTCCTCTCTTCTCCCCCCTCCCCCGGTTCCTCTCTTCTCTTCCTTGACTATTTTGCTGCCTGGATTTCTTACTTCCTTTTCTAATTCTTGAGGACTTCAACATTCCAGTTAACCCACCTTTGACCTCAGTAGCATCAAAACGTCTTTCAATTATTTCCTCCCTATCCCTATCCTAGTGGGCTAATTTTTACCACGCACGTAGCTGGCAATACTCTCAATCTTATTTTTTCAGATGCATGCACAGTCTCTAATATCTGTAACACTCCTCCCTCAGATCACCCCTTCTTATTATTTGCTCTTGAGAGCCCCCTCACTCAACATTCTCAGCCTAACCCTTCTCAACCTCAGGTGTAATCTGAATTCTCTTGACCTCCAGCAACTGTAAACTCCAACCCTACCTTCTCCTGCTCCACTCTGGTTATCTACTTATATTACGCTAACCTCACCTCTGCCCTGAAAACTAGAGCCCTGCTACAAACGTACACCTAAAGGAGGACACACCTCCAACCGTGGCACACTAAGTCAACCTGCTATCTGGAGAAAATCTCGCACTAGATGTCTCCACTATAAATTAATCTTGCGTTCGTACAATGCAGCCCTCACCCTTGTTAAAGAATCATACTTTTATGCTCTCATAAGTTCATACTCTCACAATCCTATATCTTTCTCCTCAAATCTTCAGGAATTACTTGTCTTTACCCATCTGGCTTGTTTTCTCAATTCCAACTCTCTTGTCGACCCTTTTCAATCTCCGCCCCCTCCATTCTATTGAGACTGCTACTCTTATTAAAGTAACTATGATCTATTGTAGGCTAGATCCTCCTTTTTCAAACTCTTTAACCCCTCTGTCTCTTTGACACTGTTCTCTTGTGGTTCTTGTCATATTTCTCCCAATGTTCATTCAGTGTATACTTGTGGCGAAACCGACCTCGCCACGTGTCCTTGGAGGGGGCTGATTGCCCGCCTCTTGCCTTTGGACTATGGACCAGACTTTATGGGAATGTGATACCCCAGATAGCCATACCATGGAGCCTATTCATATAATGAAAGACTATGGGAAAGACTTTAGCTCCATGGCAATTGTACTGTGTGAGTAGGATCTGCGCGCTATTCGGTAGTTTTGTGCGCGCAGATCCCAGCTATCTGGGGATAGGTGAAATGTCTGTGTGTTATGTATAAATGTGACTTTATGTATTTTAAAGTGTTTTATGTCGTTTTGCAACCATGTGGTTAATGGAGTCTGCCTCTAGTCCTGGATAATTGGATTACTTCTCCAATTAACTCCAGGGCAGAAGGGAGGAAACCAGGGTGCATTGTGGGGATGTTTTTCTGCCAGACAGGAGGGACAAAAGATACTTTTAGTAACTTTTGAACCCCTGGTCGGATTCATGCCATTTTTTAATATGTTGTTCCCCTGAATAGATTGATTGTGGATATGTATTTTTATGTGAATGGGATGTATGGTTTTAAAGTTATGAAAGTTGTGTAAAAGTATATTTTACACTGTATGCATAATGGGATTATGTGTCACACTAAGGGGAGGGGATGTGTGGGAGGTAACATCTATGTCATTGGTTCTTTGATGCCTCCCCCTGGGTGTGGCCTGTATGTGTGAGTTGGAAATAAAAGCCAGGCTGGATGAGCCAGTCGAGAGTTCCTGTTTTACCCTCAAAGTGATGTGTCGTCTCATTATTGAGGGGAAGGATTTATTGCATGCTGTTCCAGTTGACTGCTAGGAGTACAAGCCTATTCGTATGGTTCCTATTCAATGGTCTACAGCATTCATATGCTTGGGAGAATTTAAAAGGTTTCTCTGATCAAGTCCCTCATAAACCCATCTCTTCAAGAAAGATTATGCTTTCCCAGAGTAACTTCTTGTTACTTTGTGTCTCTTGTGCTCTCTCAAAGGGCCACATTCCATTCTCACCTTCCTACTTCGTTGTTTAGTTGCTATCCCCCTCGATGCCCTTCCTATTGTGTTTTTTATACCCCACCTCCTCTAGATTGTAAACTTGTTTGAACAGGGTCCTCATCAACCTATTGTTCCTGTAACTTTTAGCAATTGTCTAATTTATTGTTAAATGTTCCCTTTTATAATGTTGTAAAGCGCTGCAAAATATGATGGCGCTATATTTAGACTAATACTGTAATAATACAACATTCCTACACCATATTATCACTACAGTCAGCGGCGTATTAGCCGCGAGGCAAACAAGGCATTTGCCTTGGGCGGCATTTTCCAGGGGGCAGCAAAAAAAGCCGCCCCCAAATGCCAAAGGAAAATGTCTTGTTAGCCTTGCGGCTAACAGACATGCTGGGCTGCTGGGCGGTCGGCGAGGGAGCACTTCCTCTGAGCTGTCTGCTCAGCTCCCTCGCACGCCGCAGAGTGAGGCTGGGAGCCGGAATGTGACGTCATATTCCGGCTCCCAGCCTTACTCTGAGGCGCGCGAGGGAGCTGAGCAGACAGCTCAGAGGAAGTGCTCCCTTGCCAGTGCCGCTCGCCCACCAGCCAGTGCCGCTCGCCCAGCAGCCACTGGACCACCAGGGAGGAAGAGACATCCCCCCCCAGCATTCCCAAAGGTAAGGAGGCTGGGGGGGGTGTTAAATACATTTTAAAAAACGTGTTAATGTGGGTGAGTGTGTGTGTGTGTGTGTGTGTTAGTGTGTGTGTTAGTGTGTGTCTGTGTCTGTTAGTGTGTTTGTCTGTTAATGTGTGTCTGTTAGTGTGTGTGTCTGTCTGTTAGTGTGTGTGTCTGTGTGTTTCTGTTAGTGTGTTTCTGTTAGTGTGTTTGCCTGTGAGTGTGTGTGTGTGTCTGACTGTGTGTGTCTGTTAGTGTGTGTGTCTGACTGTGTGTGTCTGTTAGTGTGTGTGTTTGCCTGTGAGTGTGTGTGTGTACTAGTTTGTGTCTGCTAGTGAGTGAGTGAGTGTGTGTCTGTTAGTGTGTGTCTGTGTCTGTGTCTGTTAGTGTGTGTATGTTAGTGTGTGTCTGTGTCTGTTAGTGTGTGTCTGTTAGTGTGTGTCTGTTAGTGTGTGTTTCAAAGATAACACAGTAAAGGAGTTTAAGCATGCGTGGGATAGGCATAAGGCTATCCTAACTATAAGATAAGGCCAGGGACTAATGAAAGTATTTAGAAAACTGGGCAGACTAGATGGGCCGAATGGTTCTTATCTGCCGTCACATTCTATGTTCTATGTTTCTGTTAGTGTGTTTCTGTTAGTGTGTTTTAGTGTGTGTGTTTGCCTGTGAGTGTGTGTGTCTACTAGTTTGTGTCTGCTAGTGAGTGAGTGTGTGTCTGTTAGTGTGTGTCTGTGTCTGTTAGTGTGTGTATGTTAGTGTGTGTCTGTGTCTGTTAGTGTGTGTCTGTTAGTGTGTGTCTGTTAGTGTGTGTTTCTGTTAGTGTGTTTCTGTTAGTGTGTTTGCCTGTGAGTGTGTGTCTGTTAGTGTGTGTGTGTGTGTGACTGTGTGTGTCTGTTAGTGTGTGTGTTTGCCTGTGAGTGTGTGTGTCTGCTAGTTTGTGTCTGCTAGTGAGTGAGTGTGTGTCTGTTAGTGTGTGTCTGTTAGTGAGTGTGTTTGTCTGTTACTGAGTGTGAGTGTGTCTGTTAGTGTGTGTGTGTTTCTGTTAGCGAGTGTGTGTTTCTGTTAGCTAGTGTATGCGTATCTGTCAGTGAATGTGTGTGTGTGTGTATTTAGAATGCGGGGCGGGGGGAAAGGTTGGGTGGGGGTGGCACGGGGGCGGGGGGGGGGGGGCGCCTGAGTTTTGTCCTGCCTAGGGCAGCACAAAACCAGGATACACCTCCAACTACAGTGATATATGCGCCTACACATTCACTATCACTGGCATTAACTGGTATAACACTAAGTTACTTTACAAAATGCTCATATTAACTCATAATGCCTTCTTGTGACTGTCATATTGTGTAGGTCTTGGTTTAACGATATTATCCAAATGGGTATCACAGTAACATCATCAAAAACCACAATTTAAACAAACTCAGTCTCCTAATGTTAAAGTGCCACAAGGTCATGTTGGGAGGGAGGAACGTGATTCAGAGACTGTGACAATGACAAGACACATGCATGCAAATTATATCCAAAAGCATATAATGGTTTAATAAACAAATATTTTTATTTTATTTTTTTGTAGTTGCCGCCACTGAAATATTTTAACAATAAAAATGCCAAACATGGCCTTGAATACTTGTCCGATTACCTTACAATGTTCATTACAGGACTTTGTTTCATCATGAACAAATCATATGGTAATAATTCCAGATTTAAATAATCTGACCTCCAGGTTGGATCTCCAAGGGTATTTCCACCTGACGGCATTGAAAAAATTATGGGCCTACTTTTTATGTAACAAGACCCTTATGTGTCCGTAAACTTTTATACGTTTGCCTTAAAAATTTGCAGGATGAATTGTAATTTGATTACATTTCAAAAAATCTCCGGTTTAAATTGGTTTATTTTTCACGAGAAAGCTGTCTGTTTAGATCGTGGTTGTAAAGAAAAGAATTAACTTTCTGCTGAGTGAAAGGGCAGGCCCTCCTTAACCTTTTAAGTAAATTTCCTTTAAATAAAATGTAATTTTTATTTAAGGGTCATAGAACATTGAGTCTCATCCATCTGTACTTTGATTACAAAAATGTAAAGAGGAGATTTGTGAGGCATACACCAGAGCTTGCATTGAGACATTTGGAAATGAGCACATTAGAGATATGAATCAAGAAGTATGATTTTTATTTTTTTGCACGCTGTATCTTCTTTCGTATTTCAAAAGCTTTATTTACTGCTTTAATCATAGACTTCTAGAAGACAAACAGAACAAAATATATAAAAGTACAAAGAAAAAAAATCCTAGTGGAATGCACGGGTGGGACATGTTTGGTAGTTAGAATACGCAGTGGACATTGTAACAAACATGAACATTTTGCTTTGCAGTAGCTAAGAATTAAATGCTAATGCAGCTGCACATGTGAGTCATACTTGAATGGGAACAACTAGCCGTATATGGAAATGTATAAAGGCTGGACAGCAAGGTTAAATAGGCCAGGTCTTTTAGAAGAAGCCAACCTTAAAGAAACTGCATATGAAAATTGTAATAAAAAAATATATTTTTGTATACAATTCATAAAAAAGGACAAACATTTTTCTAAATACACCCACCTACTCAATGACTCTAAGTATTTATCTAGTTACTTTACATACACTGTATGCTGACTCTCTGCCGTTTTTCTATCAAGCTTTGCAAAGTTCATCCAAGACTCTTCCCATTAACTCTGAGAACAAGTTATAATATTCATTTTTTTATTCCAAAAATACACATGTCAAACACGTCTTACATCTCACCCGGGGAATAAGCCTATTCACGAAAAGACCTGGCTATTTTCTCTGCGACTCTAAATACTGAACTGTACACTGAAAGCATCCACCAATATCAGCTACAACATTAAAACCAAATACTGAATATCATATAGGTCCCCCCTTGTGCTGCCAAAACAGTTCTGATGTGTCGAGGCATGGTCTACACAAGAGCTCTGAAAGTGTCCTGTGGTATCTGTCACCAAGGCATTCGAAACAGTTCCTTTAAGTCCTGCAAGTTGTGAGATGGAGCCACCATGGATTGGATTTGTTGTTCTAATACATCCCACAGATGCTCAATCAAATTCAGAAATGGGGAATTTGGAGGCCAAGGCAACACCTTGAACCCTTTGTCATGTTCCTCAAACCATTCCTGAACAATGTTTGCATTGTGGCAGGGTGCATTATCCTGCGGAAAGAGGCCTCTGTCACCAGGGAACCATTTCTGTGTACATATTTTTCAACCATCTCTAGGTAGGTGGTACATGCCAAAGTAACATCCACATGAATGTCAGGACCCAAAGTTTACCAGCTGAACATAACAATGCCTCTCCTGGCCTGCCTTCTTCGCATCCTGCTGCCACCTCTTCCTCGGGTAAATGATGCACTCAGCCACCTACCTAATCTAAAACAAAACCTGATTCATCAGACCAGGCAACCTTCTTCCATTGCTACATGATCTAGTTCTGATACTCACATCCCTATTAGAGGTCTAACATGTAGTGATGGTAGACAAGGAATGGAATCCGACAGTGGTGTAAGATGTGACAATACCCAGTCACCATAACATCAAGAAGAAGGAAGATGGACAAAAACCAAGGACTGAAATAGGAGCTAGTCAGGATGTGGAAATTAAAGGCAGTAGTAGTCCCAGTTGTGAGCACTATTTTGGAGAGTAGCTTCAGAAGATTCCAGATAGACATCTGAGATCTCTGTTCAGAAGAGTGCTCATCTAGAAACAGCTGAGATACTGCACATAACTCTCGGACTCCTTGTCCGAGAATGAGAAATACAAAAAAATACCATCAGGAGGGGTGAGAAATATAAATATGTATGTACATATATATATAATGTATTTTAGTGATTGTGTTATTGGATTTCTGGTAGCGCCGTGTGTCCATAATTGCAGCTGTGATATTTGATCTCCATGTCAGATCTGAAGTTATAGCTTAGCTGTTTCTAATGTCCGGCAACATGTACTCTAATAAAAAAAAAAAAAAAAAACTAAAAGTAAATACTTTTTTAAATTTAACTCTGAAATATTCACTTGTAGGAAAGGAAATATCATTTTAGGCTTTAACTGCTGACTATGAATATCTGCCATCCATGTCTCCCTCTCCCCTCTTCAATCTCTCTCCTCCCACATCTCCCTCCCCCTTTCATCCATGTCTCCCTCCCTACCCATTCCATGTTTGTCTGTCTCCCTACCCATTCCATGTCTGTCTGTCTCCCAATCTATTCCATCCATGCCCATCTCTCCCCATCTATATCTCCCTCCCCACCTTCCATTCATAGTTCCTTCCCCCACCTTCCGCATGCAGTCTGTGAGAACAGGAAGTGCAGGCCGAGGTGGGCACAACAATCTCTTGTTAATTTGTTATGCATGTATTCATCAGTACACTAATAATTGCATTGTTGCCATTTTGGGTTTTTTCAATCGGTTTTGCCAAAATGATCACATGAGCGAAATTTGTGGAAATGAAACACCACATGAACGAAACCTGAGTCGCCTGAAAAAAAAAAAAAATATTTTTGGGCATGCACAAGTCTATTCTACCTTCATAACTTAATTAAAAACGTGTTTTGTAAATACCCAAAGTTAGCTGGATGCCATCCATTTGTGAATACCCATTGAAGTTTCTAAATAAAGACTCCTTTGATCAGCAGTTTTTTTATTTGATATTCATGAAATAAGTGACACTGAGTGACAATATTTACCAAACACGTCACTTCACTTTTTCGGCACTTCAAAGTTAATACATACAATAAAAGACAAAGAAAACATTACTTGAGTTTATTATTCTAAACTCCTAGACATGTATTAACCCCATATTTTGTGTGTGTAAGTGCTTAGGGGGTTAGAAAAATACCCCTCTGTCTCATTAGCGAGTTGACCTTTCAGTTTAAAGAAGCAAGATAATTTATTATTGTAGGACTCACCTAGGTTTTGCCTTGCTTTGGCAGGTGAGCTTATCCTTTTTTTTTTATAATTCTTTATTTTTATTGTGCAGTGGTACAAACACAAATATGCGTTGACATATGGGTTGCTGTGTCTCCAGATGGGCCCCCAGCTCAGTGCATGGTCAATGTTCGCTTGCTACTGGAGAAGTCCCATCGGCTCTTACAGGGCCCCTCTGTTGCCCCCAGTCCTTAGTAAGAATCAGCACACAGTTCCCATTGCTACAAGAAACCGGATCTCGACTGGCTGCGTTTGTTCATCCTCCGAGGATGTGGAATTTGCTTTGTGGTTATACCCCTTAAGGCCCTCAGTCTGGGAATAAGGTAGCAGGTCCTGGGCAACTCAGGGCACAGATATGTAGTGGATGTCTGGGCTTGTTTATTCCGGCACTTAGATGTGGGCTTGTTCTGATGCTTTGCATCGGGCATGGAGCCCTCATACGCAGGGGTTGAGTAACATTGCTTGCTTGCACTCATTTGTCTCTCCTTAAGCTTGCGCCAGAATTCCGTAAAGATTGCATCCAGCTTTGTGAGAGTGGATTCCCTAAGGCATTGTGGCTGGTGTGAGGACTTGCGCCTGCCCAGGGCCGGTGCAAGGATTTTTGCCGCCCTAGGCAAAAATAAATTTGTGTCCCCCCCCATGTGACATCACAATGCCCCACCCATATGATCTGCCATATGAACTAACGCCAGTGCTGCACACAGTGTGTGTTTACATTAAAAAGCCTGCAGGGACAGGCTATATACACCAGGACCACTACATTAAGCTGCAGTGGACTGGAGACTATAGTGTCCCTTTAATGTGAGGTAAATTAGAGCTTAATGTCACTAATAATATACTAGATTGCCTACTTACAACCAGATGAGGATGGTGATGGGCTCTGGCTGCAGTTTGGCTCCACTGGTTGGTGTAGAACAGAATCTCTGGAGGCTGTTTATAACTGTGGTCACAAAATTTAATGTTCTGGGAGAACAGGAAGCAGCTGCATTTTTTGGGGGCCCCTTACACAGCTCAAGGTCTAGGCCCCAGGGCCTGACGGTGAGTATGCCCATAAGGCCCACCCATAAGTCCACCTACATGTTCTACCCATGAGTTTGCTCACAGGGAGTGGAGTGTGTAGGGTATGTGTTATGTGTTATTGTAGAGGATCTAATGTGTGTGCTTATCAAACGTAGTGATTAGGGATACCAGTTTGTGTAGGTGATGCAGTGTGTTTGTGTTTAATGGAAGCAGTGTGTTTTTGTGTAAGGGATAGAAAGCAGTGTGTGTGTTTGTTTATAAGGGATGCATTGTGTGTTTCTGGTTGTATGCATAAGGGATGCAAGGTGTATTTCTGTGCATGTAAGAGAAGCAGTGTGTGTTTGCATGTGTGTTTAGGGATTCATTGTGTGATTCTGTGTATGTATAGGGATGCATTGTGTGTGTGGGAAGTGTGCAAGAGCTCCCTGTCCCGCCCCCTGTCCTATAGAGCTCTCCCTTCCGTCCCTTAGAGCTCTCCCCTGCCCCTGAGTGGTCTCTCCTCTACTCCCCCCCAGCGATCTCTCCTCTACCCCCTTCTAGCAGTCTCTTCTCACCTCCCCCTCCCTGTGTTCTCCTCACCTCCCCCCTCCCAGTGTTCTCCTTACTCCCCCCCCCCCTGGTATCTTTACTCACCCCCCCCAACCTCCCAGTGGTATTTTTACTCACCTCCCTGTGGTATCTTTACTCCCCCCCTCCCTGTGGTATATTTACTCCCCCCCCCACCTCCCTGTGGTATCTTTACTCCCCCCTCCCTGTGGTATCTTTACCCCCCCCCCCCCACCTCCCTGTGGTATCGTTACTCCCCCCCCCCACCTCCCTGTGGTATCTTTACTCACCCACCCACCTCCCAGTGGTATCTTTACTCACCCCCATGTTATCTTTACTCCCCCCCTGTGGTATATTTACTCCCCTCCCACCTCACTGTGGTATCCTTACTCCCCCCCTCCCTGTGGTATCTTTACTCCCCCCTCCCTGTGGTATCTTTACTCACCCCCCCCACCTCCCTGTGGTATCTTTACTTACCCCCCCACCTGCCCGTGGTATCTTTACTCGCCCCCCCACCTCCCAGTGCTATCTTTACTCCCCCCCCTCCCTGTGGTATATTTACTCCCCTCCCACCTCCCTGTGGTATCTTTACTCCCCCCCTCCCTGTGGTATCTTTACTCCCCCCTCCCTGTGGTATCTTTATCCCCACCCCTCCCCATGGTATCTTTATTCCCCCCTCCCTGTGGTATCTTTAGTCCCCCCCCTCCCTGTGGTATATTTACTCCCCTCCCACCTCCCTGTGGTATCTTTACTCCCCCCCTCCCTGTGGTATCTTTACTCCCCCCTCCCTGTGGTATCTTTAGTCCCCCCTCCCTGTGGTATCTTTACTCCCCCCCTCCCTGTGGTATCTTTACTCCCCCCATCTCCCTGTGGTATCTTTACTCCCCCCGTGGTATCTTTAGTCCCCCCCTCACTGTGGTATCTTTACTCCCCCCCTCCCTGTGGTATCTTTAGTCCCCCCCCCTCCCTGTGGTATCTTTACTCCCCCCTCACCTCCCTGTGGTATCTTTACTCCCCCCTCACCTCCCTGTGGTATCTTTATTCACCCCCTCCCTGTGGTATCTTTATTCCCCCCCTCCCTGTGGTATCTTTATTCCCCCCTCCCTGTGGTATCTTTAGTCCCCCCCTCCCTGTGGTATCTTTACTCCCCCCCACCTCCCTGTGGTATCTTTATTCCCCCCCTCCCTGTGGTATCTTTACTCACCCCTTTCCCTCCCTGTGGTCTCTTTACTACCCCCGTGGTATCTTTACTCACACCTTTCCCTCCCTGTGGTCTCTTTATCCCCCCCCCTCCATATGGTCTCCCTACTCACCCCCCTCCACCTCCCTTCCCCTGTAGCGTGGCCGAGCTCCTCTCCGGTCCGCGGTACAAGAGTTTGTTTCCTGTACCTGGCCTGACTGACAGGAAGTGCACACTGAGTGGTGAGGCAAAAGTTCAGATTTAAGGCACTTTAGGAGTTTCTCGCACGGAGCACACTCTGAATGCGATCATTCATGTTGGCTGCCAGGCCCGCCCCCCGAGCTTACCCTTTAATGGCCATTGGAGTGATACTAAAAAAGCACTACTTATATAACAATGCCTAGGAATTCAGGATAGTGCGCAGGTAACTCTTTTATTTTTTTTTACTGTATGTATTGGGGCTGATGTGTACTATGGTAATTTCTGCCACCCTGGTAATGAGGAAGTTTGAGCGCAGGACTTATTTTGCATGTTGGTACAAAATGATTTACCATTAAAAAATTAAATAAGTTTAGGCTAGACTAGACCACCAGGCTATTTAAAGTGAATGCGGATAAACATTTCATCAATAAGTGGAAAGCATCAAAACATTGTACGGTACAGAAACTGTTTTGATTCTAATACTTTTATAAACCTACATGTGCAATACATCTGACTTTCCAGTAAAGAATATAAATAATTATCTTGTTTAGAGAAATCAAGACAAAATAAAATATAGGGTTTGTTCAATTCAAACTTGCAATTCAACCTCCTTAAAGCTGAACATTAGTTTTTACTAGTGAAAAGTAAAAATGTAATTAATCATATGTATTTTGGACTAATTTGTGATTCTAAGTAGTAATTAGGGAATAGTTCTCACAATGACCGGGCAGATTCTGTGGGTCTCTGTATGAATAGATAGAGTCTCTGGATGAGGTTTCATCAGATCTCAGCAGATGAACTAAGCCCTAAATTTAGCTCAGCAGGGCTAATGGAAGTGTATGATTAGGAACTTCTGACCATATTTTAGGAGTAGATGAGAAGGGGAGTGGCGCCCAGCAGGTCCCAAGAAGCCTTAGGGCACACCGGCTCTGGGGGCGCAAAATTTCAGTGACCGGCAGGAGAAAAAGCGCTTCCTCTTGCCAGGCCACCTTCTGGACCCCCCGGCACGGCTGTTTTTGAATCAGAAACGGCGAGGGAGCTCTGATCTCCTTGCTCTGCTCCCTTGAGTGCCATTTGCTGATACCATAGGAGCCGGAATATGACGGCATCAGTAGACAGCCCGTGAGGCGAGGGAGCAGATTACGGATTCAAACACAGTCACACGCCTCCCAGCAGCCCCACTGGACCCCAGGGACAGATCCACGCTAGCTCTCCAAGTAGGGAGGCTGGGTGAAAAATGTTTAATTATAAAAATAATAATTACTGAGTGTATGTGTCTGTGAGTGTATGTGTCTGTGAGTGTATGTGTCTGTGAGTGAGTGAGTCTATGAGTATGTGTCTATGAGTATGTGTCTGTGAGTGTGTGTCTGTGAGTGAGTGCGTGTATGTCTGTAAATGAGTGTGTGTGTCTGTGAGTGAGTGAGTGTATGTGTGTCTGTGAGTGTGTGTCTTCAAGTATGTGCATGTAAGTGTATGTGTGTGCATGTGTGTGTATGTGCGTGTGTGTGTCTGTCACTGTGTGTTTGAGTGTCTGTCAAATCAATGAGAGTATGTTTTTCATTGACTCCGTGTGTGACTATCAGTGTGACTGTCAATGAGTGTTAATCAGTGTGTGTCTGTCAGTGTGTGTGCTTGTGTGTGTGTGTGTGTGTCTGTCAATGAGTGAGTGTGTGTCAGATCAGTGAGCCTGTGTCTGTCAGTGACGTCTGTGTGTTTGTCATTAAGTGTATGTGACTGTCAGTGTGTATACACCACTGAGTGTAGCATGACAGAGCAGAGCGTTGTACAGGAGCTTCTGTTTCCTGTACCCAGCTGGACTGACAGGAGGTGCTCACTGAGAGAGCACTTCTTGTAAGTCCGGGCGGGTTCAGAAAACTGAAGATCCTGTAGGGGATCCACTCCGCTCGGCAAGGCTACAAGAGAGGTAGGAGGCACACCAGGAAGGGGAGTGTGACCACTAAGAGGGTGGTGGGTGCACCAAGGGACATGGAGAAACACCAAAGGACAGGGAAAAGAGGGGGGAGGGGGGAGGAATAATTAGAGACAGGAAAGGGAGGAGACCACTAATGGACGAGGAGGGGAGAGGGGCTGGTTGAGAGGCACATAGGAAAATATATAATTTTTTTTTGGGGGGGGGGGGCGGAAAAACACATCTTCGCCTATGTAACCACTAGAGCGAGCTGTAGATGTTATGGTGCTTGAAGTGGTCCTTAAAGAATCTTCCCAGATGCTGTCTGAAAAACAAACGGGTTAAGGAATTAGTGTTAAATTGCGTTGTACTAAATTGTACATTTGCCTATATTATTTTTTCCTTTGAGGGGTTGGCATTATTTCTATACAATTAGGACGCTCTCAATGTCTATAAGTTAGATTTTCGTGATGATTAAACCACATGTCCTACTGGATACATCTAGCCTTACATTGAAGCTTCGTATCTACTGTACTGAACACTGTTTTGACAAATGTATTGTAAAATCTGAGATAAACATTACATATAAATCTCACTTGTGATATTTGTATTAGGAAATCTGGGCTAGAAATAGGTGTTGAAAAGTTGATGCCCGTTCAGGCATCCGATTTTGACAGGACATGCGTTGTGTGCCTACTACACAGTCTGTGTGAATATATAATCACATTAAAAACTATCAAAAAAGAAATACGAACGAGTCAGATAAATATCAAGCAAACTGTTTCATTGGCCATTCTCTTGACTGATGGAATGGAACATTCTCTTGGCAGTACAGATGGCATAATTCAAGCTATAAGTGATGAGTTGGGCCAAAGGGATAATTAAATTTCTTCGTAAGATAAGTGGTGAAAGGCTTGGCAACACACCAAGGACTGTGATGAGGTCTTGCCTAAACGATACATTGTAACTCTCCCTCCCTCAAATGCTATTGTTACATGTTTTGTTTAGAATGATTATTGATTACCGTGAAGAACACATGCAAACACAGCAAGCGGGGCTAATTTATAATATATCTTAAACAATGGTAAAGAAACAAACTGCAAATTCCTATTGATCAGGGCGGCACCTTGCGATATTCCTTTAGGACATACACAAATGTGTGTTTTGTGCAAGGATGCTTTTAGAAGCCTCTGACTTTGTTTTTTTTAGTAGTAACCAGTATATTTTATTTGATACTGGTTTGCTAGATGAATTTTCTGATTCCATAATAAGTGCTGAATTTAACCACCCAGAAATATTATATATTGTGATGTCTAGCAGAACCTTGCAGAGAGGCCCACAGGCTAGCCTGTTACATAGAGACTATGGACCCCTGGTGATGGAAATCCCTCTCCAGCCCTGAAAGGTTTAATCATCCAGAAAATCACAGTGAAAAACATCTAATCATGTGTATTTAACAGGTTAATCACTAAGGACACAGTAAACACCACCAACTGGATTACAAACAGATGTGGGAAAACAAGTTTAAAATGCAATTCTCCATCTCAAGGTTCTCTGATCGAGTAACCCTGGTCAGTTTGGCCAACAGTGAGTACACCTTTCCCCTGCAGAGCATCCTGGCACACATCAGTAAAGTTGCCGGAGCTTTACCATAACTCCGCGTAGAGCACTACCAAGTTGCAAGGCACCAAGCTCATGAGTGCCCACCACCTTCCTTAACACCATAGGTAGCTAATGATGCTCCATTCCTATATGGAGAGCTTTCCTTTCTTTTGGTGGGAAGAGCTATTCATCACTTTATGATCTTGAGGGTTGAGGGATATCACTGAAGAAGCTAGGACTTAGGACCCTGCAGCAATGAATATGCTGGCCATGCAGGACTGACAGACATCCTGGGGTCACAGAATGGGCTGGCCTTCCAGGATTGGCAGACAGCCTGGGGTCACAGAATGGCAGACAGCCTGGGGTCACAGAATTTTCTGGCTTTGGAGGATTGGCAGGCAGCCTGGGGTCACAAAATGGGCTAGCCTTGCAGGATTGACAGGCAGCCTGCGGTCACAAAATGGGCTGGCCTTGCAGGATTGACAGACAGCCTGGGGTCACATAATGGGCTGGGCTTTCAGGATTGACAGACAGCCTGGGGTCACAGAATGGTCTGGACTTGCAGGATTGAATTAGATTTAGATTTCTGGATAACTCACATGCAAATATAGCAATTTCAAATCTGCCACATTTATCTGAACCAGGCAAGTTTCTGTAGACTTAAACGTAAGTTTCCCCCTGGACAAATGGGGAAGCGGGAGCATGACTGCTGCCCATGGATTGTGGGTTGGTATTAAAGTTGCAACAATGTTGCAGAAGATTATGGAGTTTTAGAGGGAACGGAGGGGAGGGGACTTACCAGTCAGCAGGATTAGTTGAGGGACCCTGATTGAAATTTCCACCCTCCCTCCCTGATTTCTTTGTGTGTTTGCATGGTCTCTCTTTGTCTTCTTTAGTGTCACAGCTGTCTGGTTCTCTAGAAAGCACAGTCAAAGGAAGGAGTATGACGCAGTGTCACCTTGGGGAGACTACAGTAGGCACATGGCTGATGGCTGTGTTGGGCTCTTGAAGAGCATAATGGAGAACTGTCTATGGGGCTCTGACCCAACATTTGACAGGTTTTAACAATATTATGTTATGCTTTAAATAAGCTGTGACCATGCCATTATCACCTTAAGAAGATGTCCAGTGTGTTATTGGGGGGCAACGGTGGGTTGGATATGGGTCAGCAGTCAAGTGCTGAAAGGGTGCTGCAGTCAGAATAAACAGGTAGAACCTTATCCAGCGTGCTGACTTAAAGTCAATTCTTGAGCAAATGAAACATGGTGGAACGATGGTTTTATAGTCATAAAATATTCCCTGTAAATTGCTAGAGAATATACAGACATATTTTCATTGTTGCATTAAGATTGCTTCTTGTATTTTGTATTGATTGGGATTTTGTAACCTAGTTTATTTCTGAATGGTAAGGTGACATTATCATTTATATATAGTGATGGCTAAAACGTCAACTGAAGATGCACTCTCTCTGTATACAGAGTTACCATGGTTACTGGATGAATAATACGACCACTGCCAGGATATCAACAACCATCTAGCTGTTTGATTGGCTGTAGACAACCAGCTTTGAAACTTGCAATTCTCTTAATGCAGAGAACTAAGACGCTTGAGATGTTACAGTTGTTTTCAGGACTCAAAAATGTCTTTAGTCGCCCTTCGCCTCAGCATACCAGTGCATCTGTCAGCTGAATTCTCCATTTACTCCTGGGTGCATAACACAACACAATGGCAAGCGAGCATCTAATTTATTGTGTGCAGAATGTGAACTCTGCACCACATCATTATCATTTACAGCTTTAACATATTATCATCTGAGTCCAGATATATTATGATCATCTCCATAAATTAACCGCATGATGGGCATACTATACCGACACCAGCTGAATGTGAATAGATTAATCATACGAGGGACATTAGGACACATCATTCCAGGAAATAGTAGGTACTTTATTGTCCTGATTGCTGGACCTGCAAATGTTTTCCATTTTGAACATTCTTCAAACCTACTGGGACCATTTGCTTTGTGTTCCACTCTTGACAGCAAACAGGATTCATGTCTATGCATCTTAATTTATAACTTCCTTACATTAACCCCTGTTCAGCTCTCGTATAATGGACAAGAAAGAGTGATTATTTTGTATTGAACTTGATAAAAACAGCTCAATTATACATGGGTAACACATAACACAGAAAGAGGTACTCGTGCAGCTTAATGTAGTGGTTCTGGTGTCTATAGCCTGTCCCTGCAGGCCTTTTAATGTAAACACGGCGGCACTGCAGCAATAGTGTTAGTTAACATGGCAGGTCATATGGGTGGGGCATTGTGATGTCACGGGGGGGGGGAGGGGGCGGCAAACTTTACTTTTGCCTAGGGCGGCAAAAATCCTTGCACCGGGCCGGTGTGCGGCCGGTCTATTTTCAATGTTAAAAGTGCACTATAGTACAAGGAAGGGTGGGGTCAGACAATAACAAGGGCTGAAGTGAGATTGCAGGGCACATAGTCTTTGGGCAAAAGTCTGGCAATTGGTCCTCTCCAAAAAACGGTGGCAAAATTGCTTTCGTCACAGTATACTCTCCTCACCTCTCCTGGTCAATAACTCAGTGAGCACTCTGAGTCATTAACTGAGCAGATGGAGCTCTTAAAGTATTCTGCAACCGATGCTGGTACAAACCACAACCAGGAATGCTGCTCTCCAGCTCACTCTTCATCAGACCACTAGGGATATCAGCCCCCTCCTGCCAAAAAGATAACCAGTAGGGGGCAAAAGCACAACTTCCCCATATACTCAAATATTTCACACACACGCAAACTCCCCTACACACAAAAAAACACACACACATAAACCTTAGACTCCTTCACACACAAAATTCAGCCACAACATGCACAACACTGAGCCAGCACACACAGGCCCACTCAGCCTCCCCCTCTCACCCACATACAGCTCCCAGACTCTTTTACACACAATTGTTATCCACAACACACACTTTCACACACCCAACAGTAACAAAACAGAGCTCAGTGGGTTCCAATCTGGCATTCTGCCTACGGCCCGGGGCAATCTTAATGCAGTTTTGATGGCCAGTTGCAGATGTCAAGTTTTAATAGAATGGCTAATGATCAGTTTTTCCGTAATGAGCTTATGAATAAAGCTTCTGTTGATAAGTAAAATGTAATACAAAGTTCGTCTCACCATCTTGGCAGGGCTAGCAATATATTGAACTAACTATTTTCTGACTCACTTTTGGTATTGCAGAGCAGGGAGCACATCACTAACAGATGCTCTTGTTTTTGCAGGTGTGGGAAGAATCTGGATGGATGATGTTGCATGCAAAGGGACAGAGGACTCTCTCCTAAAATGTCATTTTGGAGGCTTTGGAAAGACAAACTGTGGACATGCCGAAGATGCCGGAGTGACTTGCACAAAGGGATGAACAGCTTGTGGGAGACACTGGGACATAATTTTTTATGAAATTAAAATGGTCTAATCCAGCACTCTCTAGCTCTTTCAAATGCAAAGACAGCTAAGTATTGTGCGTGAGCCAGAGCCAGAAGAAGGCTTTATGTTCGAATATTGCATAGACTCTTCCTGTTTATTATCTTCCGTCTTTGAGGAAGGCTATTTTATGGTGCACTACAGTAACTCAAGTAAAATCACAATTGTTTATTGCAGGTATCAAGGGGACCGCATTTCTATACTGAAAAATATGCATTTAAAATCCATAAACACATATGCTATGCAGGTATGCTTGTAAGATTGATAGCAGGACCCGATTCTGTAAATATGGTACTGAGTTGCGAGTGCCTCTCAGAGAATTGACAACAAATGTCTTGGAGTAGTACAAAAATCCTTACGGTTACAGGATGTAGACCAATCTCATCTATGTGGCCATAAACCAGTCTGATTTTGGCCTTGATGCCCGTAGGTATCAATGATGAAAGCACTTACCTACCACCTACCACTTCACAAACAGAAAATCATGAAGGCTACGGGAGGGATGAGTGTGATGTATGAATATAGGATAATATGGGAAAACCAATGAACATTTTCAGCCCTGTGTCTGCAAATACATTTTGTCATATGTTACAACCTTTTATGATTTAAAGGTAATTTGGTCCAGTCGTTAATACAGAAATAAGGTATTGTAAGTTGACCAGAGGGAAGACATTTGTGTTTACAGTAAGTACTCGAAAGTTCTCAGAAAACAGTGCTTGCAGAAAAATTCATCTGTTCATATCACTAGAGATAATTGCATTATATAGACATGCGTATCATCAATGTGTACGGGAGAAAACCCTTTTAAGAAAATGGTGGGTGCCAAGTGTAAGATAAAATTAACATTTTCATATATAAATTTCAATATAGTTTTTAATGGCATAAACATATCTCTGACTATATTTTATATGCTGTAATGAATGAGGCTTATTGATAATAAAATGTTAGTTTGTTACGCATTACGTGTTTTGCTATAATGTTGATATGATAAATAATGGCTTCTTTTTTTTCATTTTTTTTTATTTGTTTGTATATTGTCTGACAAACAAGATAACAATATCTCTTCTTACAGCATAACTACGTAAGATATTAAAGAAAATCTGGAATCAGTATTGTTCTTTACGGTTAGCCATGTTGACATCATTCCCACCTCTCTGTATTATTTTTGACCAGTTTCAAATGTCAGCCATAAGGAACTGTCTGTTAAAAAGGATTTGAACTTTTTCAAAATTTTCTAAGTTTTCATAAATTTATCATCACTGAAGTAAATACAATTGTACTATTTTCTCGTTTATTTTAAACTAAAAGTCCACACGAATATTTTTTTCTGCTTCCTATCTCTTCAATATCCATGATAATAGAAGATACAGTGTAGGTTTTGCCATACTGTTTTTTCCGCCATTGGTTTACACTTTTATCCTGGACCTTCAAAGAGTTTGTGAAATGAAACTCATCATTCTCAGCTAGTTTTTTCTCAGCTGAAAATAATAAGAGCTGAAGCCTACATCATCTTAAATGCAGGTACCATCCACAATTATGTTAGTAGTCTCAAATTCTTCCCTAACCTTCAGTACCCCCTTAATTCTACCCCTAACCCTACCCTTATCCCTATGTCTATTCCCTTCCATAACCCTCTGTCTCCCTTAACCCTATCCTAAACCTAAGTATTCCTTAGCCCTATGTCTATTCCTTTCCCTAAACCTGTCTCCCTTAACAATACCACCACCCTAAACCCCCCTATGTCTATTTATTTACCTAAACTTCAGTATCCCTTAAACCTACCCTAAACCTAAGTATCCCTTAACCCCATGTCTATCCTCTACTCTAAACCTAACGCTAAGAACCCTAAATCTACCCCTAACCCTCAGTCCACCTTAACCCTATCACTAACCCTACCCTAAACCCTTGTATCCCTTAACCTTCTGTCTATCCTCTACCTGAACCCTAAATCTACCCCTAATCCTTCCCTAACCCTCAGTACTCCTTAGTCCTACACCTAAACCTAAGTATCCCTTAACCCCATGTTTATCCTCTACTCTAAACCTAACGCTAAGAACCCTAAATCTACCCTTAACCCTCAGTCCACCTTAACCCTATCACTAACCCTACCCTAAACCCTTGTATCCCTTAACCTTCTGTCTATCCTCTACCTGAACCCTAAATCTACCCCTAATCCTTCCCTAACCCTCAGTACTCCTTAGTCCTACACCTAAACCTAAGTATCCATTAACCCTATATCTAACCCCTACCCTAACCCTAAGAACCCTTAATGCTACCCCTCACCCTACCCCAAACTGAAATACCCCTGCCTTTGCCCATGGTATCATCTTACACCTTCTTTAGCACTGTGTACTCCTAACTCCAGACATGTTGCTATAAAGAGTAGTGTATTGAATACAATGATGTTAGTGCCATTCATTAATGATCAACATTTGGAACTTTTGGTTTTGATGCCAGAGTTGGACAGCAATTTGTGTAAGTGGAAGTCTTGCTTTTAGAAATCAGAGGATTGACACTATAGAAACAAATTTTACTCAGCGTTTAAGAGCAAATGCCAGTTACTGAATGGATTGTGTTGCCTGTTGGACTATTTCCCTGTGGACAGATGGTTTGTTTGTTCTGCCATTTCTTCCCCCTAACCGGGATGCATCTTGAATGCAGGTTATAGTTTAGAAAAGCGTTGCGTTCGTTTCTTTTGCGTTCGTGCTGCCTACTAAATCAAGCCAATATACAGGTGCTGAAAGGATGTGAAAAATGTGTCTTATACTGTACATTTTGCTGGGATGGGGGAATCAGCAGGAATTTTGTGCAGTCAGTAAATCTACATATTCACTCTGGGAAAATGACCAAACACATGGGATGTATTTAGGGATAAACATGAACATTTTGCTTTGGATCTTAAAAAGTCGACTTAATTAAGTCAGCGTTCGAAGTGCTCAGAAAACATAACCCGTAGAGGTACGATGTGCTCTCACTATTGTCTCAAAGTTGGTAATATTTTTCATTTTGTGCCAGGTCATTTTAATCATTTCCTTTCTGATTTTACACAGATATTACATTGTATTTGTCCAGTGGAAAACAAAAAAGCAACTGTACCAAAAATACAAATACAGTCAGGTTTAAAGGGGAACTGACGCTATTTTTTGCACACCCAATACCTAATTAAACGTTAACTGTGTGTTGTGCATTTTTTGATGCACTTTTACAATACAAGGGCCGGTGATACATTACATTTACAATACAATTGAGATCATGGCCAGTTGTGCAGGAGCTTTCTGAGCAGATACCCAAGTGCACGAGTGTGGATCTTTAAAGGACAACAGTCATTTCACTTTTTAAATTGATTGATTTATTTTTTTCCAGAAAATGTCCCTCATACTCTACTGTTATCTGACCAACTGCTGCACAACCTAACTTTGCTGCAGCTTCACTTGGAAGAAAATAGAGCGGTAGACAACAATATGATATGGCTCGTGATCGCTTATTGAAGCATAGCTCATGAGGGCCCACAACATAGAGTAGGAGCATGACACTTAGTAACACATGGAACTCGCAACCCCCCACTTTCAAATTCGGTTCACGAAACTGGAACACCGGTGGCACAGTGATCATTTAGAGACAAACTGGGTCCATGCAACTCCACTCAAGAGTCTGCAGATCCAACGGCCACATGTGGAGGATGCAGATATAAGAAGGGAAATTTTCTGGGAAAAAAAACAATATATATCATTTTAGAAAAAAGATATAATTAACCTGAAAATGTTATTACAGTTGTCCTTCACTATTGCTACCGCTTGCATAAGTGCTGTGGACATAAGTATATGTGGTACTTACCCATTACCTGATCTAACTGTCTTTAAATATCCGGTAGACGCTCTTAGTAGTATTTGCTATACGCCAAGCTACTATCTAGCATTGCCTTCAAGGAGTACATTAGAATAGTTATTAATAGCATTAGAATTGCCTCGAAGCAGCATTTAGGGCTAGCACAGATTATTTTTTGAATGGCTTGAGAGGTGGATATTTTGACAGTCCAATATTAGAAAATAACTGTTTTTTACTTTGTCTTTTCACCTTATATGCTTCCATATTGAATTACTATCGATCTTATACCACAGTAGTTGGGGTGTATATATTCTTTAGTGCTGCTAGCTTTTCGCTTCCATTCAAAAGGCTTAATTAGTCCCTTTCTATCAGGGGGCTGCCTCAAAGCAGCATTGTAAGTCAGCACAGATTAGACCTTTAACAGTCTGAGAGGTGGATTCAATGGGAATCAGATGACAGAGGAGTATGGTCTATTCTACTAACTTTACATGCTGAAATACTATCTTTGTTATACTGTAATTGGGGTGTATATTCTCTAGTGCTGCTAGTTCCTCAGTTCCATTCCGTTAGCCTTCCAGCTGAAGTGGTAGAGGTTAACACAGTAAAGGAGTTTAAGCATGTGTGGGATAGGCATAAGGCTATCCTAACTATAAGATAAGGCCAGGGACTAATGAAAGTATTTAGAAAATTGGGCAGACTAGATGGGCCGAATGGTTCTTATCTGCCGTCACATTCTATGTTTCTATGTTAGATGTACTGCAGCACACTTTCCCCATGTATATAAATCTAGCGACATTCGTTCTCTAAGATTTATGGGACAATCCACATTAGAACAGACTGTTGCTATGTTTCCAGCAATTTAGTGATATTTATATTCTAAGCGATATCTATTTTTTTACCGCTATTCACCTCCTGGCCATATCTCCTTAGTTAGTAGGTGGATACACCATAATTGGTTTGAATGACCAGAATGCTGCTAGTTTCTCAGTCTTATTCTAAATAGAATTGGGATATGCTGCAGCACACTGTTCTTGGATATAGACATCCAACAATGCCTGGTATGAAATAGCAACTAAAGGTGACTGGTTCCAAATAGGTTGTTGCCTCTCTATGACAAGGCTATATATCTAAGTGTTTCTATATTCTGTCACTTATTTCCTCAATATAATCCCATTTAGTTAGATTATCGGTCTAGCCCTGATGTACCTATATATCCCGATCTAACTGCCCCCAGAGTGTTACTATTTAAATTGCAACATTAGTTTGACATCTATTTTTTTTTTTCATAATTCTTTATTTTTTACTGTGCATGGGGTAACAAAACCATAGGCGTGCGCACGGGGTGTGCCGGGTGTGCCTGGGCACACCCTAATAACCGCGGCACGCCTATGGAGTGATACCGACAGGGGAGATCTCAGGATCCCCCCTGTCGGTCCGTGCAGAGCCGGCGCTATCTGAGCGCCGGCTCTGCTCTCAGCCTCCCTCCCCACCGACCCACATGCAGGGAGGGAGGCAGGAGAGGACCGGCGGAGCTATTGCCAGCAGCTCCGCCGGGTTCCTCTCGCGAGATCTGAGTGTTGCCGCGGCAACGCTCAGATCTCGCGTGAGTGAACTCTAGCCCTGCGGGGCTAGAGTTCACTCTCCACTGGACCACCAGGGAAGGATGGCAGCAGCAGGATCCCCCCTCCCAGGCATAAGGTAAGAAGGGAGGGGGATAACTGATCTGCCCCCACCTCCACTGGACCACCAGGGAATGTAGCAAGGAAGGATCCCCCCTCCCTACATAAAGTAAGAAGGGAGGGGGGATATTAAGTAATGTACCCCCACCTCCACCCCCCACAATCACCCACACACACACATACACAGCACCAACACACATACAGCACCCACACAAATACACAGCACCCATAGACATACACAGCACCTACACATATACACAGCACCTAAACACATACAGAGCACCCACAGACATACACAGCACCCACAGACATACACAGCACCAACACACATACAGCACTGACACACATACAGCACCCACACACATACACAGCACCAACACACATAAAGCACCCACACACATACACAGCACCCACAGACATACAGCACCCACAGACATACACAGCACCTACACACATACAGCACTCACAGACACATACAGCACCCACAGACACACAGCACCCACAGACACACAGCACCCACAGACATACAGCACCCACAGACATACAGCACCCACAGACATACAGCACCCATAGACATTCACAGCACCCATAGACATTCACAGCACCCACAGACATTCACAGCACCCACACACATACAACACACACACACACACACACACACACACACACACACACACAGCACCCTCACAAACACACAGCACCCTCACACACATTACACAAACCTCACCCTCACACTCACACAGCACACTAACAGTACCCTCACAAACACAAACAGGACCCTAACAAACACACACACACAGCACACTACCAGTACCCTCACACACAAACTGCACCCTCACACACAGTACATTTACAGCACCCTCACAAGTGCACACACACAAACAGCACCCTGACACACAGTACATTCACAGCACCCTCACAAGCACGCACACACAAACACCCTCACCCACATAGTACACTACCAGCACCCTCACACAGCTCACACACAGCAGTGTGTGTGTGTATATGTGTATGTGTATATGTGTATATATATATATATATATATATATATATATATATATATATAGATACATACATACATATATATATGCGGCGTGTTTGTGCTTTAGGGTGCACACCCTAATGCAATAGGCTGCGCATGCCTATGAACAAAACATCTTACGAGGCCGGAACAGCATGTGTAAGCACATTAATATCACAGTAATTCACAGATATGGCATTGAAGTAATGGCACATTTTGAAGGTATAGATAGTATAAACAAGTGTAGTTCTCCATGTCTGTGGATCATCAAGAATAAGCATGAGAATAAACAGGCTATACTAGCTGACAAACATCTACTTTTAGAACGCAAATTTGAATCATTAGATTTGTAATATTAACTACATAGATACTTATACAAGCCTTTTTGAAACCCTTAGATTCATATTTCTAATAACTTCCCAATTTTATCCCTTTTTGCACTTTCCCGTTTATATACACATCTGTTTTTTCACATGTGAGTGTTTTTTATCTACATATTGAATACCAATAAAGTTATATAATTGCTTCTTTAATAATTTTAATAACTGCTGTTAAATACTGTAATATTCTTTGGGTAATCCTTTTCGGTATCTAGCTGTCTATTTTAATGCAGGTTCAGATCTATTTAATTTCTCACATTCTACGTCAACTCCGTTATCTGAAAGTAATGGTCCAGCGATGCAAAAGGCTGTGGAGAAGGGATGAGCAGTACAACACTGAATAACAAAGTATCTGACTTTCGTCAAGGACGTAGTGCTTTGTATGCGAAGAGGCTACAGAAAATGATTGCCAAACTTGTGGTGCAGCTGGCTTATAATTTAAGTTACAACTAACCAGAACCTCAATCAAATTCAGAAGGAAATCCCATTGAATTTAAAAGAATATAGTTTTCTAGCATAATCTTCCAAAACTCCTGTCAATACAAAATGGCTAACATATCAAAGAATACACAGTTTGAAATCTTTTTTTTGCATTTGATTATTTAAAAATCTATCGCACAGCTCCTTATCCAAAAATTGCTTATGGTAAATTTAAAAGGATTTACTGTATAAAGGCTTCTTTTTCTCTATAGTTTAAAAGAGAAAACCACAGCTGAATGGTAGTGACATGTATAATACTTTGTGGGATACTTAATGTGCAAATTAAACCTTTTTAAACCACACGTAAGCCAAGCCTTGTCCGGTCTTTCTAACCCGTTTTATTTCAACCTCTTTTAATAACCGTGATAAATATGTTCTTTGAGGCTGTTAAATTGGATTTACCAATTCTGTTTGTTCTGCTTGCATTTCTGTTCTTCTGTTTATAAAACTAATAATTTAAGGAAACGTGCTTAGGTCATCCAAAGAAGAGAGAAAAACAAATTAAATAGATTTGGACAGTTATAGACAACGCCTCGCTAAGAGTAATTAAAACAAACACATGCATACCAAATTCAATATTCTTGCCATCTGAAAAGATTGTAATAAGAAATGCAGACTCCAATAACATAAATTTGTCATTGATTGTCAAATTGAAACACACGCACTGTTATCGTAAGATATAGAATAATATGCTTATGAGAAAACAAACTTAGATTTTGCCACAATCTGTTGACAGATAAATATTTTGAGAAATATAGGAGATAAACTCACAATTCGCTCAGACTCTTTACTTTTTAATGCTTCTGAAGGAAACACCTTGGCTCAAGCAGGATGTACATTATTAAGAACATGCACTGCTGAATTGAGATATAATCAGTTAGTAGACAATCCTTCACCCCCCAGGGATCCTCTCCTCCAGGTGTAGGCAGATGTGTGTGGCCCTGACTCTTGGGTCTGAGTCTAATCTGAACTAAAGCAGAGGTGGACGGGCTAAGCAGTAACTGAGATCTGGAAGGCCGATAGTTAAAAGGCAATAAGGGAAATAAGGTTTGGCAACATGAAATCCTAAGATTTTTCGTTAACATTTTGTATATAGCACTTTTATCCAGGACATGAGTTTGCAATAAACTTCTAATCTCTTTGGCAATGAAAATATTATGGTTCCAGAAGTGCTGAGGTCGGGCACTCATATTAATTCACTGGATTGGGAAATGTTTTCGTTAAAAAAAAAAAAAATTCTATCAATCACCTTCTTTAAAAAAAATAAAAAAAAAGAGATTGCAAGTTCTTCCCGACAGCTTGTAAGGCCAGAGACAGATTAAAACTGGTAAAAAAATAAAAGCTGTGGCCCCTGCTAGCAGTTTGTACCTGGTCCAGAGCTTATAAAATAGCACAATATTCTCAAACTCATCAATGTCCCTAGGACCTGCTTACCGGTTTGTTCTGGGCTTATATAGACTAATAAAAGCTAAATACTGTCAAATAACTAATGTTTTAGTAATCTATTTTTACAGTGCAAAATAATGCATGAGGTAAAGAAGAAGACTGCAATGTAAGGTTTGTGAGTTATATTTTATTCCATACATCAATTGAAAGTCAATAATGAGGTGCTAAGAGCTAAAGATATATTAATGTATCATACCCAAAACTAATTTAGCTCTTTTTAAAGATCATGAAATGTCATCTATGCATTGGTTTGTTTATTTTTCCTCCCACCTATCAGCCAATCCTTCAGCAAAGACTCTATGCCGAGGAATTGACTGATAAAGGAGAGCAGAAGAGACCTCCCATAGGAGGTCCTTCTGCTCTCCGTGCATAGCAACCACAGCACATGCATTTTGGTTGCTATGGTAACTCTCTAGCCGATGATGCTAATGCTGGCTGGGAAGTCTAAGTATTGTGTTACAGTAGTCAGCATGTTGGAGCCAGTAAGGAGGTTTGTCCTGCTCGAGGAAGTGTCCCCAATCAGGGCAAATCAATGAAGAGAGCAGGAGGACAAAGTGGCCTAGGGGTGGGTATTACAGAATTGGCAGGGGACCAGAGGTTGAGGTAAGTGGTAGTAGGTTTGTTTTAATGTGAGAAAAAAAAGCAAATACAAAAAAATACTGCTGCACTTCAGCACACTATTTTTTGTGTGGCATTTAAAAAAAAAATCATGTAAACAATAGTATTAAGACCTGTGGTAATTGGATCACGGCAATCTTTCTTTAATAAGTATTTTGAGGCAACAAGATTAGAATCCTGCACAAAGGCAGATTTCCTTCCAAAATATTAATCAAGTATTACAGTCACATTCAAAGGTTATTACCAAATACTGATTAGAAATGCATGAACGCTTGGCAATAAGTCTAGTCCTGGACTTGGCACGCTTGGACTTCACTATATTGCAAAGTTTCAAATTAATTTCATTTTAGACCAGATGTTCATTTTATATGTTATGAATATATTCTCACATTATCAAAGTATTCTTTTGTATAATTTACAAATAAATTATGATTTATTCTTAAAGGACCACTATAGGCACCCAGACCACTTCAGCTTAATGAAGTGGTCTGGGTGCCAGGTCCATCTAGGATTAACCCTTTTTTCTATAAACATAGCAGTTTCAGAGAAACTGCTATGTTTATATTAGGGTTAATCCAGCCTCTAGTGGCTGTCTCAATTACAGCTGCTAGAGGCGCTTGCGTGCTTCTCACTGTGAAAATCACAGTGAGAAGACGCCAGCGTCCATAGGAAAGCATTGTAAATGCTTTCTTATGAGACTGGCTGAATGCGCGCGCGGCTCTTACCGCGCATGCGCATTCAGCCAAAGAGGAGGAGAGGAGGAGGAGAGGAGGAGGATAGTTTTGCTGGCACTATAATGGTCCTTTAATACTCTCTGTGATTATTGATTTAAATGGGTTTGTTGACGGTGTGATTGCTCATGGTCAATGTATAAGTTGAATTGTTAAAATCACAAACTCGACTCTGTACAAAAAAAATAAATACAGGTCCCTTGGTTGCACTACGGCATTTCATTTCTAGAGTAAGACCAGACTAGAGTAGAAGAGGAGTGAACTGACATCTGATTTTGGAACTCTGATAATCCTATTTGTCACGGTTAGTGCCATTACCCTTCTATATCTATCTATCTATCTATCTATCTATCTATCTATCTATCTATATATCTATCTATCTATCTCTATATATATATATTTTTTTATTTTTTTAAAGGGACACTAAATGTACCCATACCCAGGGCCACCATCAGGGGGTTAAAACTATGACGGTTGTCACAGGCCCGGTGGCCCTTGTATCTGTCTGTTTCAGTATGTGTGTATCTGTGTCCTTTTGTATCAGTGCATGTGTCTGTGTTTGTGTGTGCGTCTGATTATCAATGTGTGTGGAAATGTATACACTACACACATATGCAGACCTGCATTCAAACACCAACATTCACACACTTACTTCATACAAAAACATGCTTACACTCAAACACAAAGTGTGTGTGTGTGTGTATATATGTATACACACACACTATACACACAGTGCATCTACTACACACACGTTGCATCCACTACACATGCACTAACACACACTGCATCCACAAAACATCCACTACATCCACAAAACACACCGCCCATATCCACTCTACAGACACTGCTTCCTTGTGGGCCAATTTGGAGGCAGGTCCTGCGGGTGGTGGGATTTGGAGGCGGGCCTTGGGGCGGGCTTTGAGGCAGGCCCCCAGGGGCCCAGACCTTGAGCTGTGTTAGGGGCCTCAAAATTTCTGATGGCAGCCCTGCCCATACCAGAGGACAAAGGTATTGGGGTTCCGGTTCCATTATGCGGCCCCCAAGAGGGGACATTGTCGTTGTGTGTGATCCACCCCTTGCATGAGGAAAGTAAAAAGCAGAGTGTGGCCAATAACGTTTTTTTTGTACACCCAGACTGTGTGTTGTCCGGTTACTGGGTGGGAAATGGGTCTCCCGTTAGCTGATTCCCTTCCAGGGACAAGACGTGACTGAGCAAGGACAACTGGTTCAGTTTTTGGCAGGCCCTTAAAGGACCACTCTAGTGCCAGGAAAGCATACTCGTTTTCCTGGCACTAGAGTGCCCTGAGGGTGCCCCCACCCTCAGGGACGCCCTCCCGCCCGGCTCTGGAAAGGGGAAAGGGGTTAAATCTTACCTTTTTCCAGCGCTGGGCGGAGAGATCTCCTCCTGCTCTCCTCCACCTCTTCTCCTCCCCTCCTCCCCGTCGGCTGAATGCGCACGCGCGGCAAGAGCTGCGCGCGCATTCAGCCGGTCACATAGGAAAGCATTCATAATGCTTTCCTATGGACGCTGGCGTGCTCTCACTGTGAAAATCACAGTGAGAAGCACGCAAGCGCCTCTAGCGGCTGTCAATGAGACAGCCACTAGAGGACATAGGGGGAAGGCTTAACCCATTCATAAACATAGCAGTTTCTCTGAAACTGCTATGTTTATGAAAAAATGGGTTAACCCTAGAAGGACCTGGCACCCAGACCACCTCATTAAGCTGAAGTGGTCTGGGTGCCTAGAGTGGTCCTTTAACCCTGCAATGGTAGTTATTGCAGTGTCTGCATTAATTACCTTGAAGGGTTAAGACTACATCTAGTGGCTGTCAATCAGGTGAGGGTGTGAGGAAGCTATAGTGCTAGGAATACAACTATGTAGTATCCCTTTAATTTCTATTCTCCTTCTACTCCTTCACTCTGTTCTTTTTTTGTCAGTTTGTTTGTTTTCCAATTTATCCGGCTACATTTCAAGATCACTTGTAAATAGTTTTGATGTTTTTAATACCTATGGCTCTGTGTCTGTAGCAGTTTGCACTTTTGTTACTTATGTATATATCTTATACCCTTTTAATTAAAAACAAATGATCTTATAAAAATAAAAAATAAATACAAAATCTATTTCAACTGCTGGTTGTGACACTACCTGTGACACACTAGATGTGTAACTGCATGGAGCAGAGGGGGGTGAGTACTTATGAACGGCACAGCAAATATGTTCTTTAGACATGTTCATCTTGGAAATATGAATACAAGGAATCTTTTACGAGTGTATATATTGATGTAACACATGACCGTCATGTTCCCTGCTTAGCAATGTTTATCTCGGATTGATAAATTAGTGTGTATATTTTATTTTATTTTATTTTATTGTTTTGCTAGATTATACATCTGCTGCACATCATTTTATAGTTCATTTTAATTGCTCTTTACTGAGGCAGCCCACATTCCCAGAGAGGTCTGGAACACGTTATGTTGTGACTTGCAAGTTATGAGAGTGGTGCAACCCATGGACTCCCTTGAGACACCATGTTTTAATCCCAGCTGGACGGCCTTCTCTGTGAACCTTCTCTCATGGCGTGTAGCCCTGTGTTTATGAAGGGTGCATGTCTTGGCAACAACAAACCAAACAGCTCTAGCATTACTTGCAACCAGAGAATGCCAGTTCATTGTATGTAATGTATTTAACTTCATCTAAATGTTCCATGACCACAATTAAATTCTGCTGAACGGTGACTTCATGTGTTATAAAACACAAAGTACTTTGGGGCTGTCTTGGACTTCTGCTCATGTTCTCTACTTTAACTGCTTTCTGTTGGTCAGGATAACAAAAAATAAATGCTGGTTTCTTCGGTTTTGGGATACCATGGAACAGAAAAATAGTTCTCGAAATTTCACTTGATTAAAAGGCAATTGTTTCTGCTTACCTACCTCTCAATATTCAAAATTGTAAATACAATACACGAACATTTTAGAAGCCACCAATGTACGACCCTGTGTTTTTTAATATAAAAAAAAGATAAATTAATTTACATATATACATATAGCCATATCATACCCACTGCTACTGCAAAGAGGAATCCAAAATTCATAATTCCTAGCATAATTGTACACAAAGATTTCATTCTTTAATATTCTATTTCTTATATATTGAAGGCAAAAAAGGAGTTCAGTTCAATGTGTTTATTGGCCACTTAAAAAAAAAAATCTCTAAATAAAATATGCATGTTTAAGGTAGTAATTCGCTAATCAGTGTTTGTGTGTATCGAGAATAAGACTAAACATTTCCAGGACATATCAGAAAATGAGACATATTTCATAATATCTGAATGATTACAATACAAAATAAATGAAATTACATGTTCCTATTTCATTTTAAGATAAAATAAATATCACAATGTCCGTGCCTCTAGGCACCAATCTGCAGAATTGTATTTTTAAGTGTCGCTCTCCATAGCCAATTTGTGAGCTTGCTAAATCAGAGTTGGATAGTCCGTCCGCCAGTCCGACTGCCTAAAGAATGTAGCTCGGAAGGACACCAGGCATTACTTGCACTGTTGATTTTATGGGTGAGACTCAAGATAATTAATCCACAAAGCTCCAGGTGAATCACCCTCCCTTCCTTCAGCAATATATTTCAAATGTATATTTGTATCTCAGAATGCTCTTTTCGGTTTTATGAGTGAATGAAAATGCGATCCTTTGTATTCTGTGATCTCAGCACTGCAGAGTCCTACTGAGCGGATGTCCCCAACTTCCCCACCTGCTAATAGTTTATCCTAAGAGCCCTTCCAGCCTGCAGTGCCCCCCTACAGGGCGTGGGAAAGGTTGAGAGAAACGGGAAGATTTGGGATTCAGTAAGCTCACAATTTACAAACCATTATCTTCTTGATGACCAAGAGTCACAAACACCACTTTTATAAAGAAATGTAACATCTATTTTCATAAACGTTCTGAATATACATCAGATATCAGCAACATATATAAAAATGTGTATTACACAACTAAAATGTAATAAACCCTCCCTATTGTATGTCAAGTATAATTACATGTTTAAGGTTTGTTTAAGAAAGAAAAAAAAGAGAATTGCTAGAGGAAATGTTGTCGGTATTTAGTTTAAAGATGAATATATGAGGCTCCGTAGAGTAAAGGCAATATAGGCCATACAACATTCATTAACCTGAAAGTAATCTCTGATACTCACTAGAGTCTGTGGCAATATATAGGGATACTTTTACTACAGGAACTGAATTCAGCCTGAATTTCTGGACACAAAATGCAGTTAGCGGATGGGTATCTGGATAACCAAACCCGTGACACCTGACCTAACCCAGTTCCTGCAGGTAATGATACATGGAAATAATCCCTGAGCTCAATATCACTATGCTTGTGCAACAACAGTGGTTATAGTATTTATCGGCCAAAATACATAGAACAAAACCCCCCAAAATTGTTTTACCTGCTGTGGCGAAACCGACCTCGCCACGTGTGCTTGGAGGGGGCTGCTTGCCCGGCTCTTGCCTTTAGACTATGGCCCCTGTTATTTTTCCCTGCAGAAAGGCTGGTTTGTGCCTTTCTGCGGACTGTTAAAGCCATGCTACCCGAGATAGCTATGCCATGGAGCCCAGCCGTATACTGAAAGACTGTATGAAAGACTTTGGCTCCATGGCGATTGAACTGTATTTATGTGATCTGAGCGCCATCCGGTAATAATGTGCGCTCAGATCTAAGCTATCTGGGGATAGGTAGAATGTCTGTATTTTATGTAATAAATGTAACCTTGTGTATTTTATTGTATTTTTATGTCTTTTATTGTCCTTTGTCTGCCATGTGGCTAATGGAGTTTTGCCTCTGTCCTTAGAGATAATTGGATTACTTCTCAATTATCTCCAGGATAAAAGACTCTGTGGAACTGGTTTTGGGCAGAAAAGCCATGCTTCATTTGGTCACAAAGGACTTCGATCTATCTTTTGAACCAATGGACCAATTTGGATGATTTTGACATATGTTTGTATTTGGAGTATTCTGCTTATGAAAATGTATGTTTTATGTTTGTGACATGTACATTTTAGAAGTTATAAATATTGTGTAAAAACTGTATTCCTCTGCCCGTGATAATGAGATTACCCATTGTGTTCAGTAATCATATCACAGGCAGAGGGGAGCATTTTGTGTGGGAGTGTCTGTGTATATTGTACGGATTGATTGGTTGTTCTGTAATACCCTGTGGGCTGTACTGTGGTTGTGGATTTGGAATAAAAGAGACTGTATGTGCCAGGACAGAGAGTTCCTGCTTAACCCTCAAAGTGAAGTGTCGTCTCATTCTTGGGGGGAATTTGACTGTATGCCGATTGCCAGGAGTGTAAGCTGTTCATAGGGCTTTTCCTGTTCGGCTGCTTCCAGTGTTCGTGTGTCTCTTGTTTGGGAGTTGGTGAATTTGTGCAGTTTGCAGTTCGGGAGATTGGTGATTGCAGTAGCTGTCGGTCTATCTGGAAGGGGATTATCGGATTATAAACGGTTTTTAACCTTGGGTGAGCGAAACGGTCCGTTACACCTGCACACTATCCCTAATCTCTGTGCACATTTAAGTAACAGAGGTTTTTAGTATCACTGCAATAGCCATTAATGGGTAAGCTTGTATTACACAGCCAGGTTACAGCCGAATATCGTCCATGAAAAATATATTCGGGGAAATATTCTGACAAACAAAAATAAGGCGCAAAAATCTGCCAATCATTATACTGCTTAATATATACAAGATTGTATTTTTTTGGAGACACAGGCAGAACTCCTCAACAAATAAGCCTGTTAATCCTTCGAGTTTGTCGTTTGCTTCGTAAAACGTCCACAAAGCACTTCGTAGATACGGAATTCAGCCGATCGGACATAATTCGTCCATAAAGCAATTCGACCAAAACTGAATGCACAGGTCTAGTACACATGACAATCGGAAAGTAATATCAGCATTCAGGCATTGGATCATGTCTCTGGGAACTTGTTGTTTAGAATATAACATTCCAACAACACCATAGTGTGGAATTTCCAGAGCAGTACTGTCTCTATCAGAGAATCGAGAGACGATTACCAAGTAGGGCTGTGTGTGTGAGTGTTTCTCTGTAATTCTGCCACAATCATTGAAGCTTAATTACTTAACCTAGCTCCAAACATTTTATTTCCTTTGGATTCATGTTTTCTTTATGATGTTAACATCAAGTGAAAAGCGTAGAGGACAGACAGAGGCCCTAACGGTGGACGCACTGATGAAATCTCAAAGAAGGAAATAATTGCAAGAACTAAGATTACTTTTCTTTCTATCCAAGAATAACATTCAGAATACACTGCAAGTGGAATATTATGTTGTCAAAGCTGTTTTAGTTGATTTATTTTTAATGGCCATTGGCCGTTTCTTACACAGCGCTGTAATATCTGTTTATGATTAAAAATAGGGAAAATTTAGCAATCGTCTAAGTTCGCTGGCTTTATATTGTTGCTATTTACATAGTGACAAAGATATTTCTTCAATCAAAAAATAAATAGTCATCATATGAAAACACATTTTATAATTAAAGAAAGGAAAACGTTACCTGCGCTCTCTCCTTAATCCCTATGTATATTTAGACAAATGGAGGTCATTTAGTTGCTCCAATGGCCATTGGAGGGAATGCCCGCCTGCCAATGTCAAGGCAGACCCCCCTAAACGGGTCCTAACACTGACCCTTCAGCCTGCTTCCTTGAGCTTCTGGCAAAGATATCTCTAATGAGACAGAAAGGGGTATTTTTTATATACACCCCTATATACTTATTAACCCTTAATAGGGAACACATGGGATGGGCGGCAGCATTGTAACCAGGCTGTGTGATACAAAGTAAATACAAATACAAAAAGAGAAGTCCTGCGCTCACTCCCATTACCACTGGGCCGGCAGCAAGGACTACAATACACATCAGCCCCAATATATAGTAAAAACCAAAGAAAAGAAAAAGTTACCTGCGCTCTCTCCTTAATCCCTATGTATATTTAGACAGTCCTTGCTGCCGGCCCAGTGGTAATGGGAGTGAGCGCAGGACTTCTCTTTTTGTATTTACATTTTATAATTACACTACATACCTTTTAGCATATGATAATTAAACCCATTTTATTATTAAGCTATGTACTTTTTAACATATATGATTTTGTTCTTGGTAATTTGAGATATTAATCGCCATTGATTTACATAGTTTCGACCTGAGAGAATGACACAGTTTCACAAGATATCCATAGATTCTAAGAGTCCAAGTACGTGGTTTAACTAGGTCACCGGGCCCTCTTCAGGATCCCACCTCTCTTTTCTCTTTGACCCAATATGGGGAGGAGGGGCTAAATAAAGGTGACTGACTAGGTAAAGGTGACACTCTAGGTGTACACTTTTTATTGACCAGGAGCCGGTCACCTTTTTGAGTAAATGGCAATGGTGTGTGAGGTAACTTGTTTAGGCAAGTTAAACTGACAGTTTGTTGCTGATGTTTCTCATACTTCGGCTTTTCCGGTTTTGTGTAATTGCACCATTAATTTATAGCATGACTTTTATAAGACTTGTCTTTTCGGCTGCCCTGTTAAATACTATTAATGTTTTCTGATTACACATAGTACGTGTTAATCCGCTCTAATGACGGTACTTACTGTTTGCGTACTGAGGACAGAGAACGGCCAAAACCAGAGGAAAGAGAAAGTCTCCCAGGTGATTCATTCAGTTCTACCTGTCTATGATTACTGGCACCCGTGTTTTATAGCGCACGAACGGGCTTCTTTAACCCCTTAAGGACCGGACTGTTTTTGCGATGTTGTACATTTGCGACCAGGCATCTTTTTACACTTTTGTGGTGTTTGTGTTTAGCTGTAATTTTCCGCTCTCTCATTTACTGTTCATATACAAATTATATATTGTTTTTTTCAGGACAAAAGGGACTTTCTTTACATACCATTATTTATATAATCTCATGTAATTTAATTTTTTAAAAATGAAAAAATATGATGAAAAATTGAAAAAATACATGTTTATTGACTTTTATGTGAAAAATCTTTTACTCATCTACAAAAGCAAATTAAAAAAACTGCTAAATAGATTCAAAATTTTGTCCTGAGTTTAAAAATACCCAGTGTTTACATGCTTTTTGCTATTTTTTGGCATGTTATAGGGCTATAAGTACAAGTAGGATATTGCGGTTTCAAAACATACATTTTTAAAATTTATCAATAGTGACATTGTAACACTATTATCTGTCATAAGTCGCTGAATAACACCCCACATGTACATATTTTTTTTTTAAAGTAGACAACCCAGGGTATTCAATATGGGGTATGTCCAGTCTTTTTTAGTAGCCACTTAGTTACAAACACTGGCCAAAGTTAGCGTTCATATTTGTTTGTGTGTGAAAAAAGTAAAAAACGAAATTGAACGCTAATTTTGGCCAGTGTTTGTGACTAAGTGGCTACTAAAAAAGACTGGACATACCCCATTTGCAATACCTTGGGTTGTCTTCTTTTGCAAATGGTATGCCATCATGGGGGTAATTCTCATTCCTGGGCTACCATACGCTCTCAAAGGCAACGTAACCAACCTGGCCATTTTCAATGTAAAAATATTTGACCCATATATTTGACCCTGTAACTTTCAAAAACGCTATAAAACCTGTACATGGGGGGTACTGTTATACTCAGGAGACTTTGCTGAACTCAAATATTAGTGTTTCAAAACTGGAAAATATATCACAACAATTATATCATCAGTAAAAGTGCTGTTTGTGTGTGAAAAATGCAAAAAAAGTCACTTTCACTGACAATATCATCGCTGTGATATGTTTTACTGTTTTGAATCACTAATATTTGTGTTCAGCGAAGTCTCCCGAGTAAAACAGTACCCCCCATGTACAGGTTTTAGGGTGTCGTAGAACGTTACAGGGTAAAATACAGTGATAGCAAATTAAATTCTCTGGACTTTCGGCCTGGGTTGGCAGGCAGGTCCCTTAAATTGCAATCAATAAAATAACTTAATTATGTAAAAATATTGCATAAATACGCACGTAGAATTTAAATATATATGCATATTTATATATTTGAAGTCTACGTGTATATTTATATAATTATTTATGTAATTTTGTATATGGACATATGAATAGTTTGTATTCTTTTTATTTATTTATATATACATAGATATATATACAATTTCATTCTAAGTGTATTTTGATATAAATATATATATATTAATATCAAAATACAGTTAGAATAAAATTTCGTATAGATATATAATTTAAAAAAAAAAAAAATATTATTATTTTTACATGTTTAATTTAATTTAAATTACTTATTATTTGTATTTTATAATAATATATATATATACAATATATATAGTTACTATATATATTATATATATATACGTGTGTAATTTAATTATAAGTGTATTTTTATATTAATATATGTACATATTAATATAAAAATACACTTAGCATGACATATATATGATATATAGACATATATTATATAGGTATAATATATGTCTATATATCATATATATATACACATATATAATAATATTTTTTTTTTATTAACTATAACTTTAATTTTTTTTCTTTAATTTACACATGCAGGGAGACTGCCTGTCAGCACAGGCAGTCCCCCTGCAGGCAGACACATGGACACCTATTGTGATCATGTGGTCGCCCTGTTGGGCGATCACATGGCCACAGGGGTCCTAATTCGCCATGGGGAGACTGTCTGGGCTGCAGGCAGTCTACCCACAACGGGAGCACCGCGATCACCGCCGGGGGAACGACGGCGATCGGGTAAGTACATTTTAAATTTAGGACGGTTCAGGACCGTCGTCGGTCGGCAATGGAAAAATGCTGATGACGGTCCTGAACCGTCCTACGTCCTTAAGGGGTTAAGTGAGTGGAACGTATTCATTGTTATGGATTCCCCAGTTTGTCAGTATCAGGATTTGTGACAAATGTACGCTTTGCATGTCAGACACAGCCACAGTATATGTGGCCAATATAAAATCTGCGTATTAGCTGGTGTGAAGGCACAGCCACAGTATATGTGGCCGATATAAACTCTGCGTATTCGCTGGTGTGAAGACACAGCCACAGTATATGTGACCGATATAAAATCTGCGTATTAGCTGGTGTGAAGACACAGCCTCACTATATGTGACCGATATAAAATCTGCGTATTAGCTGGTAAAATAGTATGGGTGGGGGACAAAAAATGAGAAAATAATCCTTCAGCAACCAAATCTCATATATATTGCAAAAACCCAGTGGTTTAAGTAAAAATGATGCAGCTTCACACATGTGTGCTGGACCCTCACACCAGCAAAATTACCAGTGACAAATATACATACAACAGTGGAGTTCCAACTTCAAATGTTCTTTGGGTGTCAGGTTTTTATAGAAAGAAATTAAACATACAAATTTTAGTGATGTACCTTAGGTATAATCAATCAGCACATAACTATGTGCATAAGGATTTATGACCCTTTATTTAAGACCAAAAAAAATGTCTTGTTGTTACTAAAAGATGGATACTCACAAGCGTTTTGTGTTTACTGTGGAACAAAACGCATAGACGTGGTGATGCCATAAGGTGGGCAGGTACTCACTTTAGACCTATGATTTTCAGTATTGGAGTAACAGTGATATATTCTCCCAACTGGCCAGAAGATCACTCAGTTGGAGCCTGCCTCTTAAATAGGGATACTTGGGAGGTATGATACATATCAATATAGTTTACTTTGATGAATATTAATAATACAAATTTTAGAATTCTAAAATGTAACAATATATTAAATTTTAGTCGCCATTTGAGATGTTTCCCAATTTAAGATTTTATTTCAGTATAAATGTCTGATTTTAAAACTAGCCTTAAAATTGCTTTGCATGCACATAGTGTCTTTCATTACTTCTTTCACAGATTATAGTAGGTAAATACCATTTTTGAAGTTTGGTTTTAGGTAATAACTTTTTTAATTAATCTTTCATTAATACTTCTTAACAGAAACATGCATTTAAATTACTTTAATTTGTAAAAAAAAAAATACTTGCTAGCATGTTTGTATCAATTTTCAGATTTAATTAATATGCAAGTCTGTGATGACTAAAACCATAACATTGTCAATTATAAGCAATTTTGCCGTCCAATAAATTTTACATGCTGGGCTGACACATTAAACAAATGAAATGTATTGAACTTAAACATTAATTTCTGGAAGAGTTTAAACTGTGATATTACATTCATGATAGCAGAATAAAATCGTCTATTCTTAAATAAAGCATCTGTTCCTGATTTTCTGTTTTTGACGTGAAACTCACTTGACAGACACAACACCAGAATTTCATATCATATTTCAGTCCGTCAACATTACTGCAGTTTAGTAAAAACAGGTCCAGGTTTTGTAATAAAATGTAAACATATAAATATAAAAAAATGTTAACCTCTTACAAGCTGCTTTAAAACACCATACCATTAGGAGAAAAATCAAATCTGTGTATATTATTTGTGGTCAGAGACAATAAACCGAGTTATAGTAGTGGTGGTGTAAGTCGGTTGTGGTGATCCGAAACCGACGCTCGGGTAGGCCTGTAAAAAGACGATCCACCAAAATGAAATGGCTTGATAAAGTGAGTGGTGGGTGGGCTGAACCAGGAAGTATCAGCCCAGAGGAAGGGAAGGCCTGTGTCTTTATAGGACGGGTAACCCTTCCCACAACTGCTGGATCCACCTATGGGCTCAACCTTCTAATTTGTTGTCAGGGGCAATAAGTTGAGTTATAATAGTGGTGGTGTAAGTCATTTGTGGTGTACCGAAACCAATGTTTGGTTAGGCCTGTAAACAGAGGGCAAAACGTTTGACAGTTCCTTGGCTTTTTACTACTAACCTAAACAAAATCTGAGGTAGGGATTATAACACCAGAGCTATTACCATCAAGCAGTAAGCCTACCCTACCGCTGTATGCTCTTCACACCAGAGCTGGCCATAGCTCTTTTAAATGTGAGTTCTCTACCTCTTGTTACTTACTGCACTTTTGGACTCTAGACGTACTGCACTATTGGTTGCTTTCTGCCTCTTCTCTGTTTCATATACACAAACTAACACCCTGAGATGTATCCACTCCCAATGAAGAGAATACTTTTTTTTAAAGTTTTCCTGATTATCTACTGCTACTCTAGCGAGACCTCCTACCCTCTCTAAGACTATTTTATTCGTACTGGCATCTTTTTTGTGTGGGTTCGCTGGGTTGCTGCCCATTCTGCATATATTGCGTGATGATTAGTGCTGAATTCCTGCTGTTCTCTGGTTGTGATATATACCTAACATATACTGAGGATTTCCATCTTCCTAGTTTTGATGATGTGGACAAGTACGTTCTTGCTTGATGTGGCTGAAGCCGCTACTATCCTAAACGAATGACTTGAAAATGCTGTAGGTTCCAAACCTAATTTCAGGAATAGGGTCCTAACATACAAGATAAATTTTGTTATAGTTAGGGGTTGCTCGTGTAAGGGAAGTAATGATGTATTGCATGAATAAGCTGTTTCACCAAAGAACTGACTACATTCATTCATACAAGCTGAGTATATTCATTTAGAACTGATACAGGGCACCATTTGTTCCCTGTGGGGTAAAATGGAATTTCTACTGCCTGACCTGTTTGGTTAGTTTTGCTGTGTTCAATGATAATCTTGTAATGATCTCCTGTTCTAATGAGATCTCTGAATTGTGGTGCCTCCACTGAGGAACCTATGGTAAATTCGCGGGGGAGAAACCATAAAAAGGCAATGTAGATGGCTGCATTAATAACAGATGTGGTTTGTGAGTCAAATGGTTTGCGGTCTCGCATGTCGGATAAGGCTCTGAACCTGCCGCCAAGTTAACAGAGAAACATTTGACAGACTGCCCTTGTCATAATTCTCCCCACGTAAATGTGGCTGCCACGATAGGATAGTTTTCAAAGAGAGCGGAAGTCTCCCAAAAAGCTGGTAAGTTAATGGCCTCGGCAGGCCATACGTCTCTTAACCATCTGTCAACAAAAATGGCAGCGAAGCCTGTGTGTGCAGCCACATCGGTCCAAATAACTGGAAAATGATCGGACAATGGGGGAACAAACATAGATCTGCCATTCCAATTGTCTAGGAACTGCTGCCACATGACTAAATCGGCTCTGGTGTTTACATCCAGGGTAATCTTGCTGAGGCTATCCGGGGCACCAAGTAGGAGGCACAATAGTTTAGAAATAAATATCGATCCTGAGGGATGATCCACATGGCAAAGTTAAGGGTGCCCAATAAAGATTGCAAGTATTTCCGTGAACAAGCTCTTATCCTCATAAATTCATGCACATCATTTTTGATTCCACAGGGAGGCTAGCCTCTAAGAGGACTGTGTATAACTGTATACACAGAAATACCAGGCAAGTGGTGGGTCCTGCGGTTTTGTCTAGTGAAAGTTGAACCACTAGACTGGAAAACAAAGCCTGTGCCTTGATCAGGCTTTGCGTAACCAATGACCCATCCTCAATTGTTAAGAAGTCATCCAGGTAGTGAATCACAACCGGACACTTATTGAGGAGAAGCCAACATAGGGTTTCTGCAAAGACATCAAAGAGCATCGGGCTGCTTTTGGCCCCAAAGGTCAACCTGGTTGCAAAGTAATAATAACCTCTCCATTTCATTCCATGTAGATGCCATAATGATAGTACAATGGGAAGTAGTTTAAATGCATTTTTCATGTCCGTCTTACTGAGCCATGCTGCCCTACCCATCCGCAGAATGGCATTATCTACTGAAGTGTAATTAAGAGAAAATTTAGGTGAAGGAATTAAAGAATTAATGCTGGGAATTAATTTAGAATACAGAGCGCATAGGTCAATTATCAATCTCTTTTTATTGGTGAATCTGCTACGAGCAATGCCAATTGGATTGGTGCGCCAGTTTGCAAACGGTGGATTGGAAAATGGGCCTAGCATGAAACCCTGTGTGATTTCCTACTGATCTACAGTGTTGGGTTCGAAAAGTGCTGATTGCAGGTTGTGACATTCCAGTGATCTTGCGGGCAGCGTGATGATACCGGTGTGAAATCCCTGTGAAAACCCTGTGATCAGGAACTCCACCAAATGGGGTGAGGTGTGATTTTTTTTAAGTGAAAAGCCAGGTTGTCAATGTTAATCTGCGTCTTTTCTTAGGGAACAAGCTATTTGGGCACATTGACCTGGCGTTAGCTCGGAAGCACAAGGAACAGATGTGCAATAGACGGCAAGTGCTGAAGCCGCAACTGCCAGCATTGAAATTGTTACAAATCTGTGCCTTACCAAGGAACACGATAAGTCTGCCCAATTTAGCCTTCAGAACTTGTTGTTCGGTTTTTGAGCTACCAGATGAGGCCTGACTAGTGGTACACAGATTAGTGGAGTGTGAAATTGAAGCACAAATGGCGCAGGACGGAGGTCTAAGCCCTGCAAAGTGGCGACAGAATAGTTTGGTATCTATCTGGCTCCAGTCCGAACGAAGGTTGAAATGGGCCAGTGCTGCCACCGCTTTAGCAGAAAAAGATCTATAATAGTCATAGAACGCATGACCACCGTATTTGTGTCCCAAGTCCACCAATTTGTGTAGTAACAGATCCATCTCCTCTCTACGGTGAAGGTGCTGTGAACAAATTACGTCCTTATAAAGCCCGAAAGCCAATACGAACTCCGAGTTGGAAAGTTTTTTGTTTAACCTCGAATCTCTAGCTTTGAGAACGACCAAAATTTCACCGTAGCAGAATGCTTTGTTCTCAACTATGTCTTGGAAAGTGATAAGCAGAGACACGAGGTTAACATCTTTCCCATCTAGAATGTCTTTATGGAGAGCAGTGGGCACCAGGTGTGAAGGAGTGATAGTGTGAGTGGAGGTGTTTGTGGGGAGAGTAGTTAGAGTGACGTTACCCTGCGAGCCTGGTTGAGGAGCAAGCGACTCAGGGGGGACAATAGTAGTAGGAGGGGCGCCTGCAGTGGGGGTTTCCAATTTCTCAAGTCTCTGGTTGACCAAGTGCATGGACGTCACCAAGGAAAAGATCATGGAATGCATTCTCAGCTATGTTTCCATGAGTACAGGAACTGGGTCCTGGGGTGCCTGGCTGTGCTGATAATAAACGATACAGCTCTGCCTTCCTGGCCATAGCTGAGAAAGGGATGCCTCGCCTACGCAGCTCTGCTGACTATTTTTGGGATAGTCCAAGAACGAAGTGAACCCGGGGTGGCCAGGTCTTGAATCTCCGTGGGGAGGTAGGTCTGGCTGGTGTGCACATTGTAGGTGGGGAATCCGGGAGACCTAGATCTTCTCCAATGTCAGAGGCCTGAGACATGCTGTATAATAGAATAATATACTATGACTTAGGGGAAATAACTTCTCACCATAAACTAATATAGGAACTGGCTTGCAATTCAAATGCCCGAAGGTGAAGCAATTACCTAATCGGGGAGGGTGAGGCCCTGCTATTCACCAAGCGGCATTTGAGAGGCGCCATATATGAGTGGGACACTGAACGAACCACAATGTAGTGGTGGGGAGTAGGCCTCTTGGTGACATAAAAGATACAAAGTGGATGGCCGTGTCGATTGAGGCCCTCACTAATGACTCCTAGTTGAGTCTATTGAGGCTCTGACTATGAGGTGGCATGGGGTTGTACCTCTGTGGTGAGGTGGGGAATACCATACAAATGGTTGATGCCTCGGATAGACTGACTACTGACATTGAAGCCAGTTCCTCTAAGCCTGCTATGGACGGGAGTGAATATTGTGTGTTTAGAAAGGGCAGATATGCTGTACTTACCTCCTCATGAGGTAAGAACAGTCGGGATAAAACTGGTCCCGGGAGGCTAAGTATACCTATGGGGTGATGTATGCAAGGGACTAGTGAATGACAGACTCAGGTGTTGTAATAAGCGACCTAACCTATATAAGGTAAGTGCTTGCAAACTTCCCCAAAAGGGGGAGGAATTGACAGCATGCACTATACTAGTTTATTGGAAAATCATGAATAACCTCGTTATACCTCAACAGGGAGCAGAAACAGGATAAGACACGAAAGGTATTTCCTGTTTTAGTTCTTCAACTAACGGGTGCCGTTGTATGATCTAAATATAAAGCAATATATTGTATTCAATACCTTGTATACATACATTAATTAACAATATGACAGAGAGGCACTCAAGTCGTGCTAGGTATGTTGGTAAAAATAAGTATAGACAGACGTGTGTGTCAGGGTACCTGAGGTCTCTACCTCTGAGAGAGGTAGAGACTTAGAAGTTTATCCCTCCAGAAGGGTTGTTTCCTCCGTTCCTCGCGGCTCTTCCGGTCATTTACACGCCGGCCGCGAGGGATCCACTTCCTTTTGTAACACGACGCCCAGCACTCGACGTCATGACGCCAACCCGGACCGACCTGTCACTCAATTGTCTGGAGACTAATCAGGACTCGTCGGAGGCGTGTTCACTCTCCTGAGCCAGGGTATTTAAACAGTGCTTCTTCCATTTGCTCATTGCCCTGTCGTGGTTCTAGCCTGTCTAGTCACCCAGCGCTCTTGTATTCCAGTTATCCTTTTGGTTCCGACCCGGCTTGTTTGTATTACTCTGCTTATCTCTGTTACCCTTTGACTCGGCTTGTTCCTCGCTTACCTGTCTTCTCGTTCCCTCGACCTCGGCTTGCCTTTGACCATTCTCTATATCTCCGTACGTTAGTCCGGCCATTCTAAGGTCCGGTATACGTACCTTTCTACTGTCTGTACTCTGCGTGTTGGATCCCTGTCCCGATCCTGACATTACGACAGGGCCAATGGATCCTGCAAGTACAAACAGTCAGCTTGGTCCTTCCGATCCTAGGTTTGAAGCCATGGAACACAGAATGGATCAGATGGCTCTAGCACTACAGGCGTTATTATCTCGTGCTAATAACCCACCAGAGGAGACGCGTACTACTTCTATTTCCCCTGTGAGTTCAGGCCTAGAGGTAGCCACTGTAGGTGCCTCTTCCCGTATTACCCCACCAGTACGTTATGGTGGTTCACCTGAGAAGTGTCGTGGTTTTTTAAACCAGATCAGTATCCACTTTGAATTACAACCTCGCTCCTATCCTACAGATAGGGCAAAGGTTGGATTTATTATCACCCTACTCATTGAGAGAGCTTTGAGATGGGCCAACCCATTATGGGAGAATGATAACCCGTTAGTATATAATTATAATGCCTTTGTAGCTGCCTTTAGAAGAACTTTCGACCCTCCTGGTAGAAAGGTCAATGCAGCTAGATTACTTTTGCGCCTGAGACAAGAGAACCGAACACTTGTGGATTATGCACTAGAGTTCAGGTCTTTGGCGGCAGAAGTTAAGTGGAATGAGCAGGCTTATATAGATGTATTTTTGAACGGGCTATCAGATGTAATCCTTGACGAGGTTGCTACTAGAGAGCTTCCTGAAAATTTGGAGGATTTAATTTCGTTCATTTCTCGTATTGATGAGCGTTTAAGAGAGAGACAGAACACCCGAGAGAGGAACTTTAGACCTTCCTTTAAATTAGCTCCCGCATTTCAAAGTCCTGATTCCACTACCTATATACAAATCTTAGCACTGGCCAGTGTTTGTTTATTATCCGCTTTATTTTATGACTCTCCTGATTGAAATTACAAATAAAAGGTAAAATGTTGTGCTCATTTTTTGTTTTTGAATTGTATTTCAATAAAGAAGATCTTTCCATAGTTTCCACTTCTTTTATAGTATTTAAAAGGGAATCCTCCTCATAACCTTTCTCCATAAACTGATTTTTAATTCTCATGGCTTCAGTTTCAAAAGTGCTTTTATCAGTGCAATTCCTATGGATTTTCACGAGTTGTGCTTTCGGAATGTTTTTTAACCAAGGCGAGAAATGAAAGCTATTTAGGAAAATATAATTGTTTACATCCACAGGTTTAAAAAAAGGTTTTGTCTTGATATGATTATCTTCTATAGTGATGTCCCGAATGGTTCGCTGGCGAATAGTTCCCGGCAAATATCGCTTGTTCGCGTTTGCCACGGAGGGCGAACATATGCGCTGTTCGGTCCACCCCCTATTCGTCATCATTGAGTAAACTTTGACCCTGTACCTCACAGTCAGCAGACACATTACAGCCAATCAGCAGCAGACCCTCCCTCCCAGACCCTCCCACCTCCTGGACAGCATCCATTTTACAATCATTGTGAAGCTGCATTCTTAGTGAGAGGAGGGACAGTGTAGCTGCTGCTGATTTGATAGGGAAATTGATAGCTAGGCTAGTGTATTCAGTGTATTCAGTGTCCACTACAGTCCTGAAGGATTCATCTGATCTCTGCTGTAAGGACAGCACCCCAAAAAGCCCTTTTTAGGGCTAGAACATCAGTCTGTTTTTTTTTTTATGTAATTGCAGTTGCCTGCCTGCCAGCCTGTGTGTCATGCTCACAGCATATACTGTGCCCACTTGCCCAGTGCCACCACTCACTCACTGGTGTCACAATAGCTTGCATTTAAAAAAAACCCAACACTTTTTTGACTGTGATATAATAGCAGTCAGTTTCCTTCACGAGTGTGCGTTTCAGGGCCTGCCCAGTGTCACCACTCACTCACTGGTGTCCCAATAGCTTGCATTTAAAAAAAACAAAACTTTTTGGACTGTAATATAATAGCAGTCAGTTTCCTTCACGAGTGTGCGTTTCAGGGCCTGCCAGGGCACAGTGTCACACCAGTGCAACTCATATCTGGCGTAACAGTAGTGTACATTTAAAAAAAAAAAAACACACAATTTTGACTGTAATAGATTGAATAGCAGTTAGTTGTCTGCAAGCGTGTGTGTCAGGCCTACAGCGTCTACTCTGCCAACTTCTGCCACTGCAAAGTGCCACTCATATCTGTTGTCAGTAGCTTGCACGCATAGTACCACTAATCGGAAAAAAAATGACAGGCAGAGGCAGGCCACCCCGCAGGGGCTGTCGTGGTCGTGGTGCTGCGATTCCCTTTGGCCCTAGAATAATGCCCAGTGTTCAGAGGCCACGTACCCTGAACTTGAAAAGTTCTGAGGACATAGTTGACTGGCTAACACAGGACACCCAATCTTCTACAGCTTCCGCTCGGGAACCTTGACGCACCATCCTCCTCCAGCTTAGCTTCGGGCACCTCTCAAGTTACCACTCGCCCGCCTGCCGCCACCACCAGCACCACAGCCGCTTCACTTGGTATGCCAGAGGAGTTATTTACACATCAGTTGGAAGAAATGAGTGATGCGCAACCATTATTGCCAGAGAATGTAGATAACAGGGATATGTCTCAGTCAGGCAGCATTACACACACACGGTGTAATGATGATGATGTTGTACCCACTGCTGCTTCCTTTGCTGAGTTGTCAGATACAAGTGAAGCGGTTAATGATGATGATGCGTCCGTGGATGTCACGTGGGTGCCCGCTAGAAGAGAAGAAGAACAGGGGGAAAGTTCAGATGGGGAGACAGAGAGGAGGAGGAGGAGACGAGTTGGAAGCAGGGGGAGCTCGTCGCAAGGAGCTAGTGGCACAGGCAGACAGCATGCATCGGCACCCGGGGTCAGCCAGACAGCACGCCAATCAACGCATGCTGTTGCCACCACCAGAATGCCGTCATTGCAGAGCTCAGAAGTGTGGCATTTTTTTTGTGTGTCTGCCTCTGACAACAGCGATGCCATTTGCAACCTGTGCCAAAAGAAACTGAGTCGTGGGAAGTCCAACACCCACCTAGGTACAACTGCTTTGTGAAGGCACATAATCGCACATCACAAACGCCTATGGGATCAACACATGAGTACAAGCAGCACACAAACTCAAAGCCGCCATCCTCCTCCTGGTCCAGCATCTTCAGCCACGTTAACCACTGCTGTCCGCCTTGCCCCCTCTCAACCATCCGCCCCTCCGTCTCTCGCCTTGAGCAGTTCCTGCTCATCTGCCCACAGTCAGGTGTCTGTCAAGGACATGTTTGAGCATAAGAAGCCAATGTCACAAAGTCACCCCCTTGCCCGGCGTCTGACAGCTGGCTTGACTGAACTCTTAGCCCGCCAGCTATTACCATACAAGCTGGTGGAGTCTGAGGCGTTCAAAAAATTGGTAGCTATTGGGACACCGCAGTGGAAGGTACCCGGTCGAAATTTCTTTGCACAAAAGGCAATCCCCAACCTGTACTCAATTGTGCAAAAGGAAGTAATGGCATGTCTGGCACACAGTGTTGGGGCAAGGGTCCATCTGACCACTGATACCTGGTCTGCAAAGCATGGTCAGGGCAGGTATATCACCTACACTGCACATTGGGTAAACCTGCTGACGGCTGCCAAGCATGGAATGCGTGGCTCTGCAGAGGAGTTGGTGACACCGCCATGACTTGCAGGCAGGCCTGCTGCCACCTCCTCTACTCCTCCTACTCCATCCTCTTCCATAAACTCCTCGGCTGAGTCCTCTTCTGCTGCTGCATCTTGCTCCACATCAACGGCACCCCCCAGCTCCCCAGGTACTGTTCCACACCCCGGATACGGCAGTGTCACGCTGTCTTGGGGTTGACTTGCCTCAAAGCAGAGAGTCACAAAAGACCAGCATTCCTGTCCGCCCTGAACGCACAGGTGGATCAGTGGCTGACTCCGCACCAACTGGAGATCGGCAAAGTGGTTTGTGACAACGGAAGAAATTTGTTGGCGGCATTGGATTTGGGCAAGTTGACATATGTGCCGTGCATGGCACATGTGTGTAATCTGATCGTACAACACTTTGTGCATAAGTACCAAGGCTTACAGGACATCCTTAAGCCGGCCAGGAAGGTGTGTGGCCATTTCAGGCGTTCCTACACGGCCATGGTGCACTTTTACGATATCCAGCGGCAACATGCCAGTGAGGCGCTTGATTTGCGACAGCCCGACACGTTGGAATTCAACACTCTTAATGTTCGACCGCCAGCTCCAACAAGAAAAAGCTGTTAACGAGTATTTGTATGAACGGGGTGCTAGGACAGCCTCTGCGTAGCTGGGAATTTTTTTGCCACGTTACTGGACGCTCATGCGCAATGCCTGTAGGCTCATGCGTCCTTTTGAGGAGGTGACAAACCTAGTCAGTTGCAACGAAGGCACCATCAGCGACATCATACCATTTGTTTTCTTCCTGGACCGTTCCCTGCGAAGAGTGCTGGATCAGGCCGTAGATGAGCGTGAAGAGGAAGAGTTGTGGTCACCATCACCACCAGAAACAGCCTTATCAGCATCGCTTGCTGGACCTGCGGCAACACTGGAAGAGGATTGTGAGGAAGACGAGTCAGAGGAGGAATGTGGCTTTGAGGAGGAGGAGGAAGACCAACCACAACAGGCATCCCAGGGTGCTCGTTGTCACCTATCTGGTACCCATGGTGTTGTACGTGGCTGGGGGGAATAACATACCTTCAGAGAGATCACTGAGGACGAGGAACAGGACATGAGTAGCTCGGCATCCAACCTTGTGCAAATGGGGTCTTTCATGCTGTCGTGCCTGTTGAGGGACCCTCGTATAAAAAGGCTGAAGGAGAATGACCTGTACTGGGTGTCCACGCTACTAGACCCCCGGTATAAGCAGAAAGTGCCTGAAATGTTACCGAATTACGGCAAGTCGGAAAGGATGCAGCAGTTCCAAAATCAATTAAAAAGTATGCTTTACACAGCGTATATGGGTGATGTCACAGCACAACGGGAATCTAACAGGGAAAGAGGTGAAAGTAATCCTCCTCCTCCCACGACCACGCCGGCAAGGACAGGACGCTTTACAGACGTGTTGTTGATGGAGAACATGCAGAGCTTTTTAAGTCCTACGCATCACCACAGCCCTTCGGGGTCCACCCTCAGAGAACGACTCAACCGATAGGTAGCAGACTACCTCGCGTTAACTGCAGATATCGACACTGTTACTGACCGTTTCTGCAGACAAGGGGTAAAAATCTGTTTAGGCGATATGCCCCTTTCTGAGACAGAGGCACAGCTACTGCAGAACACCAAACTCCCGAACTGGATACAAAGTAGCACTCCAAACTCCCGAACTGGAACCTCACGAATAGCTGCTAGCAGACGAACAGGAAAAGCTCCCAAGCGGCTTGCACTCCTGGCAATCAGTCTCTATCAGCATACAGTGAATCCCCCCAATAACGAGACAAGGTTCCGTGTTGAGGGTCAAGCAGTGGTCTGAGGTGCTGGCACACCCAGCCTGGTTTTTATTAAGTCTTTGCAAATACAGGACCGCCCACAGGGAGGTATAAAACAACCAATCACATCACAGTTACATCCCACATATTCCCTCCCCTTATCCTGAGAGGAAACTCAATTACACATACAGTTAAAACATCTTTTACCCAACTTTCATAACTCTAAAGCCATACATCACATTCACATAAAAATTACATATTCACAATCAATCCATTCAGGGGAACAACATATTAAAAAATGGCATGAATCAGACCAGGGGTTCAAAAGTTAGTAAAAGTATCTTTTGGGGCCTGGCTGGCACATGGCTATCTTGCCCAGACCGGTTTCAGAGTCTTCTATCCTGGAGATAATGGAGAAGTAATCAAATTACCTCCCAGGACAGAGACCAGACTCCATTATGCACATGGGGACACAAAGACAGTAAAACACTTTAAAATACATAAAGTCACCTTTTACACATAACACACAGACATATTTTACATATCCCCAGATAGCTGGGATCTGAGCGCACAAAACTACCGAATAGCGCTCAGATCCTATTCACACAGTTCAATTGCCATGGAGCCGAAGTCTTTAACTACACGAATGGGCTCCATGGCATAGCTATCTGGGTTAACACATTCACATAAAGTCTGGTCCATAGTCCAAAGGCAGCAGGCGGGCAACCAGGCTCCTCCAATGCAATGTGGCGAGATTGGTCTCGTCACAGACACTCTGAGGAGCGATGAACCCCTTGACTACTGGGTGTGCAGGCTTGACCTGTGGCCTGAGCTATCCCAATTTGCGATAGAACTTCTGACCTGCCCCGCTTCAAATGTCCTGTCAGAAAGCACCTTCAGTGCAGCAGGAGGTATTGTCACTGAGAAGAGAAGTAGCCTAGGTCAAAAAAGTCTAGATTACCTCACCTTCATTAAGATGAATGAGGGATGGATCCCGTAGGGACTGACAGTGGGCGATACATTCGACTAAAAAAGGCCTGATGAGGGGGACGTAACAGGGTGTCACGGCTGCCGGCCCGCCGTGTGATATTTAAATCCCTAGCTCACCCCAGTACCTTGCCCTGTCATTGTGAGAGTGCTTTATCATTGTGAATCTGATTTCCTGGTATCCTGATCTTGGCTTTTCCCTGGTTATTCTGAATTCTGGTTTCCCTGACTTGGCTTTTGTAAACGGTATTGTGTATTTTCTGGCTTCCTTGACCTCGGCTTTCTCTTTGACCATTCTCTGTCTCTAGCGTATTAGTCCGGCCATTCTAAGGTCCGGTTTACGCTCTGTCCTTTTATTTTCCTTTTCTTGCCTATGTATATGTTTACATAGTTTCTGCGTGCTGGACCACACTCATAGTCGTGACATTGGGATTAAACTGATAAGAATAGTACTACTTAAGACACCACTCCTATCTGGTGGCACATTAGATTGCAATCGCAGTGCCCCAAATTTGAAGTAGGAGGACCGACCAAGCATCTTTTTCCATCTCCCGGTTCCTCAAATCGATGCCTTATATACACGTCCCCTGATAGGGGACGTAACAGGGATTAAACTGATAAGAATAGTACTACTTAACACACCACTCCTATCTGGTGGCACATTAGATTGCACGCGCAGTGCCCCAAATTTGAAGTAGGAGGACCGACCAAGCATCTTTTTCCATCTCCCGGTTCCTAAAATCGATGCCTTATATACACGTCCCCTGATAGGGGACGTAACAGGGATTAAACTGATAAGAATAGTACTACTTAACACACCACTCCTATCTGGTGGCACATTAGATTGCATGCGCAGTGCCCCAAATTTGAAGTAGGAGGATCGACCAAGCATATTTTTCCATCTCCCGGTTCCTAAAATCGATGCCTTATATACACGTCCCCTGATAGGGGACGTAACAGGGATTAAACTGATAAGAATAGTACTACTTAAGACACCACTCCTATCTGGTGGCACATTAGATTGCATGCGCAGTGCCCCAAATTTGAAGTAGGAGGACCGACCAAGCATCTTTTTCCATCTCCCGGTTCCTCAAATCGATGCCTTATATACACGTCCCCTGATAGGGGACGTAACAGGGATTAAACTGATAAGAATAGTACTACTTAACACACCACTCCTATCTGGTGGCACATTAGATTGCACGCGCAGTGCCCCAAATTTGAAGTAGGAGGACCGACCAAGCATCTTTTTCCATCTCCCGGTTCCTAAAATCGATGCCTTATATACACGTCCCCTCATAGGGGACGTAACAGGGATTAAACTGATAAGAATAGTACTACTTAACACACCACTCCTATCTGGTGGCACATTAGATTGCATGCGCAGTGCCCCAAATTTGAAGTAGGAGGATCGACCAAGCATCTTTTTCCATCTCCCGGTTCCTAAAATCGATGCCTTATATACACGTCCCCTGATAGGGGACGTAACAGGGATTAAACTGATAAGAATAGTACTACTTAACACACCACTCCTATCTGGTGGCACATTAGATTGCACGCGCAGTGCCCCAAATTTGAAGTAGGAGGACTGACCAAGCATCTTTTTCCATTTCCCGGTTCCTAAAATCGATGCCATAGTAACCCTGTAACCCTTTTTTGCCCTTTTTTGCCCTGCTCCTTGCAACAAGCCGTAGCTAGCAGCAGTTACACCTTCTTCTGTGGCTGACAGGGATCCTGAGCCTCCGCTATAGTTGGGAGATCGGGACATCGTGTTCTGACGCAGTGCCTCCACTCAGTGCAACTTCTATTTATGGGGAACCCACCCCACTGAGTAGATGAGTACTCTCCACTTAATACCTCAGAGACATGAAATAAATACAGACATGGGAATAAACACTGTATTGTGGCCAAAGGGATACACATATAACAGCCACATATAACAACGCAGTTCCTGGCTAATTTTAAACACAGTCACAAGAGTCTTTAGCAGCAGGAATGCAGACAACAAACTTCTCTTATTAACATTAATAACTACATCTGAACAGGTAAATTATTAAAAGGTAAACCCTGCAGGTAAATTATGTGCACAACGTTGGGGCCCTGTCAGGATCGGGACAGGGATCCAACACGCAGAGTACAGACAGTAGAAAGGTACGTATACCGGACCTTAGAATGGCCGGACTAACGTACGGAGATAGAGAGAATGGTCAAAGGCAAGCCGAGGTCGAGGGAACGAGAAGACAGGTAAGCGAGGGACAAGCCGAGTCAAAAGGGTAACAGAGATAAGCAGAGTAATACAAACAAGCCGGGTCGGAGCCAAAAGGATAACTGCGCACTGCGAGACTAGACAGGCTAGAACCACGACAGGGCAATGAACAAATGGAAGAAGCACTGTTAAATACCCTGGCTCAAGAGAGTAGACACGCCTCCGACGAGTCCTGATTAGTCTCCAGACAGTTGAGTGACAGGTCGGTCCGGGTTGGCGTCATGACGTCGACTGCTGGGCGTCGTGTTACAAAAGGAAGTGGATCCCTCGCGGCCGTCGTGTAAACGTGGGACGGAGGAAACAGACCTTCTGGACGGATAAACTTCTAAGTCTCTACCTCTCTCAGAGGTAGAGACTTCAGGTACCCTGACAGTACCCCCCTCTCAGATACGCCCACCGGGCGGAAGGAACCGGGACGAGATGGGAAGCGTGAGTGAAACGCTCTGCGGAGGCGAGGAGCATGAACATCCTCTTGAGGTACCCAACTCCTCTCTTCAGGACCATATCCTTTCCAGTCGACCAGATATTGTACTCTCCCCCGGGAGATTCGAGAATCGATGATAGAGTTGACCTCATACTCCTCCTGCCCCTCCACCTGAACAGAGCGAGGAGAGGATACTGTGGAGGAAAATCTGTTGCAGACTAGTGGTTTCAGCAATGAAACATGAAAGGAGTTAGGAATGCGTAAGGCAGATGGAAGAGCTAGACGATACGCAACTGGGTTAATTCGAGTCAGAACCCTGTAAGGTCCAATATAACGAGGAGCGAACTTCATGGAAGGCACTTTTAAACGAATGTTCCTAGTGCTCAACCATACTCTATCGCCTGGAACAAAAACCGGAGCCGGCCTTCTACGTTTATCAGCGTGTTTCTTAACCAGCATAGAATTGTGCAAAAGAATTTGTCGAGTCTGATCCCACAACTTCCTCAAATTGGCAACATGAACATCAACCGACGGTACCCCTTGGGAAGGAGAAGCCGAGGGAAGAATGGATGGATGAAAGCCATAATTCATGAAGAAGGGACTTGAATGAGTAGAATCACAAACGAGATTGTTGTGCGCGAACTCCGCCCAAGGAATCAAACCGACCCAATCGTCCTGGTGTTCGGAAACAAAACAACGTAAATATTGCTCAATCTTTTGGTTGGTGCGTTCAGCAGCTCCGTTAGACTGAGGATGATAGGCGGAAGAGAAATTCAATTTGATACCCAGTTGAGAGCAGAAGGATCTCCAAAAACGAGAAACAAATTGGGAACCTCTGTCAGATACAATTTGGGAGGGTATCCCATGTAAATGAAAAATCTCCCTTGCAAATATCTCTGCCAACTCGGGAGAAGACGGAAGTTTAGGTAGAGGAACGAAGCGAGCCATCTTGGTGAATCTGTCAACCACGGTGAGGATAACAGTCTGTTTTTTAGATATAGGTAAATCGACAATAAAGTCCATAGCCAGACAGGACCATGGCTTTTCTGGAACCTCTAAGGGATGCAGAAATCCACATGGAAGCGTATGAGGTTGCTTGGTCTTGGTACAAACCACACACGGACCGATTAAATCTTTAATATCCCTACGTAAAGCAGGCCACCAGAAGTCCTTAGAGATCAAAGCGTACGTCTTGCGAATGCCAGGATGTCCAGCCACCTTGCTGTTGTGGAAACATTGTAACAGTTCCAGTTGAAGGGCAGAAGGAACGAAATGTCGACCCCCGGGAGTCTGTTTAGGTGCTAGATGTTGCAGCTTTAAGATCTCGGCAAGTAACGGAGAGTGAATCCTGAGATTCGTGTTAGCGATAATATTGCATTTCGGAACTATAGAGGAAAGAACAGGTTCCGGTATAGTAGAAGGTTCATATTGGCGAGACAAAGCATCGGCTTTAGAGTTCTTAGAACCAGGTCTATAGGTAAGCACATAATTGAAGTGGGTCAGGAACAAGGACCAACGAGCTTGTCTGGCGGACAGTCGCTTGGCCTCCCCAATATAGGACAAGTTCTTGTGATCCGTTAAAATGGTAACAGGGTGTAAGGTCCCCTCCAATAAATGTCTCCACTCCTTTAAAGCCATAATGACCGCTAATAATTCCCTGTCACCGATGTCATATCTGCTCTCAGGGCCAGACAGTTTCTTGGAAAAAAAACCACAAGGGTGTAGTGGTTTGTCCACCCCCAACCTTTGTGACAGAATAGCGCCTACGCCTGTCTCAGAGGCATCGACCTCGAGTAGGAACGGCAGAGTCGTATCAGGATGGACTAAAATTGGAGCAGAAGCAAAAAGTTCCTTGAGAGTCTTGAAAGCAACGAGAGCTTCAGTAGACCAAGTCTTAGTGTCAGCCCCCTGTCTGGTCATATTGGTAATGGGCGCAATAATAGAAGAGTATCCCTTAATGAAGCGCCTATAATAATTGGAGAAACCAATAAACCTCTGAATAGCCTTGAGTCCCTTAGGCAATGGCCAATCTAAAATAGACTGAAGTTTGTCGGGATCCATCTTAAAGCCTTCCCCAGAAATCACGTAACCAAGAAAGTCTATCTGAGATTGGTCAAAACTACATTTCTCCAATTTGCAGTATAACCCATGTTGAAGAAGTTTGTGCAATACCTTTCTGACTTGTCTGTGGTGGATCTCAATCTCTCTAGAGTGTATAAGTATGTCATCCAGGTACACGATAACACAATCATGTTGAAATTCCCTAAGAACTTCATTAATCAAATCCTGAAATACTGCCGGTGCGTTGCAAAGACCAAAAGGCATGACCGTGTATTCATAATGCCCATAACGGGTATTGAACGCTGTCATCCACTCGTGTCCTTGCTGGATTCTCACCAAGTTATATGCCCCTCTGAGATCCAACTTGGTGAAAATTTTAGAACCCTTTAGGCGATCAAAGAGCTCGGTAATTAAGGGGATCGGATAGGCATTTCTGATGGTTATTTTATTCAAACCTCGGTAATCAATGCAAGGTCTTAGGGAACCATCCTTCTTTTTAACAAAAAAAAACCAGCCCCGGCAGGAGAAGAAGATCTCCTAATGAATCCTTTCTCTAGATTCTCCCGAATATATTCCTCTAGAACTGAATTCTCTTTGGTGGATAGAGGATATACATTGCCCCTCGGAGGCATGGTACCAGGTAGTAGATTAATTTTACAATCAAAAGTCCTGTGTGGAGGTAGCGTATCAGCATTCCTTTTGTCGAATACTGCTTTTAAGTCAAGACACAGAGGCGGTATCTGTATATCTGTAGACTGGGTAGAACTAGCTGGTGTGTTAATTACACCCAATGGAGAAACCCTCCGTAAACACTTCTCCTGGCAACCCTGGCCCAATGAGAGTATCTCCCCTAACTCCCAATCAATAATAGGGTTATGTCTCTTTAACCATGGGTAACCCAGGACTATGGGAACAGAAGGAGACGAAATAAGCATGAGCGATAAGTTCTCCTCGTGTAAGATACCAACAGTTAAGTTAACGGGTATGGTTTCACGATAGATAACAGGCTCAAGTAACGGTCTACCATCTATGGCCTCAACGGCCAAGGGTGTATCCCTTAACTGGGATGGGATAGTGTGTTTAGTAGCAAAGGCCTGGTCGATAAAATTCTCAGCAGCTTCTCAGTAGCACAATACATACACAATACATACAAAATTCTCAGCAGCACAATACATACACAATCCCTCCCTTCTCCTGTACTGTCTTTCCTCTTCTGAGAGGCGAGTATTGCCTATCTGCATAGGTTCAGGAAACAGTGAGGTAGTGGAATCAGGACTTTGAAATGCGGGAGCTAATTTAAAGGAAGGTCTAAAGTTCCTCTCTCGGGTGTTCTGTCTCTCTCTTAAACGCTCATCAATACGAGAAATGAACGAAATTAAATCCTCCAAATTTTCAGGAAGCTCTCTAGTAGCAACCTCCTCAAGGATTACATCTGATAGCCCGTTCAAAAATACATCTATATAAGCCTGCTCATTCCACTTAACTTCTGCCGCCAAAGACCTGAACTCTAGTGCATAATCCACAAGTGTTCGGTTCTCTTGTCTCAGGCGCAAAAGTAATCTAGCTGCATTGACCTTTCTACCAGGAGGGTCGAAAGTTCTTCTAAAGGCAGCTACAAAGGCATTATAATTATATACTAACGGGTTATCATTCTCCCATAATGGGTTGGCCCATCTCAAAGCTCTCTCAATGAGTAGGGTGATAATAAATCCAACCTTTGCCCTATCTGTAGGATAGGAGCGAGGTTGTAATTCAAAGTGGATACTGATCTGGTTTAAAAAACCACGACACTTCTCAGGTGAACCACCATAATGTACTGGTGGGGTAATACGGGAAGAGGCACCTACAGTGGCTACCTCTAGGCCTGAACTCACAGGGGAAATAGAAGTAGTACGCGTCTCCTCTGGTGGGTTATTAGCACAAGATAATAACGCCTGTAGTGCTAGAGCCATCTGATCCATTCTGTGTTCCATGGCTTCAAACCTAGGATCGGAAGGACCAAGCTGACTGTTTGTACTTGCAGGATCCATTGGCCCTGTCGTAATGTCAGGATCGGGACAGGGATCCAACACGCAGAGTACAGACAGTAGAAAGGTACATATACCGGACCTTAGAATGGCCGGACTAACGTACGGAGATAGAGAGAATGGTCAAAGGCAAGCCGAGGTCGAGGGAACGAGAAGACAGGTAAGCGAGGGACAAGCCGAGTCAAAAGGGTAACAGAGATAAGCAGAGTAATACAAACAAGCCGGGTCGGAGCCAAAAGGATAACTGGAATACAAGAGCACTGCGAGACTAGACAGGCTAGAACCACGACAGGGCAATGAACAAATGGAAGAAGCACTGTTAAATACCCTGGCTCAAGAGAGTAGACACTCCTCCGACGAGTCCTGATTAGTCTCCAGACAGTTGAGTGACAGGTCGGTCCGGGTTGGCGTCATGACGTCGACTGCTGGTCGTCGTGTTACAAAAGGAAGTGGATCCCTCGTGGCCGGCGTGTAAATGGCCGGAAGGACCGCGAGGGACGGAGGAAACAGACCTTCTGGACGGATAAACTTCTAAGTCTCTACCTCTCTCAGAGTTAGAGACTTCAGGTACCCTGACAGGCCCTTAGGTGTAGGTAGCGCTACCCAGGTACAGTTATAAGCGAGAATCCTGAAGCAATCTCTGGAGACAGTACCTTTGAGTGACTTCTGTAACTGCAGATATTTCCAGAGACATCCAGCAGAATGTAGGACAGCAGCAGAACAGCAATGGCAATCCTTTCTCTTCCTTCTGCTGGCAGGATGCAAGAGCTCATTCACACTGCAGAAAGTTCCAGAATCTGCTGGGAGTTGAACATAAAATGACAGTCTTCTAATTCTCCTAGCAGAGCAGTAGACCGTCTGCAACTTCTTGTAGTTGCAGTGCATTAGACTTCCACTGTTATATCTCACTGTCCCAGCATTAATAGACCATATAAACAGGTAGGGACACACTTTCTTTATAGCAGACTCAGAGAACTTGGCTTCTCCCCTGTCCTCTTCTTCCTGCCATCCTAGCCCCTCCTTCTCACAAGACAGGGCAAAGGGCAAAGTTCAATATCTCAAAACTTAAAGTAAAAACAGTGAAATATAGCAGTCTGTTACATCCTCCCCTCTGTAGAATCCTTGCCTTCCACTGGCAAGAGCAGTCCATATGGTTTATAACCGTTTAACAAGATGGTACAATACAATCTAATACAGGGACATTCTAGACAGATGTCCAGATCCTCGTATAGAGTTTAGTCCCTAACTGGTGAATGAGGGACAAAGCTGGGACTTTCAGGATTCAATCCAGATGAGGGGGAAGAAGGAAAAGGAGCAGAGGTAGAAGGGACCAACTGTGTTTCTGGCCCTGTCCGCCAGTCTCTGTCAGGGCTGGAACCTGTAGCTTCATCTTTATCATTAGTTGGTGAAGTCCCGCTGGGACCTTCTCTAGGGTTGTCTTCTGATAGGGGACATAACAGGGATTAAACTGATAGGAATAGTACTACTTAACACACCTTATAATAACGCAGAGAGAGGAAACGCAAAGAGTCTGAAGAAGAGGAGTCAGAGGAGGAAGGTGGCTTTGAGGAGGTGGAAGACCAAACACAGCAGGCGTCCCAGGGGGCTTGTTGTCACCTTTCGGGGACCCTTGGTGTTGTACATGGCTGGGTGGAGGAAGAGACCTTCAATGACATCAGTGAGGACAAGGAACGGGACATGGCTAGCTTGGTATCCAACCTTGTGCAAATGGGGAGTTTGCGGTTGTGCAAATGGACTGTTTGTGGTTGTTTGCGGTGCGTTAAACGGGGAGTTTGGTTGGTCACTGTGAAGCGGGCGTAACCCTTACACTACCTGATCGATACATCATACCTGATGTTTTAAAGCACGTTATTCCAAACAATTTAGGAATGTTAGGTGATTTATGCCCTTTATGGATTAAAACCAGACTCTGCATCAACTATGTAATTTTCCATGGGAGTTTTGCCATGGATCCCCCTCCGGCATGCCACAGTCCAGGTGTTAGTCCCCGGGAAACAACTTTTCCTTCACTATTGTGGCCAGAAAGAGTCCCTGTGGGTTTTAAAATTTGCCTGCCTATTGAAGTCTATGGCGGTTCGCCCGGTTCGCCCGGTTCGCCCGGTTCGCCCGGTTCGCCCGGTTCAACCGTTTGCGGAACATTTGTGGATGTTCGCGACATCACTAATCTTCTATAAAAATTGTCAGATCCAAAAAAAATTACACTTTCTGTACTGTATTCGGTTGTTAATTTTACTCCCCAATCATTTGTGTTTAAAACGGTTAAAAATGACTTCAGGAGGTCCTCTGAACCGGTCCAGATAAAAAATATATCGTCTATGCACCGCTTATAGGAAACCAGGTTCGCTCTCCATTCTTCATTGTTGTTAATATGTTCTTCTTCCCAAAATGCCATGAAAAAATTGGCATAACTTAGAGCGAACCTGGTCCCCATAGCAGTACCGACTTTCTGTAGAAAGATCTCATTATTAAACCAAAAATAGTTATTTTGTAAAATAAGTTCTATTCCTTCTGTTATAAAATGTATTTGTTACTCAGGATAAAAAATTTATTTTTTTAGAAAAAACTGTGTTGCCTCTATACCTTTAATATGTGAGATGATTGTATTGAGGGAAGTAACATCCGCAGTGACTAGGATGTAGTTTGATTCCCACTGTATATCTTGTAGAATCTGAATGATATTTAATGTGTCTTTTAGATAATTAGGGTTTTTTTGAACAATGGGTTGTAGGCATTTGTCCAGGTATTCCGATAGTCTACTTGATATAGAATCAATTCCTGAGACTATCGGTCTACCTGGAGGATTAGAGAGATTTTTATGAATTTTAGGGAGGTGATAAAACACAAGGATTTTAGGTTTCGTAATGTTGAGATATCTATACTCCCTATCACTTAGTATTTCTGTTTCCTTTCCCTTTTGTAACAAATTATCAAATTTCTTCCTAATATTAATTGTTGGATCACTAGATAATTTTTGATATGTTTCTACATCTTCCACCAGTCTGAGACCTTCTCGTAAATAGTCCTCAGTTTTCATGACTACAATCCCCCCTCCTTTATCGGCTGGTTTGATGACCTTATCCTTCTGGAGTGCTTTCAATGCCAGCCATTCTTCCTTATTAAGATTCATGTCTTTTATCTCTGGGTTTAATTTTATTGATTTCTTGCATAACTGCCTTTTCAAAAGAGACCATTTCTTGGGATATAAAATTATTAGGAAAAAATGTGGATTTTTCTTTAAGATCAGTATGTATGTATTTTGAAATTGGGGTTTGATATATTAATTTGTCTGACCTGATAAAACATTTCTTTAAGCATAATTGTCTTTTGAATTTATTTAGATCTATGAAAATGTCAAATTTATTCAGTGGTTGTGTTGGTACAAATTTTAGTCCCTTGTTTAGAATCTTTTGGTGTGCCTGTGGTATGGGATTCCCAGTTAAATTAAAAATGATTGATTGTGGTTGTGTCGTTACTTCTCTCATCTTATTAAGTGTCTTTCCTCCTCGGGTTTCCCTCCTCTTAAATTCCTTTGTCTTTTGGGGGTGTATTTTGAGATGAGGATATGTCTTGCGGGGATTGGGCTGCTTTGTATTTCCCTTTTTGATTTTTAATTTTAATTTTATTTTTATCATTTACATTTATTTCTCCATATATTTCTATTTTATTGTTTATTTTATTTTATATTTTTATATATTTTTTTATATATTTTTTCATATTTCTTTCATATTTTTCCAATATTTACTACATATTATAATTTGTATTGATTTTTATGTATTTTTCTATTTTGTTTTTATCTTCATTTACTTGTATTTCTATGTATTTTTATTTATTTCATTTCTATTTTCCATCTATTTGGATTCTTCTTTATCAATATTTAATATCTACTTAATTTAATTTGATTCTATTTCTCTTTTTTCATATTCCAATCAATAATTTTTTAGATTTTTCACATTTAACAGATCTCCACAATAAAGAGGCAAAGCTCCATTTGTTTTTCATATTTATATATTTATTTTTTAATTTAATCCAATAACATATATATTTTGTACAAAAACAATATTATTTCCAATGTCTTCCAATTAGACATCATTTTCACCAAACAATTTCATTTACATCTGCTGCTAATGGTATTTAAAAGCAAAATTCATTCTTTATACTGATAAATTATATTTGTGAAATTATAAAAAAAAGTTAGTCTGGTTATTCTCCTTTATTAGGTAACAACAAAACCATATATAAACAATAAACCATTTGAAAAACTATAATCCACATGTTAGGAATTACACATTTTTCTGTTTTATTTTGCCTTTCATCTCTGCATTTTTAATCTAAATGAACATTGATACGTCTTTTCCTGGTTTCTCTCTATTATTTTTACCATCATGTCTTAAATTCATTTGTGGACTAAAACGAACTTGAGAGTTTGAGGACTTCATTACCCATAACTCCATTGGCGTTCATCGGAAGTGACGCCGAAGTATACATAGCACTATATGTAGTGAGAACAACAGGAAGTGACGTGACGGCACCGGCCCGCGTCACAGGAATCACACCTGACCGAGAAAAAATAATTTTTTGGCGGGCGATTTGAAAGCTTAAAAAGCAAAACAGCACAGAGGACAATCAGAAGCCGTTTGAGGAAGCCGTTTGACGGTGAAACGCGTTTTAGCTAATGAGAAGATCTAACTTTAGATTAATTTTGTATCATTTTCCCGAGGGTTATTCCCTCTTTACCCAGTCTAGGTGACCATTTTTCACCTAAGAGTCGGTGACAGGGTTGAGGTTTTCCTTCCTGTTTTCTGGTCTCTTAAGGTTTTATTTATATTAACTTTAGATCTATTTAATACATTCTGTATTATTCACATAGAATTTTAATCTTTGTTATTTTCTAGAAAACTTGTATACATTTTAATATTATTTTTATTAATAAATATATCTCTTATCTCTATTTTTTTTATTTTATTTCCTTTTTATTAGGTTTTATAGTAAAAAAAATGACAAAAATGACATAGAGAATACATTACAACACCGCAAGAGGTATTACGAAAAAGACAACCTCCTTCGGATGGAATTACAAGACATAGGGTATATCCATTAATGTCATATATATCTAGTGGATAACTCTTACAATGCATAAAAAATTGAATTATAATATTGAAATGTCGAGTCATCCCTACTCTAGGAAACCCAATACCCAAATAGATAACACGTATACAAACAAATATGACTGGTCAGAAATACGATAATAGATTATCAGGTCTAAATTTCCATATTGAAGAAAGAGAAAGGAATATAAGTAAAAGATAATACTATTATCAGTGTATGGTCAGTATATGGTCAGGGAGCCCATAAGGTACTATCAGTTATTAGATTTCGTAAAAGGACTATAGATAGTCTTATACATTTGTCCAGATTTTCATGTCAGCCCTTTGGTCCTATCAATAAGATTGGAGTAAAACGTCAGCGTATCAACGTTAGGATAGTCATTCATAAGTATAATCCCTTTTTCCATCTCCAATTGGTATAATAATTGGGCTATAACTTGGTCTCTGTTAGGGATCAGGATACTTTTCCAGGATCTTGCGATAAGAATTTTAGTTGCTAGTAAAGAATTTATAGTTACAATTTCGTGAGTATCCTTTATTTCTTCACCCATAATATGGAGAAGAGCAATTTCTGGTTTATGCTCCAATCTAGGACCACCAATCCTATATATTAAGTTAAATGAAATATTCCACAAAGGCTTAATTCTAGGACACGCCCACCAGATATGGAGCATAGAGCCATCTTGTTGGAAACACCGCCAGCAATTTGGTGGATTGGAATCAGATATTTTCGCTAACCTAATCGGAACCAAATACCATCTATACATAATTTTGGTAAAAGTCTCTAGAATATTCAAACAATGTATAGCTTTTTGGGTCATCAGGAAGGATTTGCACCAAATATTAAGTGAGATAGAAGTTGCCAAATCATTTTCCCATTTAGTTAAAGCATTAGGGATATCTGGAATGCCCTTTAGTTTTATTAATTCGATCGCAAGAGAGAACACCTTTTTTACCCTTGAGCTGGAAAAAAATTTCCTAAACAGTTTTCCCAAATGGCCATTTAAGACTAGTAAATTTTCTTTGAGGTAGCTCTTTATACGAAGATAGTTAAATATTTCTTTGGGAGGTAAATCCAACAAAACTTTAAGAGCTTCAAAGCTTTTTAATTGTTGATCATTATAAAGATCTTTTATCTTATAATTAGAATCCTTGTACCAGTTTACTAGATTGATCTCCAGCATATAGTGTTCCAGGGAACTTAAAGCCAGATTCTCATAAAGTTTTTATTAATTTTTAGTGTTTTCTTTATAATATTCCATTATTTTAGTGTTTGAAATAAGGATAGAGGATATTGAGATGGGATCTCAACTATTTGATTATTCTGGCTAGCTTCTCTCCATAGGAGAAATTCCAAGTTATCTAGTCCAGTTCTAGCTGCTTCGATCTTATACCAAGCTTGATTTGTAGAATCACTTAGTTGTAGATTGCTGGCATGTACCAGCATATTGGCCTGATAAATTTGGGAAATTAAGGGGTATCCTAGTACCCCCTTGTGGCGAAACCAGCTTCGCCACTGTGAACTGGAGAGGCCTGGCTGCTAGCCTCCTGCCCTGCGACTACGGCCCCTGGACATATTGTACTGGAAAAACTATATTTGGGCATGTAATAATGTATATTACTGCTACTGGGCCTTTAAGGGCCATCCGTGGATCTATGGGGACTTTTGGGATACTGTACCTTTAAGACTGTGGAGCGTAGTACAGTAATCCTGCCTTTAATATTTTAATGTCATGTATGTATTTTTGTATGCAGTTTAACCTGGGATATGTATGCAGCATTCATCTGATTGTTCGGTAGAATTACTCCATCCATTGTATTGAGGAAACTACCGAACAACCAGACCACCCAGGACTAAGTGTGCCTCCAATTACCGTTTGCAACAATGTTGCAAACGGGTAATTGGCAATCAGTGTAATGTATTCTTTGTCCTCTGGGTGGCCGCCATTCGGGAAACAAACACGTGGCGGCGGCCATCTTAAACTACCGAACAGCGGTGTTTTGCCGTCGAGTGTCTGGAACTAAAATCGGACACTTGACTAGGCAAACACCGCTGAGCCCTCCATACTTCCAGAAATTCATATAAACACTACCGAATGACCAGCCGTTCGGTAGAAAGAACCCCACAAACAAGGGAATTCATTCAAACCCTCTCCAGGCTCTATAACACAGGCAATTCGTCTGTTTTCATTCCCTTGTCTGTGACCGACCGCAGGGCCAAAATGCATGGAACTGTTTTCGGATACTTTACCCATGCGGTCGGTCAAATCTTTGGAACCTCATATCTCCCGAACCATTCATCCGAATGACCTGATTCTTGGATATGTTGTCCCCCTGAATAAGGGCTATCAGGGGATACCTGTTTTGGAGGTGTAGCATGTGTATTTGGGGTACATCCAGGAATTGGGGAAAAGGGTGTACGGTATAATTATGTTAAGTGCTAATCTAAGGGGAGGAAATGTGTGGGAGGTACATCCATGTGATTGGTTAAATTCATCCTCCCCCTGGGAGTGTCCTGTATGTACTTGTTTGTAATAAAAGCCAGACTGGGTGTCCCAGTCTAGAGTTCTTGCTTAACCCTCAAAGCGATGTGTCGTCTCGGTCTTTGGGGGAATGGGATTGTATGCTGACTGCCAAGAGTGTAAGCCGATGTCTGCTTTTCTTGTTCAGCTGTTCCAGTGTTCGTGTGGTTCCAGTCGGGAGAATGGTGTTTGCAGTAGCTGCCTGTGCATCTGGAAAGGGGATTATCGCCTAAACTGGGTTTTATCCTCTTGTAAGTGAAACGGTCCGTTACTATTGGTGGCAGAGGTGGGATCATTCCTACAACCAGAGGGACAGCTACAGACAACACCATTTCTGGATTACAAATTGAGGGCAACGCTAGTATCCGTAAAGCGACCCTATCTACAAAGGAAATCAGGAAAATGGAAGGAGACAGAGTCGCAGCTGCTGCAGCACCTCCGAGGGAGGAGGAGGAATCCGAGTTTGCCAGGGAATATAGGAGCAGGATGGCTCTATTCTCACCAGCCCGAGCGGAGCAGATGGCAGACCGGGTCTACAACGATGTACAGGCGTACCTCATGCTGCGAACGACGCAGAGGAACCAACAAGCTGCGGGATTGTTCCCACAGCCAGAAGGACAGCTACAGAACAGCAATTCCTTGGAGTTACAAATTGAGGGCAACGTTAGCACTCGTGCAGCGCCCCTGGCAGCAGAGGTATCCAGCGACTTGGAGCAGACAAGTATGGAAGGCTCTGACGCTGAAGATGATTTTATGGCCAAGGTGAGGCAGCAAGTGGCCCAGTATGGGGGTTATATATCCATGGACACATTCCAGGGGATCTGGAACCAGGTCATGGCTGAGCAACCGAGGTCTCTCCACCGGGCCCAACGGGATGGTGGGCAGCAGGCCCAGGTCCCCAGCGGCAGAGTAAGTCCCAGGGAGATGAAGGTGCCGTCCTTCCTCCCCAGCGGCAGTGTGTATCCCAGGGAGATGAAGGTGTCGTCCTTCCTCCCCAGCGGCAGGCTGAGTTACATGGGGCAGAGGTTGTTGTTCCTGCCCCCCAGCAGAAAAGTGATATGCCAGGAAGGCAGTGTGAAGTAAAGGGAGAGGAGAACAGCGTCCTCCCTCCCCAGCGGCAGTGTGTGTCTCCGGGAGCTGATGGTGTCGTCCATCCTCCCCAGCGGCAGGCTGAGTTACAGGGGGCAGAGGTTGTTGTTCCTGCCCCCCAGCAGCAAAGTGATGTGCCAGGAAGGCAGTGTGAAGTGAAGGGAGAGGAGAGCAGCGTCCTCCCTCCCCAGCGGCAGTGTGTGTCTCTGGGAGCTGATGGTGTCGTCCATCCTCCCCAGCGGCAGGCTGAGTTACAGGGGGCAGAGGTTGTTGTTCCTGCCCCCCAGCAGCAAAGTGATGTGCCAGGAAGGCAGTGTGAAGTGAAGGGAGAGGAGAGCAGCGTCCTCCCTCCCCAGCGGCAGTGTGTCCTGCAGGGAGCAGAGACAGTCAGTCTCGCACCCCAACCGCAGGACAAGGGAATGAAAGGGGAAACAGCTGGTCTCCCTTTTCCCCAGCAGAGAGAGTGGCAGGGAGAGGAGCCTGCTAACCCCTCTCCCCAGCAGCAGTTCACCGTCCAGAGAGAGGAGCTTGTTATACCCTCTCTCCCACGGCAGCCTAACCCACCAAGGGGAGATGTTAAGCCCCACAACTGTGCAGATGGGACCGTAGTCTCTGCACTTACAGCACAAGGGATAGGGACGGTCGGTCCTGTTCCCCAGCCGCAGGGTGATGGATCCAAAGGGGAGACAGTCGGTCTCCCCCTCCGGCAGTCGAGCTGTGCACCTAAAGGGGAGACAGTCAGTCTCCAGCAACCAGGCGCCCACCAGACTACTCCCGTGGTAGTGCTGGCAACCGGACAGAGTACCGCTGGTCTCTGGCCCCTCAGCAACCCACCAAGGCAGCCTACCAGTCTCCCACCCAGCAGTGGTGAAACACCAGAACCTGGACGAAATTCTTCCTCACCCAGATGTAGTAACCGGTTAATTCTTCCTCACCCAGATGTAGTAACCGGCAGAAAGTCAGGTACCCTGTTAGTCTAATTGGCAAAGGGGAGAAATGTGGCGAAACCAGCTTCGCCACTGTGAACTGGAGAGGCCTGGCTGCTAGCCTCCTGCCCTGCGACTACGGCCCCTGGACATATTGTACTGGAAAAACTATATTTGGGCATGTAATAATGTATATTACTGCTACTGGGCCTTTAAGGGCCATCCGTGGATCTATGGGGACTTTTGGGATACTGTACCTTTAAGACTGTGGAGCGTAGTACAGTAATCCTGCCTTTAATATTTTAATGTCATGTATGTATTTTTGTATGCAGTTTAACCTGGGATATGTATGCAGCATTCATCTGATTGTTCGGTAGAATTACTCCATTCATTGTATTGAGGAAACTACCGAACAACCAGACCACCCAGGACTAAGTGTGCCTCCAATTACCGTTTGCAACAATGTTGCAAACGGGTAATTGGCAATCAGTGTAATGTATTCTTTGTCCTCTGGGTGGCCGCCATTCGGGAAACAAACACGTGGCGGCGGCCATCTTAAACTACCGAACAGCGGTGTTTTGCCGTCGAGTGTCTGGAACTAAAATCGGACACTTGACTAGGCAAACACCGCTGAGCCCTCCATACTTCCAGAAATTCGTATAAACACTACCGAATGACCAGCCGTTCGGTAGAAAGAACCCCACAAACAAGGGAATTCATTCAAACCCTCTCCAGGCTCTATAACACAGGCAATTCGTCTGTTTTCATTCCCTTGTTTGTGACCGACCGCAGGGCCAAAATGCATGGAACTGTTTTCGGATACTTTACCCATGCGGTCGGTCAAATCTTTGGAACCTCATATCTCCCGAACCATTCATCCGAATGACCTGATTCTTGGATATGTTGTCCCCCTGAATAAGGGCTATCAGGGGATACCTGTTTTGGAGGTGTAGCATGTGTATTTGGGGTACATCCAGGAATTGGGGAAAAGGGTGTACGGTATAATTATGTTAAGTGCTAATCTAAGGGGAGGAAATGTGTGGGAGGTACATCCATGTGATTGGTTAAATTCATCCTCCCCCTGGGAGTGTCCTGTATGTACTTGTTTGTAATAAAAGCCAGACTGGGTGTCCCAGTCTAGAGTTCTTGCTTAACCCTCAAAGCGATGTGTCGTCTCGGTCTTTGGGGGAATGGGATTGTATGCTGACTGCCAAGAGTGTAAGCCGATGTCTGCTTTTCTTGTTCAGCTGTTCCAGTGTTCGTGTGGTTCCAGTCGGGAGAATGGTGTTTGCAGTAGCTGCCTGTGCATCTGAAAGGGGATTATCGCCTAAACTGGGTTTTATCCTCTTGTAAGTGAAACGGTCCGTTACACCCCTGTTGGGCTTTCTTGGATAAGGTAGACATAATAATTCTTGGTCTCTTTCCTCTCCAAATATAAGATGTAAAACTACTTTGTAGCATGGTTAGCCAATGTGTAGATATCGAGGGAGCATCCCAAAAAGATAAGCCCATTTTGGATTTATATAGGCTTTAAGTGTGTTGATCCTTCCCCACCAGGAGATTTCATGAACTCTCCATTCTTTTAGTAGGGCGTTAGTTTCTTTTAACAATTTCAAAAAAATAATTTCCATAGTCCTTTTTATATCTGCAGATATAATCACCCCTAAATATGGAAACTCTTTTTCCGTCCATTTAAAGTCAAAATCTTTCTTTAATAATGTTAATTTATCTCTTTGTATATTAATAGACAAGGCTATTGTTTTATTCATATTCAAGCTGTAATTTGAGACATTACTGTAGTTATCAAATTCTTGCATTAAATGTGGAAGAGAAACATGGGGCTCTGTAATAGAAATTAAGATATCATCTGCGTCCAGACATATTTTCCATTCATCATTTTGTGTACCCATTCCTCTAATCCTATCATTTTGTCTAATGTTATTCGCCAACGGTTCTATTGATAATACATATGGTATGGGGAAAGGGGGTACCCCTGCCTTGTCCCATTATTAATACTGAACCAGTCTGAGCAGATATCACGGGTTACTATACGGGCCGAAGGGTTCGAATAAATAGCCCCCACTGCATCCATAAACCACCCCTCAAAACCAAAATGTGAGAGAGTTCTCCTCAAAAACCCCCACCCGACCCTGTGGAAGGCTTTTTCGGCATCCACCGACAGGGTCAGGAGGGGGGTTCCCTCAGCAGACCCCTTAGTCGCCATTTCGTTAAAGGTGTTCGTTAATAACGGGAGGAGTTGTTTTTTAAAAACCTTATAAAACAGGTTCGTATATCCATCCGGACCAGGGGCTTTTCTATTAACAAGCTTATCAATTGCTGATTCAAATTCATTCTGAGAAATAATTCCATTAAGTCTTTCCTTTTGTTCACACGTTATTTTTGACACATTAGATTTTTCTAAATATTTCTCGATCATACCTATATCAGGAGACTTATTCAGATTATATCAATTCTCATAAAAGGACCTGAATTTACTAGCAATTTCATCTGGTTTGTGGATAAAGTTTTTACCATCTCCTAATTTAGAGATCTTTTGATCGGACCTTTTTTTCTTTAATTTATTTGTTAACATTAAATCAACACGGTTATTCTTATAATAATATTTAATATTACGTTTATTTAGATTACGTTCTATCCTATTTTTAATCCGTGCATTTATCTTTTCTTGGCAGATTTTAATAGCTGATGCTCTCATCTCAGAAAAAAATTGCTTATTGGCTTTAGCAAGATTGTAAAATTCTATATAAAGATCGGACAGAATCTTATCTACATTCTTTTTTGATAGCTTGCTAGTTTTATCCAGTGTCCCCTAATAACTACTTTACAGGAACACCATAAACATTCCTTAGATAAATCCTCAGAAATGTTCTCCTTAATAAAAAAATCGATTAGCTTCTCTATATGTTTTACATTGGGTTTGTCCTTTAATAGATAATCTGCCAATCTCCAGATCATGGGGGATCTTCTAGTTCCCATCAGATCTGCAATTACCATATCATGATCTGACCAAGTATTTTCGACAATAGAAATTGTAGATATCGTCTTTACTAAATTTAAGTTACCCATGATCATATCTATCCTAGCTGCTGAGTTATGAGGGATTGATCTATGGGTCACATTCTTTTCATTAGGATAGAATAGTCTCCAGCAATCAAACAAATCCGCTTTCTTTATCACTCTATTTAATGATGCTGCCGGTCTTTTCAGGGATTTGTCTATTTTTTGATTTTTAGCCAGTTGTTTGTCCATTAAAGTATCAAGAATACAGTTAAAGTCACCCGCAATCATAACTGTGCCTTTTTTTACTTGCTCCACCATATCCAACATTTTGACCAAAGTTTTAATTGGATCTTTATTGTGTAGGTACACATTAACCAAAGTGTAATCCATCCCATTCATTTGACCAACCAGGATGATAAATCTCCCATCTGGGTCTAAATAGTTAAAACAACAATCAAAGGTAACTTCTCTAGAGAAAATTATTGAGACACCACATTTTTTTTTCCTAGAACAGAGGCACAGTAAATCAAAGGATACTTTTTATAAAACCAAAATTTCTTAGAGTCCGCCATCCAATGGGTTTCCTGAATAAACCCTACTTGTATATGTTGTTTAACAAGGGTATTATATAAATAGCCTTGTTTAACAGGGGAATTAAGACCTTGGGCATTAATAGTTAAAACTCTAACCATATCTCTACCTAGTCTTCTTCTTCGAGCTCCCTGACCATATGTACAGTATATCTGACCAGTTACACGTATTACAGGACTGACAAAACAACATAAAAACATTCATATTTACATAAAGATCTGGAATGCAAAAAAGTACTCCACGTACTGGGAATCCCATAGAGTCCCACAGGTAGGGGTATGTAGATTCGGAGAGTCTTACTGGTAGAGAGAAAGAAAGGAGAGAGATGAGAGAGAGAGGGAGAGAAGGAAAAAAAATAAAAAATTATCATAATAATAGAGGCAGACCTCTATATCATTAATTTTTAAAAACCTTATAACACTCCCCATCAATTACTGTTATACTTGTTAATTTTCCCAATATCCTATTTAGCGCTTTGTGGATAGATTTCTCAAAATATCCGCTATATGAGTACAGGATTAATTATATCATATTTACTAAAGATACTGAGTGTGCAATTAACCCCTTAAGTCCGGCGGACGTATATTTACGTCCTTTTAAAAGCGGCTCTAAACGCCACAGGACGTAAATATACGCCCGCCGTTTTTTTTTAACCTACCCGGTCGCCGGTGGTCCCACGCCGGCGATCGCGGTTGGGGGGACTCCCAGGGAGCCCCCCCGAGGCAGATCTGCCTCCTCCGGTCCCTCCCGGTCATGTGAGAGTGAGGTCCTTGCGAGGACCTCACAATCACATGGCCGGTATAGCTGGCTCAGGCATTGCCAGCAGGGGGACCAACTGTAATGACAGTTGGTCCCCCTGCTGGCTGAAAATTAAATAAAATAATGTTAAATAAGTGTAAAAAAAAATTTATACTTAGATCATATATATATATTATATATATATGATCTAAGTATATATATACACATATACATACACACACATACACCGTCTAGGTGTATTTTAATATTAATATATATATAATTATATATATATATTAATATCAAATTACACGTAGACTGATACTGATTAAATATATATATAATTATTGTTATATATATATTTATAAATAATATAAAATAAATAAATATGTAAATACGTAAAAAAATAAAATAAAAAAAATAATTAAAAATAAAATATAAAAAAATATATAGATGTGTTTTATTTCGTTCTAACTGTATTGTGATATTAATATATATATATTTATATCAAAATACACGTAGAACGAAATATTATATACGTATATATCACTATATATATATACCTATATATAAATAAAAATATTAAAATATATATATATATATATATATATACGTATATATACACACATATATATATATACATATATTAATTCTACACATATATTTATGTAATAATTTTACATAATTAGGTATCCTAATTAATTACAATTAGCGGGACCTGCCTGACCACCCATGCCGAAAGTATAGGGAATTTAATTTGCTAGCACTATATTTAACCCTATAACTTTCCAAGACACCATAAAACCTGTACATGGGGGTACTGTTTTACTCGGGAGACTTCGCTGAACACAAATATTAGTGTTTCAAAACAGTAAAATGTATTACAACCATGATATCGCCAGTAAAAGTGACGTTTTTTGCATTTTTCACGCACAAACAGCACTTACAGGGACGATATTATTACTGCAATACTTTTTACTGTTTTGAAACACAAATATTTGTGTTCAGCGAAGTCTCCTGAGTACAACAGTACCCCTCATGTACAGGTTTTATGGTGTTTTCAAAAATTACAGCATCAAATATAAGGCTTGTGTTTAATTTTTTTCACATTAAAATTCGCCAGATTGCTTACGTTGCCTTTATGACCCTATGGTAGCCCAAGAATGAAAATTACCCCTATGATGGCATACCATTTGCAATAGTAGACAACCAAAGGTATTGCAAATGGGGTATGTCCAGTCTTTTTTAGTAGCCACTTAGTCACAAACACTGGCCAAAATTGGCGTTTTTTGCATTTTTCACACACAAACAAATACGAACGCTAACTTTGGCCAGTGTTTGTGACCAAATGGCTACTAAAAAAGACTGGACATCGCTTATTTGCAATACCTTGGGTCGTCTACTATTGCAAATGGCATGCCATTATGGGTGTAAATTTATTTCCTGGGCTACTATACAGTCTCAAAGGCAACGTAACCAATCTGGCGAATTTCAATTTCAAATGTAACATGCTATATTTGACCCTGTAACTTCCCAAAACACCATCAAACCTGTACATAGGGGGTACTGTTTTACACGTGAGACTTTGCTGAATACAAATATGTGTATTTTATTGCAGTAAAAGCAAACAGTATTATGACATTGGCAGTTAAAATGTCATGTAGAACGAAAAAAATCAAAAAAATCTTATTTTCTCCCATTTTTTTCATATTAAATTATGTTTCATAGCTAAATATTTGATATTAAATGAAAGCCCTGTTTCCCCTGAATAAAATGATATATAATAAGGGGGGGTGCATTTAATATGAAAGAGGTGAATTACGGTTTGACAGACATATAGCGCAAATGCCAGGTTTTGTTTACATTTTGTTTCGTTCACAACTTGTACATTTGGCTGCGGTGTTAAGGGGTTAATTATCGTGTCAGAGTGAATACTAATGTAAAGTGATTTAACTAGAAATCCTAAGTCCTAGGTCAACATCCTAGATCAATACATCAATTTCTATATAAAGTAAAATGTGAAAATAAAACTAAACTAACAAAACTAAAAATATTATGTAATATCTCAGGCCATCAAAACCCCTGTCTAAATCGTTAGCTATTGAAATTCTAAAAAAAAAAATAATAATAATAATAATAATTATAATCAAAAAATCATAATAATAAAGGCAAACCCATATATCATTAACTTTTAAAAAGCATTATATCACTCCCAATCAATCAGTGTTTTACTTATTAATTTTCCCAATATCCTATTAAGAGCTTTGTGTATAGACTCTCATTATATCCTCTATATGAGTGTGAGGTTAATTATGTCATACTTGTTAAAAAATACTAAGTGTGCACTTAATCAATGTGTCCAGGTTACTACTTATTAGAAAGTGGTTAGACTGAGAGTCCTAAGTCCTAATTCCAAAATCCTAAGTCAATACGTCAATTTAGGTGCCAAATAAAGTGATAAAGCTAAACTAATAAAACTAAGAGTGTTGTGTAATATCTCGAGTTAGTGGCATAACCCCTCGTTAATTAAAGTGATAGCAGAATGGCTACATGTCATTATCTGTCAGCCAGGCATGGGCAGTCTCCGCTGTCTTAAAAGACTTCCATATATCTTTATAGCAAATTAATAAAGCTGATTGCGAGTTCCATTTGAACTTTAAATTATATTTCTTCAGGCTTGGGAAAATCGTAGAAAAAATATTTCTTCTTTGCCTCGTTGTGTAAGAGACGTCTGTAAGAACTCTTATATCTTTATATTTTTCATCATTCATCCTTGTCTTTCTAGCTGCTTGTAGAATCTGTATCTTAAGTTCAAACGTAGTAAACGCCACGATTACATCTCGTGGGTATACTTGATTCTGTTTTCTATAGGAAAGACGGTGATAGCGTAGCATCTTGGGGTCTTGCTGTGTAATAGGAATCCCCAAGGAGTTAATGTATCTTATTAAAAAGTCATGTAATTGAACATCTGATATTTCCTCTGGTATATTCCTAAATCTCAAATTCATTCTTCTTGATCTATCTTCAAGATCACATACTTTATCTTCCAAATCTTTCAATTTCGCTGTCATCTTAGTTTGGATCTCCTTTGTCTCTTGAAGTTGAAATTCTAAGGCCTCTTCCTTTTCTTCTATTTTCTGGATACGATCATTTATCATAGCTAGATCCGTTTTTAGATCTGAAAATTTATCACTCAACTCCATTTTGATATCCGTAGAGATATCTTCCAAGCATTTCTTTAGGAAAATAGGAGTAACTTCCTCTTTATCTGAGGTCTTGATGGGAGAGGGTAAAACCCCTATATGTAACGGTTCCAGAGAGGATTGTTCCAAACCTTCCTGGTTATCTTGTGGAACGAAAAAAGCAGAAAGTCTCTTTTCATGTTTCTGACCTTTTTTTATCTCACCTTGTTGAGGCTTTATCTGGTATTTTTTTAGATGACATTTCTCAATGAGAGGTAGATATATGTTCCAATAGTATTAAAATTTTCAGAGTAACTATAATAGGATGAATTAGTTTAGAACTTAGGGAAATATCAAGGTCTCTTCAGTGGGTCTCTTCAGTGGGTCTCTTCAGTGGGGGCATGTATTTCAAGGCATATCTAGAAGTTTAACATCCACTAGTATATAAAGTTTTCAAAGTTACTGAATTGAATTAAATTAATTTAAAGCATAAGGAAGTATCTAGGTCTCATCAGTGAGAACATGTATTTCACCGCACATATGGAGGTTTAGCATATGATCCACTAATTGTGGTCACCTCTATATTTGTATTCAGAAGTAACTGTATAAAATATTCAGAAATAATTGCATCTGGTACATATCTAAGGGATATTCCTCTCTCCTCTCCCCTTCCTCTCTCCTCCTTTTCCTCCAATAATTGAAATGTCAATAATGTATTGATAAGGGGAAAGGTGACAACTCCTTTTTTTCTTTAACTTCCCCGCTCTTTGTTCTCTTTCCCACTATCTGCCCCTTGAGGATGTTACACCAGGAGATTTATACACCCTGTTAGTCTTCAGGGGCTTTAAAAATTATCAGTTATTATCCCTGGTATCAGAGTATCCAGGTATCACCCCTGCAGAGGGGGGAATAATCCAGTACAATCCGTTAGATATCCGGTAAAATAATCTCTTTTTATGCTCACTTTCTGCGCATCTCAGCATCTCATCACATCCTCCTGATCTCTTATATCTAACAAATTTTACTGCATCCTGTTCAAGTGATTCCAGGGAGGGGTGGTGTCACCCCACAAATTGACACTAGGCCTATATACTTAGAGCCAGTTACCAAAGGCTCTAAACAAGGTGAGCACTTCTGTATTTTATATATATTGATATAATCAGTATTTAAAATACTACACTTAGATTGGATCATCTGTGTCTTTTCCTGTTTAATGTGGAGAGAAGCGTACCCATACATATCGTGAGAGAAGGGTCGTGTGATCTACCCTAAAAGACACAGACGCCAGGAAGTTTAGAGCCTTAAATCTGTAAAAGGCTCTAAAAAATGTGAGTTGATTTATACTTATTAACTCACAAAATAAATTAATTCATCTGGTCTTTTTTGATATACTGCACAATCATTTGTATATTTTCCCCTTCTTTCTATGTAACAAATACAAGTGTGACTTAGAGGGTAAGTGCATTTAAAGCACTACATATATTCACTCACTTATTCTTTAAAATTACACCCAGCGCTACACTCCGCCAATTGCTGCTTCTTAGTAGCCTAGAGTACTATAAGCACTGAACACCATAAGCACCATAGCCCCTTAGCTGCGGCAGCTTGGCTGGGGTCTCGCTGTCCGCCACCCACCCTGGACCCAAGCCTAGGATCCAGCTTCTAGTGGGTGGACCTCTCCTACTCCAGAGAGTCTAGCAGGTATAGCTCTTACAAGAGCTAGTGATTATAACCAGTATAGCAATCCGAAGCAGGTATAGCAGAGACGAGGCTCTGTGTTGAGGGTGAAGTGAACTGATGGGACAACAGCTGGCCTTTTATGACAGTCCCCATGCAAGGGGAACTCCCCCGTGGACCTGAGAGTAAACCACAGTAGAATAAAATACACAATCACACTGGCTCTCAGATCCAGAACACTCCCATACAAACTAGGTTAATCTCTCCTCTGTACCTGGGAGATAATTGAGTTAAGTACAGTATTAACTCAATTATCTCCAGACACAAAAACACCTTTTTACAAAAACCCCAAAACACATGAAACCCCCACAAAAGTTAAATCCCCTGATATCCCCGATCTGGGTGACCAACATATCCAAAAATCCTCCAGATCGGTTCAGGAATTTCCTGGAAGTCAAAGTTTGACCAACTGCACGCATGGTCCCATGCCCAAAACAGTTTGCGGCTAAGTGCCGCTGGGGGACCGACCGGGAGCCGTGAAGTCTTCATGCAGAAAATAGTTCAAGGGCATTGTCGGCTAAGTCCCCATGAAGTCTTTTCGTGGTTTTGGTCCATGCAAACGCCCGCCAGGGAGCTAGCGTTCGGTTCTATGCACACGAATGGAAAGTGCCGAACAAGGGGGAATAAAATATGAGTTCTTTACAGTCACTGACCTGGCCCATAGTCTTTTGACAGGAGGCTGGCTAGCAGGCCCCTCCAAAAGCCCATGACGAGGTTCTGTTCGCCACAATACTGGTACTGCAATCATCCCTTCTTCCCCACTAACAAAGTGTAATAGTTATATTGAGCCTCTGGAGAAAGAAGGGAATAGTGACTTATATCTTAGCCCAGCTGTTTGAACAAATTAAAATGAAAACACCGGGATATCATGCAGAGACTGGGGGAAAAAAATGCTGATTAGGCCGGTGTAATATGTTCAGGCTGTGTGAAATGTATCACACTGGACACAATTATAAACAAACAGTGTAATACATATTTATCATACTAGTATTAGAGGCCCAGGTTACTTAATATATATATCACTTAGAAGAAGCATAAACAGATCCACACGTGTTGATCGTGCCAATAGGATATCTCCAGGCTATGTGAAATTTATTACAGTTTAAACACATTGATCATGCCCATGTGATATCTTCAGGCTGTAAAACATAACAGGCTGAAACATAAACAATGTCATACACACTGAGCCCGTGTGACATCTTCAGGCTAGGTAAAATAAATTAGTTTAAATAAAATAAAATAAAGTGAAGGCATTAAACTAACGCTATATTTCTTATTTCTCTGAGTCAGAGCCTAATGTGATTCTCACATCCTGCTTGATACATTTTGAAAATGTTACAGTTTGATTTGATTCTACTATTGCCATGACCTACAGTATTTCATGAACTTTTAACTTGAGCAATGGATAGTTTTCATTGCAACTGGCCAATAGGATGTGTAACGGAGCTCCCTGTACCCCTGGCTGGGTACCTCCGCCAAGGACCACTTCCTAGCTGGAATAGGGGACAAACCGCAGCACTTCTGCCCACAGTCGCCGTGGCTTGACTGGGCTCCTGGAACCGCTCCCTCCTGGAGCCAAATGGGGAACTAACTCTAGCAACCTCCAGGCACTGGACGACACTCAGTCCTGGGAGCCCTGGTCCTTACAAGGAGTATCTTCTCTGAACTCTCTCTAAAGTATCAATATCATTCTGAAGATACAGTCTCCAGTACTGCGTACAATACTCAAGTACAAGTGAGGTTTCACCAGTGTTCTGTACAATGGCATGAGCACTTCCCTCTTTCTACTGCTAATACCTTTCCCTATACAACCAAGCATTCTGCTAGCATTTCCTGCTGCTCTATTACATTGTCTGCCTACCTTTTAGTCATCAGAAATAATTACCCCCACAACTCTGACCATTTTTCTAGTTTACTTAAATCATTTGCCCTTTGGCTTATCCCTCCTTGAACATCAACCCTGTTACATATCTTAGTATCATCAGCAAAAATACATACCTTACCATCAATACCTTCTGCAATATCACTAATAAAATGATTAAAGAGAATGGGTCTAAGTTCAGATCCCTGAGGTACCCCACTGGTGACAAGTCATTGGCTTCTTGATGGCCGTACACCCTTAACAACCACTGTTGCTGCAGTGTCGGGGGCTGGATACACATTTTATTTTCTTGTGCTTCTCTTTTCTTTTTCTAGTACATAAATTTGCTTTGATGTTCACTGAGAACATGTGCAATCTTATGCCTTTTAAATTCACAACCCTGCGTCAGTATCACCGTTATTCTCTTCTATGCTAAGTTTTCTAGGGCAGGCTTATTTCATATTTATTTTCTTTTATTATTTTAAAATTAAGCTGAACTATCTCAGAGTCTATTCACATGTGTCACCAATGTTGTACTCATGGTTTTATATATGCTAAGTAGGTACACATCTGTTATAACTCATTTTTGCTTGCATTGTATTCCTAATCTGCCTCAATAAAAACTAAGATTGACAAAAAATAAATAAAAAAATACCTTTCACTAGTACAGGTCCCTGCAGCTAATGAAGATCAATCCCATTTCTGCCTAGAACTTACTTGTTACTATCCAATTAACAACTTCACTAGAATTGTTTGTTTATTATGTTTTACTTTAATTCACTTTGCAAAATAGTTTTTCGTCCATAAAGCCTTAATTGCAGCATTGAGTCTCCAGTCTGTTGAGGAATAAATGTATCTGCAATGAGTCACTATCCACCAATTTAACACCTGTAAGTGTTCTGAAAATGACAGATACCCTCTTGTTCAAAACTACAGGTGGTTTCAATGGGTGATACCATTCCTACAGGCAAAGAGATAAAGAAGTGAATGTGCAAAAGTTAAAAGGCACAATGGATATATATTTTAAAAGTTAAATCGCATGAGAGTTGGGCAGCAGGAGCTTTGACACTGTGTGTCTAACTCACACAGCACCTGTTCAAGGTATCTGGAGTTAACATGTTATGATTTATGTATTTCTTTCTCTGTGCCCACCCACAAGCTGGCAGGGAGTTTAAAAGATCTTCCTGCACAGCCCTTTGCCTATTCACTTCTCACAGCGTTGTGTTTGGCACCAATATCAGGCAAGTGTGCTCTCTTCTTGACACAGCCAGCACTCTGAACCATTGACTGAGCGAACCATAAGAGCTCTCTTAAAGTGATCTTTATCTGATGGAGTTCCACTTAGGCATTCAACTCACCATGCACTGGTACACAAGGGATCCTGCACACACTCCACTGGAGGAACAGACACAGTAAGCATGAAGGGATGACACACACACACACACACACACAACACTCAGTTCATCAAGTTACATAAATTATATATTTTGGCCTTATGAATATGACAGTGTGATATAAAAGCATCACACCCTGCCTTGAGGCATCCATGCGTCTTCATTAGCTCTGACATATTAGACCCCCCAATACTCAATCTCTAATCTAGACTATTTCTAGCAATGAAAGCAACTTTACAATGAAGAACTTGCGGAATCCCAGTGTGAAATCATTAAGCAGCTGCCATGCCACTGGCTATTACATCACAACCTCCTCTGGCTATTAAATCACAACCCTAATCACAACACACCAGCTCACCAACAACAGTAACATAAACAGAATTTGTAACATTGTTTTGTGCATTGTTGCCATCTGCAATGTGACTTACAATATATACCGGCCACCTTGTGTTTATAGTGTGCACAGATGTGCATTTTCAAGTATTGTTGAAGGAGCTACATTCATTGGTTTAGGAACTGGGGCAGGTTGGAGCGAACAAATCTTCTCCCCACCCCACAGAAAAGTTTATGTAGCTTTTAAGACTATAAGTTTTAGTAAATATATATGTTATCTTTTTTTGTTAAGATGTTTAATTTGTCCTGCAAAGCATGGTCATTAACATACTTAGAGCATAATGACATGTCCTTAAGATTGGTGTGATTAGGGAATGTGCTTTCACTAGGGAGTCCCAGACACATGCCCTGAAGTTATACTTGCCCGCGGTCGCCGTCGATCACGGCGACCGGGCCCCCAGGAGTGACGAGCCAGGCTGCAGCTGCGACCACGCTAATTCTTCTGTTGCTCTTTTGAAATGGTTATTAAAGAAGCTGGCATCATAATTATTATATCAATGAGCTTCCAAGGCCCTTGAAAAACCTTATTTGAACTGTAAAGGTGCAAAAAGAAATTCAATGAAATTGCACCTTTCCTGTAGTTTGGTGTGATTCAAAGTCAATGTGTGGTTATAATCTATGATATTAAAGCCATATATAAAGCTCTCTTTAGGCTTCTCTAGAAGGACTGTAATTTTTTGTCTGTTGATTTTTTTTATTGTTATTAAAATGGAATTTGGCTTTATCATGCAATAATTTTCTTTACCATAGGGCTAGTTGGATTGTTTAATTGTGTTATTGGTGAGGTTTTATTTTTGCAAATGACTTTCTTTAGGCCATCAGTTGATGACTACATGTTAGGTAAATATATATGCCATGTCTATTTTATTTATTGTCTTTACAATGCAAGTTTGGAGTCCAGACCAGATTCCTTTTGGGTTGAGCACCCCGCCCCACCCCCCAACACAGGAAAATATAAATTTGAGGAGATTTTGGATAGTAATGCCACAAATTATAATTTTCATTTGGTAAAGAGCAGAAGCATAATTAGAAACCATTGGTCCAAGGTGCAAATATTGCCCTGCCCCCATGCTCCACGCGTCTCATTCTCCCTCCATAGCCCCTCCATGTGTCTCATTTCATCACTTTCAGCTCCTCCATGTGTCTCATTCCATCGCTTTCAGCTCCTCCATGTGTCTCATTATCCCCCAGTCCCTTCATGTGTCTCTTTTCCTCTCAAAACCCCTTTGTGTTTCTCACTTGCTCCCCCAAAGTTTGTATGTGTGTGTGGCAGTAGGCTGGTCTGTCTCATTCCCCCGCAAACCCATCCATGTGTCTCATTTCCCCAACCAAAGCTCCTCCATGTGTCTCCTTCCCTCCACCCAGCAACTCCATGTGTTCCATTCAATCCCCAAAGGTGTCCCATTCCCTCCCCCAGCCCCTCATTCCCTTCTCCCTGCCCAGCCCCTCCATGTGTCCCATTCTCTCGCCCTAGCCCCTCCATGTGTCTCATTACCTCCTCCCCTCTAGCCCCTCCATGTGTCTCTTACGCCTCCACTCCTGTACCTGCTCATGGCCATGGTACCCATCTGATAGGAAGTGCTCCCTCAGTGAGCACTTCCTGTCAGACTGCTTGGCCACTCTACATACAGCACAGCACTCACCTCCTGCCAGTAACCCAACAACTGCGGGTATGCTGGCGGCCCACAGCCACAGGGGTCGCAGCTGTGGCCTGGCACTCTGGAGTTACAAGCCCAATAGCAGAGGTGATCCCTGCGAAAGTGGTAGGTTCGCCACTGGTAAAGAGCAGATATATGATATGCATTGTGCGTATATACATCAAATTCACCATCACTTATATTGTTAGTTTTGACACTGCATTTTTTCAATAGATTTTTTTATCACATTCATTTTGCATTACATATAAACACAATGCTCTTTCATCAATGCTCTTTAGCACTATTTAATTTGTCTACCACATTGGGATTAGTGTAAGACTGCCAGGAATCTTACCTGAGGTGGGAGTCCGAAGTACAGAGATGTATGCTCACCCTTGCAGATAAACACAGTCCAAGGTGACCACGTAAGAAGCCACCTGGACTGTGAATCTGTGCACGGGGGCTGTGCAGGAAAGGTGCTCCAATACGCAGTACAGGCAAGGACACAAGCAGAAGGATGGTCGAGGTGAAGCCGAAGTCAGAGGATGTCAGAAGTCAGGATAAACGAGGAGTGGATCCAAGGTTAGAAGCCAGGATCAATCTGGAGAACAAGCTCAGGAGAACTGAAAGCCGGAACTAAACACGTAAACCAGAATCAAAGAACTGACAATGTTCTCACAGAGAGGCAGTGTTTTATACCCAGCTGATGAGCGATCTGCCTTAGGTGAAGCACAGGCAATATCCACAGATAAAGTCCAGCCCCCTAGTGCTGCAGACATAGCTAGTTGTAACAAGGCTAGAACTAGTCAAAATTATAGAATCTGCTGTGGCTCAGGTCCAGGACACTGAAGGATCCAGGATCAAATCCCTTGTTTGGCATTTGTGGAATGGCCACCCCTGGCCATCTGGATGGCACGTGGTTTACCCTGACAAAGACCGACTGATATTGGGGTACTGTGAAGTAGTGATGGGTTTAACACAATATGGCCATATGATGGAATTGAATCACCGTATTGGTTTGCTGAAAAAGGTGATTTTAAGTAGATTTATAAAATGTGTGCACTGTTCCTTAATCTGTATTATTTATTTTATTATATGTCATTGTGAATTTCCTTATTTTTGGATCAATCTCTGGAGATTGTGGGAAATTGTCAATCTTCCAAGACTACTTATTACCTGTGACCTGCATATTTGGTTCTTTATTAGCTTATTTGGCTGTACCATTGACTTCTTGGAGTCATAACCACTTTTTCTGACCAATGAATGCAGCAATCATTGTCCTAGAACTTTGCTGGTCAACATACAGAACTTGGCTTGAGGGGCGTGGCCTGACCGCCGACAGTGATGGCTGCTTAGGCAGAGAGCTCTGCGCCCTGCCAGACCCGAAACGCCGCGCAAAAAGCAACTCACCCCTGCCAACGATTTTAAAACCCGCTCACCGCATGAGGGATACGCCAGAGGATGGCATCTAACAAAAAAAACGTCAAGAAGCCGAAGGAAGGGACCCTTTCCGTCGCCGAACTCCTCACGACGCCCAGGCCGCATGCAGCAAAAGATGGCGGCGGCCAAGTGAGCACGGGCACCCCGGACTCCCCACATACAGGAGAACACAGGCACAGACCTCTGCAGACTACCAATGCAGAAATCCTGCACTCTATAGCAGAGGTAAGACACTACCTGGCAGGGGAGATAGAGAGGTCAGCAAGGGAGGTTAAAGAGGAGATTCAGTCAGTGGGCCAGCGCACAGAGGCCATGGAATGGAGGATGGATCACGTGGTGGCAGCCCACAATGAAGCAGCCTCCACCACCAACCAGCTAATTACTAGGGTGGCTGAACTAGAGGCAGAACTAGAAGATGCCTCTAATAGGTCCCACAGGAATAATTTGAGAATAAAAGGCATACCTGAAAGAATAAAAGATGCAGATTTACAGAATGTGCTGCTGAGACTGTTTAAAGACCAACTGCCTGCCATACCGGAACACCTATGGACCATAGATAGGGCGCATAGAGCGTTGAGAGCTAGAGGCCCACCTGACGGCCCCCCAAGGGATGTGATAATGCGGTGGCACTTTTTCTCCACCAAAGAAGCGATTATAAAAAGCGCACGCCGCCACACTTACTCACTGGAAGGCTCTACACTCCACCTTTACCAGGACATAGCACCTGCCACATTAGCCAGGAGAAGGGAATGGAAGCCAAGGGCCTCAACTTCGCATGGGGACATCCCTTTAAAATGCTGGTGTTCAACGGTCCGCGACCGGCTGTACTCCTACCCACAGCGGACCCTAAGGCCTTCCTCCGCGGATTAGGCATAGAAGTCCCAGAGGATTTCTGACTCCCCCAACGAGGTACCCAAGCGCTAGGTCACTTGCCCAGGGATGAGGCAGGTTTGGACGGCGGTGCCCCATAGGGGACTCCAAGGGACCTTCCTTCCAATAAGCCCTACTAATTAATAGCCAGACTCAACCAAAGGTAATCCCCTCCTGCAAAAACCTACATATTGAGATTCAGACCCAAGTCACAGAAGATAGGACAAATGTAGACGACTACATCGAAAACAGACTGATACACCGTGCAATCATCAAGCTGTAGAACGAATATTCTCAAACAAACCAAACACAAGAGAAACCAGTCAGCGATATACCAAATGCAACAGTCAAGAAACCGAGGCATAACATGAGACGTGGAAATGACGACCATACACCACAATACAGCACCCAGGGGCTGGGGGAGGGACAGTACGAAAAACTGCCTGAACGTAACAGACCCGAGAATCTGCCTGAAGCGCAAGGGATTGGAATCAAGCAGACAATACGCAACGTATATTAAAGAAAACTAATATACAACAAAGAAAACTACAAAACAGAGAAAAAGATACCACACTAACACACGGCCAAGGATTTAAACTGCTGAGCTGGAGAAGTGGACGTATGAAGACGAGAACACACTCATACAGAGAAGCTACTTTTGCCTGGACTGTCCAAGAACTCACCGCGCTGCACAGCTCTATGACTTTAATATTGAACATTTACAACTGGGACAGTGCCGGAGTTCACCTCTGAATGGGACTTTGGTTCATCCCCAGGCATATGGACACCACACCGGGTTACTGAGAATGTTGCATTTACGACCAGACACGCAAGTGAATAGTCCCATTCCCCCCACCCCTCTTTCTTATTTTCTGTTTTTATTTGCATTCTCTGTACTTAGGGGGGATCTTAGGGGCTAACTGGAAATAACTGAGTTTGGGGGATGTGTCACAGGCTGACCGCTGCACCAAGGGTATAGGGTAAAGCTGGGTACCCCGTATTCAACTTAATTCCCCTAGACCCGCTCCTGGGACCCCTCTCACAGGGGTGACAGAAGCTTTTATTTCCTCTGGCCATTCCTGCCATCCCCCGCCCCACCCCCACCACCATCTTACTGGACGTGGAACGGACAGGTACGATCTCCGGCAGCACCGACACAGACGGGGCGACACCCTCTCCCCCACGCCACTCCCTACACTGCCGACGCTAAACAACACCTGAGAACGGGGGCTTGGAACACTAGAGGTGGGGGATAGGTTTACTAGTTCTGAACGTATTCAATGTGGTCTATGTCTCATGTTTCATGTTTCATTCATCTCATGTGTAAATTGCCTGTCTACTCATTGTAAAGTAAGCTTGGTTCACAAACATATTGTAATTCTGTGTATACACAAATGACTTGGTGTGAGATGACGCACAATCCTTACCGAACCTAGCAGGGAACTGGTGTTCATATCCTACGATATTTTGTTGTTCGGGTCTTCGGCAGGGTGCTCGGCGAATGATTATCCCCTCCGTGCTACTTGAGGTACTCGCGGAGCGGATAACCACCCCCCGATACACCCAGCACGAATAAGACCGGAGTGACTTCCCCACATTGTACCTCCCCACCCCCCCCCCCCCATTCTCCCTCTCCCCTTCCCCCCCCCTATCCTCACCTCATATACTAAGGCTGAGACTACTAAGCGGGCTCCCCGGATCCTCGGCTACGCTCCCACAGGCAGCCTCAGACTTCCCAGCTCACAGGCCAAACAAAACCTCCCTAGCGAGGACTCCCTCCCCCCTCCCATACATGTCACTAAACAGTGTCCAATTTTTGCCTCTCCTTACTAGCTCACAAGCACCGCACCTCGGAGGGGCGCACGGCGGACAGTCCTGACTCCAACGCACACGTGACAAGCAGGACCTTAGACGAAGCATGGCCACACTTAAAATAACCTACCTTAACGTCAACGGCCTTAACACGCCGACCAAACGACGACTATTAATGAGGGAACTAAAAAGACAAAAGACAGACATAGCCTTCGTGCAAGAGACACATATGTTGCGCTCAGCCCGGATTCAACTAACCGATCACCTATACACCAGGGCATACTCTTCCAGAGCTCTGGTGAAAAAAAACGGAGTAGAAATACTCATACATACAAACTGCCCTTTCCTCATTCACACGACACAATCCGACACCATGGGCAGGTACGTCATGCTTACAGGGACCATACACGTCACCACCTACCTCTTGATTAACATATACGCACCCAACCAACCAGACCCAGCCGTCTGGGACACCTTACACGGTATCGTACACAAACTACCGCATGGCATAATATTATTGGGGGGCAACCTGAACGCCACTCCCAGCCCACCAGTCGACCGAAGCACACCGGTGGGAGGCCAGAGGGCCCCGAGGGTGGGGGGACAGGACAAACTATTATCCCAGTTCATGCAAAACACACAACTTCTTGACCCCTGGAGACTGCGGCACCCAGGAAAGAGAGACTACACTTTCTTCTCGGCGGCACACTCCACTTACTCCCGCATAGATTTGTTTTTGGTCAATCAGAACGGGATCCCCTGGATCCACTCTGCGAGGATCAACCTCATTACGTGGTCAGACCACGCAGATATAGAGCTTATATTACGAATCCCGGGCCCTAAGCCACCTTGGAAATGGAGGTTGAACAGCACACTCCTTAAAGACCCGGAGGTGGTGCGGCTTATTCAGGAAGAACTTATGACCTACTTTAACGACAACGACACGCCGGACCTAACACAAACCACAATATGGGCCGCTCATAATGCGGTCATCCGGGGCTCCCTCATTAAATTGGCAACTCGGCTGAAAAAACAGAAGGCGGAAACCCTCTTTGAGCTCCAAAAGGCGCTGAGGAGGGCCGAAGCCAAGCACAAACAAACCCCCACGACACAAGGACTCCAGGACCTTCGGGCACTGCGACATAAAATAAGGGCCTTAGCGGTAGAGGATCTTGGGAGGGATCTAGTCCGTAAAAAACGTCCTTATTATGAACGCTCTAATAAAATGGACACCCTCCTGGCCAGGGCACTCAACCCCAAACAACACTTCAAAACCATAACGGCGATCCGAGACAAGGCAGGGCAGATAACACATAACCCCGCAGAAATCAACCAGGTATTCACGGAGCTCCTAGCCAACATTTATAATCACTCCCCGGAACTAAACAAAAACAATGCATCATATGCACTCACGGTTACAAACTACGTAAACAAAACGAAAATGCCACGTCTCACGCCGGAAAACATACTAACATTGAGTGCTCCGATTGAGGAGGATGAGGTGGACAAGGCCATCACAGCACTTAAAGGCAATAAGGCCCCGGGACCGGACGGATACGACGGCTCCTATTATAAAATCCTTAGAGAAACCTTGATCCCACAGCTAGTTAAGGTGTACACGGAATGGATGGACGGAGGACATCCTAACCCGGAAACACTAACGGCAGACATCACCCTCATCCCAAAACCTGGTAAAGATCGGCCGGGAACTACAGACCCATCTCGTTTATAAATTTTGATGTCAAGTTATTCGCTAAAATCTTAGCGACGCGCCTAAACCCCCTGCTGGGCAGGCTGGTCCACCCGGATCAGGTCGGCTTATACGACTATACGAGAACACTAGGAAAGGGGCGGATGTCATCTGGTGGGCGGTGAGGACCCGGACGCCTTCTCTGATCCTTTCCCTGGACGCGGAGAAGGCGTTCGATAGGGTCCTGTGGCACTATCTCTTCTCACTCCTGGAACACCTAAGAATGCCGGAAAAGTTCATACAGGGCATAAAAGCCCTATATACTGCACCGAGGGCACAGACAGCCGTCCCTGGAGCAGCCTCGACCCCATTCACGCCCACCAATGGCACCAGACAGGGCTGCCCCCTCTCCCCCTTACTGTTCGTCCTAGCGCTAGAGCCACTTCTGCAGCGGATAAGGGAGGAAGGGAACATCCCAGGCATACAGGCAGGAGGGGAGGAATACAAAGTATCTGCATACGCTGACAACATCATGGTCACACTCACTAACCCCCAGATATCCCTGCCACACCTTCTCTCCCTCCTTGAAGAATACGGTCAGGTATCAGGCTATAAAATTAATTTAGAAAAATCAGTGGCAATGCCACTGGAACTAGACATGGCAGAGATCACGGCCATACAAGCCAACCACACCCTCAATTTCTCGAGAACCGAAGCTAAATATTTAGGGATCAAACTAACCGCAGACCCAGAGAAACTGTACGACGCGAACTACACGCCCACATTGCAAAAACTAGGTAGGGATATAGAGAAATGGCAAGAAAAGCCAATCTCATGGATTGGGAGGCTACATGCCATAAAAATGACGCTGCTTCCCTGCCTACTATTCCTGTTCCAAGCCCTGCCAATTAAAGTTACTAAGCAAGACCTAACAACCCTACAAAAACACATAGACAACTTTATATGGGCACAAAAACGACACAGAATAGCCAGACAGGTGCTGTACCGACCGAAGTTAAGAGGGGACTTGGACTCCCAAATCTGCATCACTACTACTTGGTGGCTCAGTTAGCCCAAATAGTGGCGTGGCACACACCAGAGGGCTCTCATAGGTGGGTCGACCTGGAAACGAAACTAATGGGCACGGATCTGCCACAATTCTGGATATGGGTACCCAAAACAGACAGACCCGCCCTACGAACCACCTGCCCGGCCATCCTAAATTCCGTACGAATATGGGATAAGACAGCTACCAAGTACGCACTTAAACACACCCCCTCGCCATTGACACCATACTTGAGGAATAAGGCGTTTGAACCCGGGCTGAGCGCACAAGACTTTAGGGGCATAGAGAGCACCGGGATGCAGAGATATGGACAAATGTACGAGGGCGACACCTTTAGAACGTTTGACAGTCTAAAACTTCTGACAACCTTAATTATAAAAGACGTATTCCGCCACATGCAATTACGAGACTTCGCCAAAACCCCAGAGGTTAAAAAAGCAGCACACACCCCAATGACGTTTTACGAACAGCTGTGTAACGCCGAAGTCGTACAAAAAGGCCTAATAACGGCTATTTACGCACAACTCAGCGCCCCTGCCAAAGACGCTTAAGACCCACGATACATTAGCCAATGGGAGACAGACCTGGGGGGGACACTGGAGGGAGAGGACTGGGTTGACATATGGGAAGCGACAGCCAAGACCTCAATTTGCGTATTGCACCAAGAACAATCATATAAAATGCTCATGAGATGGTACACCACACCAGTGCAACTACAAAAAATGGGGAAAACCACGACCGACACATGTTGGAAGGGCTGCGGGGGTAAAGGCACCTTCGTGTATATGTGGTGGGAATGCCCGGAAATACACAAATACTGGAAGCGCATACAGACACTAATGGCTGACGTATTAATGAAACCTGTTGCTTTAGAACCTTGGTCGGTCCTACTATCCAAACCCATAGACGGCCTTCCCAGAAAAGAATAACAACTCTTTAATAAAATTACACTAGCGGCCAGAAGGGCTCTTGCCCAGGCGTGGCTAAAACCTGACCTACCCACGGACACCAACATAATTGTAAAGATCAAAGACACATATCTGATGGACAAACTCACAGCCCAAATTAGGAACACAGAGAAATCATTTCACAAAATATGGCAACCCTGGGAAGACTATCTTGACGATTAGGGCCATACCACTACGACGCTGACAGACAGAGGCTTCCGAAAGGGCCTCACTCCGCCGCGCCCCCCCCCCTACGACCGGTGCTTCCCCCTCCCCCCTCCCCCAGCTTCTTAACCTGGCCCACCCTCCCCTCTCCCCCTCCTCTGTTTTTATTTTTATTATTTTTATTCTTCATTGTACAAAAATCGGACAATAGGACGAATCGCAACAGATTCTTCTGCTTTTACTAGAATATGGCACTTTATTGCATTGTCCTTTTGCTCTAAGTATGGGCTAAACAAGCCCACGCTGGTTAATAACGACACAGGAAGGCAGGAAACCAAGGCCACATACGCCGACACACACCTAGTATTCAAAGTAGGCCACACGACACTCCTCGGAGGTCGGTCTCGATATGAGCCGCGGTGTCTCAGCGGACCACGCCCCGTACCGGCGCTACACGAAGATGTTAAAGCCTAGCCTGATATATGCAACACAGATTGTATTTTACCATCGTGAAACAGATGATAAGTATTCTGACTGCCGCACTGTACTTATACATTGCAACGTTTTATTACAATGTATTTTATTGTACTGTTCTGTTATCATATTATTGTTTTTTCTTTTTACCTTATAAAAGGGCTGGAAATGCCCCTGTAAAACTGTTCGTAATCGGCCCCTGCGTGAGCCACTGTATATTGCTATGCCGCACTCCGTGCCGAATCAAAAATAAAGAAATTACAAAAAAACATACAGAACTTGGCTCAAAAATATATTACTCACAAAGTTGAATGTAGCAGTGGATAAAGATATAATGTGTGTTAAGGTCTGTTCTCCTTAAAGAACTCATCTTGAATCAGTGGACTGTACTCCATTCTTCTCTGTTGTTGCTGCTGCAGTTGCTTACTGAATTTCCATCTACCAGAAATTGGTAATTCTAATAATGGGGTTTCAGATCTCCTTACTCACTGACATCTCATATGCAGTTGCTTAGGAAAAAGAGGGTAACAAAATGAAGCCACTAACAGATTTACAACATCTGCATCTGGAGACTAAGAATGTTTCTCTACAGAGAGCAGCCATTTCAGAGTCTCTTTTACCAAGTAGGGGCCCCTCTTCCTCTTTCTTCCTCGGTCTTCACAATATTCTTCAAGGAATCGCCAGGTGTCCTACAAAGTTTGCCTTCTAACAACAAGATTCCAAACTCTTCCCAAACATCCTTGCTCAAGTCTGTAATTCACCATTGATATATGTATGGGCTCCAAAAAAGAATTATCCAATCCTCTTGCAGGAAAAAAGAAATATGGTGTTTAATATACAATGTAGCTTATTGAAATATTGCATGGAACCGTATTCCGAGTTAGAAACAAGAACATTATTATGGTATTGTACATGAGACAATATATTTTGCAAATAGCTCTTTGTCTAATATTTCACCTTCTAAAACATGGGCGGAGAAGAGAATGAACCATTAAAGGAGAGATTTTGATTTGTTTGCCAGCTGAAGTAAGCTAATATTATTATATTCTGTAGATAATTTGAGGTCTGACCTTACAGTCTGCTATTATCTTGCTGGCAATTTATCTCCTAATATATGTTATGCTGATGTTTACATAAAAATGTGTTATTTCCCAAGCAGAATGATCTGAGAATGTTCTTGGGGATAATACACTGGCAAATGTTAATCTTATTTATAGCGGAGGAGTACTTGACGGTTTTAATGACTTACATATAGAGAAATCTTTTAAACAATACAGGCAACAAAGACCATATTACCTAATATTGTAGATAATATTAGTAAAACCTTGTCAGTTTCATAGAATTGATGGTAACAAGATTAAGGCAAGTCCTGTTGGTTTCGGAATAATAGCTTATCATGGAATCTAAGTAGAGATGTCCCGAATAGTTCGCTGGCGAATAGTTCCTGGCGAACATAGCTTGTTCGCGTTCGCCACGGTGGGCGAACATATGCGATGTTCGGTCCGCCCCCTATTCATCATTGAGTAAACTTTGACCCTGTACCTCACAGTCAGCAGACACATTCCAGCCAATCAGCAGCAGACCCTCCCTCCCAGACCCTCCTACCTCCTGGACAGCATCCATTTTAGATTCATTCGGAAGCTGCATTCCGAGTGAGAGGAGGGACAGTGTAGCTGCTACTTATTTAATAGGGAAATTGATAGCTAGGCTAGTGTATTCAGTGTCCACTACAGTCCTGAAGGACTCATCTGATCTCTGCTGTAAGGACAGCACCCCGAAAAGCCTTTTTAGGGCTAGAACATCAGTCTGCTTTTTTTTTCCCTGTGTAATCTAATTGCAGTTGCCTGCCCGCCTGCCACCACCACCAACACTAGCACCACAGCTGCTTCACTTGATCTGTCAGAGGTGTTATTTACACATCAGTTGGAAGAAATGAGTGATGCGCAACCATTATTGCCAGAGGATGTAGATAACAGGGATATGTCTCAGTCAGGCAGCATTACACACAAGGACATACGGTGTGATGATGATGATGTTGTACCCACTGCTGCTTCCTTTGCTGAGTTGTCAGATACAAGTGAAGCAGTTGATGATGACGATGCGTCCGTGGCTGTCACGTGGGTGCCCGCTAGAAGAGAAGAAGAACAGGGGGAAAGTTCGGATGGGGAGACAGAGAGGAGGAGGAGACGAGTTGGAAGCAGGGGGAGATCGTCGCAAGGAGCTAGTGGACCAGTCAGACAGCATGCATTGGCACCCGGGGTTAGCCAGACAGCACGCCAATCAATGCATGCTGTTGCCACCACCAGAATGCCGTCATTGCAGGGCTCAGCAGTGTGGCATTTTTTTTGTGTGTCTGCCTCTGACAACAGCGATGCCATTTGCAACCTGTGCCAAAAGAAACTGAGTCGTGGGAAGTCCAACACCCACCTAGGTACAACTGCTTTGCGAAGGCACATGATCGCACATCACAAACCCCTATGGGATCAACACATGAGTACAAGCAGCACACAAACTCAAAGCCGCCATCCTCCTCCTGGTCCAGCATCTTCAGCCACGTCAACCACTGCTGTCCTCCTTGCCCCCTCTCAACCATCCGCCACTCCGTCTCTCACCTTAAACATTTCCTGCTCATCTGCCCACAGTCAGGTGTCTGTCAAGGACATGTTTGAGCGTATGAAGCCAATGTCAAAAAGTCACCCCCTTGCCCGGCATCTGACAGCTGGCTTGTCTGAACTCTTAGCCCGCCAGCTTTTACCATACAAGCTGGTGGAGTCTGAGGCATTCCAAAAATTTGAAGCTATTGGGACACCGCAGTGCAAGGTACCCGGACAAAATTTCTTTGCACAAAAGGCAATCCCCAACCTGTACTTGATTGTGCAAAAGGAAGTAATGGCATGTCTGGCACACAGTGTTGGGGGCAAGCCTCTGCGGAGCTGGGAATTTTTTTCCCACGTTACTGGTTGCTCATGCGCAATGCCTGTAGGCTCATGCGTCCTTTTGAGGAGGTGGCAAACCTAGTCAGTCGCACCGAAGGCACCATCAGCGACATCATACCATTTGTTTTCTTCCTGAAGCGTGCCCTGCGAAGAGTGCTGGAACAGGGCGTAGATGAGCGTGAAGAGGAAGAGGAAGAGTTGTGGTCACCATCACCACCAGAAACAGCCTTATCAGCATCGCTTGCTGGACCTGCGGCAACGCTGGAAGAGGATTGTGAGGAAGAGGAGTCAGAGGAGGAATGTGGCTTTGAGGAGGAGGAGGAAGACCAACCACAACAGGCATCCCAGGGTGCTCGTTGTCACCTATCTGGTACCCATGGTGTTGTACGTGGCTAGGGGGAAGAACATACCTTCAGTGAGATCACTGAGGACGAGGAACGGGACTTGAGTAGCTCGGCATCCAACCTTGTTCATGCTGTCCTGCCTGTTGAGGAACCCTCGTATAAAAAGGCTGAAGGAGAAAGTCCTGTATTGGGTGTCCACGCTACTAGACCCACGGTATAAGCTGAAAGTGCCTGAAATGTTACCGAATTACCGCAAGTCGGAAAGGATGCAGCAGTTCCAAAATAAATTAAAAAGTATGCTTTACACAGCGTATACGGGTGATGTCACAGCACAACGGGAATCTAACAGGGGAAGAGGTGAAAGTCATCCTCCTCCTCCCACGACCACGCCGGCAAGGGCAGGACGCTTTACAGACGTGTTGTTGATGGAGGACATGCGGAGCATTTTAAGTCCTACGCATCGCCACAGCCCTTCGGGGTCCACCCTCAAAGAACGACTCAACCGACAGGTAGCAGACTGCCTCGCTTTAACTGCAGATATCGACACTCTGAGGAGCGATGAACCCCTTGACTACTGGGTGTGCAGGCTTGACCTGTGGCCTGAGCTATCCCAATTTGCGATAGAACTTCTGGCCTGCCCCGCTTCAAGTGTCCTGTCAAAAAGGACCTTCAGTGCAGCAGGAGGTATTGTCACTGAGAAGAGAAGTCGCCTAGGTCAAAAAAGTCTAGATTACCTCACTTTTATAAAGATGAATGAGGGATGGATCCCGTAGGGACTGACAGTGGGCGATACATTCAACTAAAAAAGGCCTGATGAGGGGGACGTAACAGGGATTAAACTGATAAGAATAGTACTACTTAACACACCACTCCTATCTGGTGGCACATTAGATTGCATGCGCAGTGCCCCAAATTTGAAGCAGGAGGACCAACCAAGCATCTTTTTCCATCTCCCGGTTCCTAAAATTGATGCCATATACACGTCCCCTGATAGGGGACGTAACAGGGATTAAACTGATAAGAATAGAACTACTTAACACACCACTCCTATCTGGTGGCACATTAGATTGCACGCGCAGTGCCCCAAATTTGAAGTATCAGGACCAACCAACCATCTTTTTCCATCTCCCGGTTCCTAAAATCGATGCCATATACACGTCCCCTGATAGGGGACGTAACAGGGATTAAACTGATAAGAATAATACTACTTAACACACCACTCCTATCTGGTGGCACATTAGATTACACGTGCAGTGCCCAAAATTTGAAGTAGGAGGACCAACCAAGCATCTTTTTCCATCTCCCAGTTCCTAAAATCGATGCCATATACACGTCCCCTGATAGGGGACGTAACAGGGATTAAACTGATAAGAATAGCACTACTTAACACACCACTCCTATCTGGTGGCACGTTAGATTGCACGCGCAGTACCCCAAATTTGAAGTAGGAGGACCGAACAAGCATCTTTTTCCATCTCCCGGTTCCTAAAATTGATGCCATATACACGTCCCCTGATAGGGGACGTAACAGGGATTAAACTGATAGGAATAGTACTACTTAACACACATTATAATAATGCAGAGAGAGGCAATGCAGAGAGAGGAGTCTGAAGAAGAGGAGTCAGAAGAGGAAGGTGGCTTTGAGGAGGTGGAAGACCAAACACAGCAGGCGTCCCAGGGGGCTTGTTGTCACCTTTCGGTGACCCTTGGTGTTGTACGTGGCTGGGTGAAGGAAGAGACCTTCAATGACATCAGTGAGGACAAGGAACGGGACATGGCTAGCTTGTAGTGATGTCGCGAACATAAAATTTTCGGTTCGCGAATTGCGAACGCGAACTTCCGCAAATGTTCGCGAACCGGGCGAACCGCCATAGACTTCAATAGGCAGGCACATTTTTAAACCCACAGGGACTCTTTCTGGCCACAATAGTGGTTGAAGGGGGGGCGGCGGTTGCGGGCCATAAACATAATGAGGGGGGACCTACTGTCCTCCCCTTCTCCGGCCCCCACCCCTGGGCGGCGGGTGGGGGCTTTAATGGTAATGGGGGGGACCTACTGTCCCCCCCCTGGCCCCCACCCCTGGGCAGCGGGTGGGGGCCATAAAGATAATGAGGGGGGACCCACTGTCCCCCCCGACCCCCACCCCTGGTGGGGGCCCTAAAAATAACAATAAGGGGGGACCTGCTGTCCGCCACCCGGCCCCCACCCCTGAACGGTGGGTGGGGGCCATAAAAATAACAATAAGGGGGGACCTATTGTTCCCCCCCAGGCCCCCACCCCTGAGCGGTGGGTGGGGGCCCTAAAAATAACAATAAGGGGGGGACCTACTGTCCCCCCCTGGCTCCCACCCCTGAGCGGTGGGTGGGGGCCCTAAAAATAACAATAATTGGGGGACCTACTGTCCCCCCCCCGGCCCCCACCCTGAGCGGTGGGTGGGGGCCCTAAAATTAACAATAAGGAGGGACCTACTGTCCCACCTCCGGCCCCCACCCCTGAGCGGTGGGTGGGGGCCCTAAAAATAACAATAAGGGGGGACCTACTGTCAAACAAATTTGGTAGACATGTACTTAGAAATAGAATACTGCCACTTAAGCATTGACATCAGGGACACAGGGACACAGGGACTTGGTCTTAGTTGTCACAGATTATGTTTAAAATAAGTTGTTTCACCATTTGAAACCCAGGCTTGACAAAAGCACTTGCAGTGCTAAATCACTTACATGAATAAATTGACCACCTATACGCTGAGTGCCCAGTCAGTGCTGTATTTAGCCCAAGGCAAACAATGTATTTGCCTTGGGCAGCACTAACTAGTGGGTGGCAAAAAATGTCACCCCCAAATGCCCTGTCCCTCTGACATGGCAACTTTATGCCCCCCCAGGTTAGCATGAGAAGTGACGAGGGAGCTGGGGTCTTCCTGCTCTTCTCCCTCATGCGCCAGTGTATGTGTGTGTTTGTTTGTGGGTGTCTATCAAATCAGTGAGAGTCTGTTTGTCATTGAGTGTGTGACTATCAGTGTGTGTCTGTCAATGAGTGTCTGTCAGTGTGTGTGTATGTTAGTGTGCGTGTGTGTGTCTGTCAATGAATGAGGTTGTGTCAGTGAATGTGTGCATTTCAAATCAGTGAGTCAGTGTCTGTTAGTGATGTCTGTGTGTTTGTCATTGAGAGTGTGTGTGTGTGTGTGTGACTGTCAGTGTGTATCTGCCAGTGTGAATGTGCATGTGTTTGTCAGAGTGTGTGCTAAGAGGGACACTATAGGCACCCAGACCACTTCAGCTCATTGAAGTGGTCTCGGTGCATTGCCCCAGGCCTTTTAACCCTGCATGTGTAATTACTGTAGTTTCTCAGAAACTGCAATAATCCCCTTGAGGGGTTTACTCCACCTCTAGTGGGTATCTACCACTCAGCCACTAGAGGGACTTCCTGGTGGTTAGGCAACCAAAAGTCACCTAACTGATGCTGGGCGTCCTCACCCTGTGCATGTGGACATCAAGTGTCCCATGGGAAAGAATTGATACAATGCTGTCCTATATGGAAGTCTAATGCAAGTGCAGAAGAGGAGCCTAGCATCGGGGGTGATGTATTAAGGTAAGTGACTGGAGTTATTTTAACCCCTTCAGTACTGAGTGGGGGGGGGGGAGGACATGAGGGAGGGGGACACTATAGGTAATTATAGTGCAAAGAAAACAGCTTTGTTTTCCTGGCACTATAGTATCCCTTTAAAATTAGTTGAAAAAGGTGGAGACTAAAGAGGAATTTGTGGGTTTTTAATCAGGCAGAGGTGCGGCCTTGACAGGAAGGGGTGGGGCAAATTTAGATTAGTGGTGCCCAGGTTTAGACATGCCTAGGGCAGCACAAAACCAAAATACACCAGTGTATTACTTTCTATTAGGTTTTATAAAGATTAGATTTTTATAAACAGAGTGCCTTCTCAAGAACTGCATTTTTATCTTTACATTTACTGGTAATTTTGCTGCATGTATGTCATTCTCAGTGGTCTTGCGTGTTCCCAACTTGCCCTGTTACAGTCTATAATGAATGCAGCAGCCAGGCTCTTCTTCCTGTCCTCCCGAACCAACCAGGCCTGCCCCTATGTCAGTCCCTACATTGGCTTCCCGTAAGAGATCAAGCTCAATTTAAGATCCTAGTACTTGCTTACAAAGCTCTACATAATGCTGCTCAGACCTACCTATTCTCACTATTTAACAAATATGTAATGTCTAGGCCCCTACACTCTGCCGAAGACCTAAGTCTTCTGTTCATACTCCAACCTCTAATTCTCTCCTTAAAGACTTCTCTAGGACTGCACCGTTCCTATGGAACACCCTTCCCATCTCTGTTAGACTTTTACCCAGTCTCCATTCCTTCAAAAAATCTTTGAAATCTTACTTCTTCAGGAAAAACATATCAATTAAACTGTCAGCAGTTTTCCCTTCCCGCACCCTGATTCCTCTCCTGTAACTGTCATCAAAACAAAACACCTAGTACTCAGTGAATACTATCCTAATAACCTACTTTTCTACCCTAACCGTACCTTTTGTGTCACTATGCCCCACTCCCTCTAGCATATTAGAATATCATAGAATATCATCATAGAATGTGACGGCAGATAAGAACCATTCGGCCCATCTAGTCTGCCCAGTTTTCTAAATACTTTCATTAGTCCCTGGCCTTATCTTATAGTTAGGATAGCCTTATGCCTCTCCCACGCATGCTTAAACTCCTTTACTGTGTTAACCTCTACCACTTCAGCTGGAAGGCTATTCCATGCATCCACTACCCTCTCAGTAAAGTAATACTTCCTGATATTATTTTTAAACCTTTGTCCCTCTAATTTAAGACTATGTCCTCTTGTTGTGGTAGTTTTTCTTCTTTTAAATATAGTCTCCTCCTTTACTGTGTTGATTCCCTTTATGTATTTAAATGTTTCTATCATATCCCCCCTGTCTCGTCTTTCCTCCAAGCTATACATGTTAAGATCCTTTAACCTTTCCTGGTAAGTTTTATCCTGCAATCCATGAACCAGTTTAGTAGCCCTTCTTTGAACTCTCTCTAAGGTATCAATATCCTTCTGAAGATAGGGTCTCCAGTACTGTGTACAGTTGTCAGGATCGGGTCAGGGATCCAACACGCAGAGTACAAAGAGTAGCTGATACGTATACCGGTCCTTAGAATGGCCGGACTAACGTATAACTACAATAGAATGGTCAGGGACAAGCCGAGGTCGAGGATAACAGAGGACAGGTAAGCGAGAGACAAGCCGGGTCAAGGATAACAGAAAGGCAGGAGAGTAAACAACAAAGCCGGGTCAGAACCAAAAGACAAGTGAATAATAAAGCACTGTGTGACTAGGCGGACTAGAACCACGACAGGGCAATGAGTGAATGAGAGAACCACCGTTAAGTATCCTGGCTAGGGAGAGGAGACACGCCTCCGGCGAGTCCTGATTCGTCTCCCGAGATTTGAGTGGCAGGATGTTTCGGGTTAGCGTCATGACGTCTACCTCCGGTCCTTCTGTTATAAAAGGAAGTGACTCCCTCGCGGCCGGCGTTAGCAAGACCGAGTGAACCGCGGGAGACCGAGGAGACATGGCGTCCGGACGGATAACCTTCTAAGTCTCTACCTCTCTCAAAGGTAGAGACTCCAGGTACCCTGACAGTACCCCCCCCCTCAGATACGCCCACCGGGCGGAAGGAGCCGGGGCGAGATGGAAAGCGGGAGTGAAATGCCCTGCGAAGACGAGGAGCATGAACATCCTCTTGTGGTACCCAACTCCTCTCCTCAGGACCATATCCCTTCCAGTCAACTAAATATTGTACTCGTCCCCGGGAGACACGAGAATCAATAATGGAGTTAACCTCATACTCCTCCTGACCCTCCACCTGAACAGGGCGCGGAGGGGCGATTGTGGAGGAGAATCTGTTACAGATTAGAGGTTTCAACAATGACACGTGAAAGGAGTTCGGGATGCGTAAAGTAGCTGGAAGAGCTAGACGATATGCCACTGGGTTAATTCGAGTCAAGATCCTGTAAGGACCAATATAACGAGGAGCGAATTTCATGGAAGGAACTTTAAGACGAATATTCCTAGTGCTCAACCACACTCTATCGCCTGGAACAAAATTCGGAGCCGCCCTTCTACGTTTGTCAGCATGTTTCTTTACCAGTACAGAATTGTGTAGAAGAATCTGTCGAGTCTGATCCCACAACTTCCTCAAGTTGGCCACATGGACATCAACCGACGGCACTCCTTGGGAAGGAGAAACCGGGGGAAGAATAGATGGATGAAAGCCATAGTTCATGAAGAAGGGACTTGAATGCGTGGAGTCACAAACAAGATTGTTGTGCGCAAACTCTGCCCAAGGAATCAAACCGACCCAATCGTCCTGGTGTTCGGAAACAAAACAACGTAAGTATTGCTCAATCTTCTGGTTAGTTCGTTCAGCAGCTCCGTTAGACTGAGGATGATAGGCGGACGAAAAATTCAATTTGATGCCTAATTGAGAACAGAACGACCTCCAAAAACGTGAAACAAATTGGGAGCCTCTATCAGAAGTGATCTCAGAAGGAATCCCATGTAAACGAAAAATCTCTTTAGCAAAGACCTCTGCCAATTCAGGAGAAGTCGGGAGTTTAGGCAAAGGTACGAAATGTGCCATCTTGGTAAACCTATCGACTACGGTGAGGATAACAGTGTGTTTTTTAGAAACCGGCAGATCCACAATAAAGTCCATTGCCACACAGGACCAAGGTTTGTCAGGAATCTCCAGCGGTTGTAGAAGGCCACAAGGAAGCGTATGCGGTAGTTTGGTTTTAGTACAGACCACACAAACCCCGATAAAATCCTTAATATCCTTCCGTAACGACGGCCACCAGAAATCCTTGGAGATCAAAGAATACGTCTTGCGGACACCCGGATGACCAGCCACCTTACTCTCGTGAAGACACTGTAAGAGCTCCAATTGAAGTTCAGGGGGAACGAAAAGTCTGGAAACCGGAGTCAGTCTAGGTGCCAGATGCTGCAAGTTCCTTATCTGATCAAGTAGCGGGGAATGAACTTTGAGAGTAGTGTTAGCGATAATGTTACACTTGGGTACTATAGAGGACAAAACCGGCTCAGATACGGCAGCAGGTTCATATTGGCGAGATAAGGCGTCGGCTTTAGAATTCTTAGAACCTGGCCTATATGTGAGTACGTAGTTGAAGTGAGTGAGAAATATGGACCAACGAACCTGTCTAGATGATAGTCGTTTAGCCTCCCCAATATAGGATAAGTTCTTATGATCCGTCAAAATAGTAACAGGATGCAAAGTACCCTCCAATAAATGTCTCCACTCCTTCAAGGCCATTATAACCGCTAGTAGTTCCCTGTCACCAATGTCATATCTGCTTTCAGTACCGGACAATTTTTTGGAAAAGTATCCACAAGGATGTAGTGGTTTATCTACACCCAACCTTTGGGACAGAACAGCACCTATACCTGTCTCAGAAGCGTCTACTTCGAGTAGGAAAGGTAGAGTAGTATCAGGGTGAACTAAAATTGGTGCGGAAGCAAACAGCTCTTTGAGTGTCTCAAAAGCCCGAAGAGCTTCAGTAGACCAATTCTTAGTCTCAGCCCCTTGTTTGGTCATGTTAGTGATGGGAGCAATGATAGAGGAGTATCCCTTAATGAAACGTCTGTAGTAATTAGAGAAACCAACGAATCTCTGGATAGCCTTGAGACCCTGAGGTAAAGGCCAGTCTAGTATGGATTGGAGCTTCTCCGGATCCATTTCAAACCCTTCCCCAGAAATCACATAACCAAGAAACGTAGTTTGGGATTGGTCAAAGCTGCATTTCTCTAGTTTGCAGTACAAGCCATGCTGAAGAAGTTTGTGTAAAACCCTCCTGACTTGCCTGTGGTGAGTCTCAATATCCCTGGAATGTATAAGAATATCATCAAGGTATACAATTACACAGTCATCTTGAAACTCCCTAAGAACCTCATTAATAAGGTCCTGAAATACTGCCGGAGCATTGCAGAGACCAAAAGGCATTACAGTATACTCATAGTGCCCATATCGAGTATTGAATGCAGTTTTCCACTCGTCACCGTCGTGGATTCTCACTAAATTATAAGCACCTCTAAGGTCTAACTTAGTGAAAATTTTAGAACTTTTTAATCGGTCAAAAAGCTCGGTGATCAAGGGAATCGGATAAACATTTCTGATGGTTATCTTGTTAAGACCTCGGTAGTCAATGCAAGGTCTTAAAGAGCCATCCTTCTTTTTAACAAAAAAGAATCCAGCCCCAGCAGGAGAGGAGGATCTTCTAATGAACCCCTTGTCTAGGTTTTCACGAATATACTCTTCTAGAACTAAGTTTTCATTCGTGGACAAAGGATATACATGACCCCTGGGGGGCATGGTACCAGAAAGTAAATTAATTTTGCAATCAAAAGGCCTATGTGGTGGTAAGGTATCAGCCTTTCTTTTGTCAAATACTGCCTTTAAATCTTGATACAAGGACGGTATCTGTACTTTGGTAGAGTCAGTAGCGTTATTAAGTGGGTTGACACTACAAAGAGGTGACACTTTCTTTAAACAACTCTCTTGACAATTCTGGCCCCAAGAAACTATTTCCCCTGATCTCCAATCTATAACGGGGTTATGTTTCTTAAGCCAGGAGTATCCCAGGACTATGGGAACAGAAGGGGATGAAATGAGTAGTAGGGATATTTCCTCCTTGTGTAGAATACCAATAGTTAAGTAAAGAGGTGTGGTCTCCCGGGAAATCACAGGCTCAACTAAAGGTCTACCATCAATGGCTTCAACAGCCAAGGGTGTCTTCCTTAACTGGGATGGGATAGTGTGTTTGGTGAGAAACTTTTGGTTGATAAAACTCTCAGCAGCGCCGGAGTCTATCAATGCCATAGTTTCTAAAGTTCCCTTCTCCCAAGTTAAAGAGACCGGTAATAGGAGTCTATGTTCTTTGTAGTTATGAGTAGAGGACAAAATCGAAACACCCAAGGTCTGTCCTCTAGAGAAACTTAGGTGCGAGCGTTTCCCGGACGGCTGGGACAGCTCAAACGTACATGACCTCTGAACCCACAATACATACACAGTCCCTCTCTTCTCCTGTACTGTCTCTCCTCCTCTGAGAGACGAGTAAGGCCTAACTGCATAGGTTCTGAAACCTGTGGATCTTTGGTTTCAGCAACTTGAAATGATGGTACTTGTCTAGAGAAAGATTTAGCGGTTCTATCTCGAGTATTCTGTCTCTCCCTTAGGCGTTCGTCAATACGGGAGATAAAGGAAATTAAGTCCTCCAGATTCTCGGGAAGTTCTCTAGTAGCTACCTCATCAAGTATTACATCAGATAATCCATTTAAGAATACGTCTATATAGGCCTGTTCATTCCATTTTACCTCTGCCGCCAAAGACCTGAACTCTAGTGCATAATCCACAAGTGTTTGGTTGTCTTGTCTAAGGCGCAACAGTAATCTGGCTGCATTGGCCTTCCTGCCAGGAGGGTCAAAAGTTCTTTTAAAAGCAGCTACAAAGGAATTATAGTTATAGACTAATGGATTATCATTCTCCCACAACGGATTCGCCCATCTCAGAGCTTTCTCAATGAGTAAGGTAATAATAAATCCCACCTTTGCCCTATCAGTAGGGTATGAACGGGGCTGTAGCTCGAAATGAATACTGATCTGGTTCAAAAAGCCACGACACCTCTCAGGGGAACCAGCATAACGTACAGGTGGGGTAACTCGGGAAGAAGCACCTACAGTAACTACCTCTAACCCTGAACCCACAGAAGAAGCAGAAGTGTTACGCCTCTCCTCAGGTGGATTAATAGGGCGAGACAGCAGCGCCTGTAGTGCCAGAGCCATCTGATCCATCCTATGATCCATGGCGTCAAACCTAGGATCAGGAGAACCAAGCTGACAATTTGTACCTGCAGGATCCATGGCCCTGTCGTAATGTCAGGATCGGGTCAGGGATCCAACACGCAGAGTACAAAGAGTAGCTGATACGTATACCGGTCCTTAGAATGGCCGGACTAACGTATAACTACAATAGAATGGTCAGGGACAAGCCGAGGTCGAGGATAACAGAGGACAGGTAAGCGAGAGACAAGCCGGGTCAAGGATAACAGAAAGGCAGGAGAGTAAACAACAAAGCCGGGTCAGAACCAAAAGACAAGTGAATAATAAAGCACTGTGTGACTAGGCGGACTAGAACCACGACAGGGCAATGAGTGAATGAGAGAACCACCGTTAAGTATCCTGGCTAGGGAGAGGAGACACGCCTCCGGCGAGTCCTGATTCGTCTCCCGAGATTTGAGTGGCAGGATGTTTCGGGTTAGCGTCATGACGTCTACCTCCGGTCCTTCTGTTATAAAAGGAAGTGACTCCCTCGCGGCCGGCGTTAGCAAGACCGAGTGAACCGCGGGAGACCGAGGAGACATGGCGTCCGGACGGATAACCTTCTAAGTCTCTACCTCTCTCAAAGGTAGAGACTCCAGGTACCCTGACAACAGTACTCCAAGTGAGGTCTCACCAGTGTTCTGTACAATGGCATGAGCACTTCCCTCTTTCTACTGCTAATACCTCTCCCTATACAACCAAGCATTCTGCTAGCATTTTCTGCTGCTCTATTACATTGTCTGCCTACCTTTAAGTCATCAGAAATAATCACCCCTAAATCCCTTTCCCCAGATGTTGAGGTTAGGACTCTATCAAATATTTTGTACTCTACCCTTGGGTTTTTACGTCCAAGATGCATTATCTTGCACTTATCCACATTAAATGTCAGTTGCCACAACTCTGACCATTTTTCTAGTTTACCTAAATCATTTTCCATTTGGCTTATCCCTCCTGGAACATCAACCCTGTTACATATCTTAGTATCATCTGCAAAAAGACACACCTTACCATCAAGACCTTCTGCAATATCACTAATAAAAATATTAAAGAGAATGGGTCCAAGTACAGATCCCTGAGGTACCCCACTGGTGACAAGCCCAAGCTTCGAATATACTCCATTGACTACAACCCTCTGTTGCCTGTCACTCAGCCACTGCCTAACCCATTCAACAATATTGGAATCCAAACTCAAAGATTGTAGTTTATTGATAAGCCTTCTATGTGCAACAGTGTCAAAAGCCTTACTGAAATCTAGGTAAGCAATGTCTACTGCACCACCCTGATCTATAATTTTAGTTACCCAATCAAAAAAAATCAATAAGATTAGTTTGGCATGATCTCCCTGAAGTAAACCCATGTTGTCTCTGGTCTTGAAATCCATGTGTTTTTAGATGTTAAACAATCCTATCCTTTAACATGGTTTCCATCACTTTCCCCACTACTGAAGTAAGGCTTACTGGCCTATAGTTGCCCGACTCCTCCCTATTACCTTTCTTGTGAATGGGCACAACATTCGCTAACTTCCAATCTTCTGGGACTACTCCTGTTATCAATGATTGGTTAAATAAATCTGTTAATGGTTTTGCTAGTACACCACTAAGCTCTTTTAATAGCTTTGGGTGTATTCCATCAGGTCCCATTGACTTATTTGTCTTTACTTTTGACAGTTGAAATAGAACCTCTTCCTCTGTAAACTCACGTGTAATAAATGACTCATTTATCCTTTTTCTTAACTGAGGTCCCTTTCCTTAATTTTCATCTGTAAATACCGAACAAAAATATTCATTGAGGCAGTCAG